>NC_070632.1:20037780-20390280 GCF_947347685.1 Pleuronectes platessa | reverse complement strand
GCGACCACCAAGGAGCTCTTCCTCACGATCATTGGTAAATAAATTATACATCTTCTCTAATTATAAACCCTGCTATAAGTTAGTGAAACACTTCAAGACACAGGACTGAATTAATTTGTATGTCTTTTGCTATGAGTGCCGAAGTCCAGATCGTCGTGTGTGTGCAGGGCGAATAGCCACTACGCTAGCTAACTAATGGCAGCAATGGTGTTAGCTTAATTGAGTGCGTTGAAAGTTTCTTTGGGGGGGGGGGCTTGTGGTTATTGAATGAGGAGAAAGAACCGGACCACAAAAACAACATGTTAATATATCTGTCCCAGAGAATTTGCCCACAGTTTGAATGTGTAGCTTTAGCTAGCGGTTCCCGCCTGTTCTTTTCAAATGTCTAACGAAGGGGGATTAACTTCCTGCCCTGGCTTGACATGGACGTGACTGGAAACGAGACACTGACACACGAACGGTGATAACACAGTGATAAACAACTGCTCCTAAGAGACGTGCTGAGTTTTAAAACGTTTCCTCTCCCCAGGAACTCTGACCGGGCGAGAGCAGCCGACATGGTAAGAGCTCCAGGACTGCAGCAGTGTAGGGTTGATCAGTCAGTGGTCAGCTGCCTGCTTCACTCTCTGTCTGTGACTCACATTATGTCTGTTGATTCTTATTAATCTGTCGATTAAGGAAAACTGGATGCATTCATTAACTTTCTGATTTTAAATTTTCAAGCACAATTCATGTGAACTTTGTCTGCTGTTATTCAAATTAGGTTAATTATTTGCATTTTAGATGAAGCTGCTTGTCGACTTGGCAAGAGATAGTTACCAACTCATCTGAAGTGAGGTTATTCAGATAGTTTACATTTTGAAAACCGATTTGGTTTTTTATTTGTTGCAACACGGTGGATGATTGAAGATGTAAAGGTAGGTGTTAAGGAGAAAAGGGCTAGCTGCAGTTGGAAGAAGTTAGCTAGCTAGAAGGCTAGCTCTTGGGGCTATGAGCTTTCTAAAAAAAGACTGTGGAGCAAATTACTCCTTAGATTAGGCTACGAATAGGCCTGCTACAAGTGCAGGAAGGTATTACTAAGGAAGGAGTGAGTCTTTAAAAAGACTGTTTATAAAGCAATGAATATCTGAATTTTAGAGGAAACAAGAGCAATCTCACAAACTCGTCTCAGTGAGGGTGAGCGCTGACCATGCCTGCAGTTACTTTTATACTCGGAAGCGTACGAGCAACTCGCGTTCAAATGATAACACTCCTCTTTTGATTGGTGGATCAGGAACGAAACAGTATTTGATTTGTTTGTGTCAGTCCAGCCCCTAGCATTTCACCACTGAGGGAGCTTTCACTAACCAGTGACAGGTGGTCGGCCTTTCTTTTTTTTCTTTTTTTCTTATTATTTTTTTTTTGTCTGTGACATAGCGCCCCCCCCTGGAGAGGGTCCGCGCACCCCCCCTGTCGGCTGTAAGCTAGTGCTATCAATGTATTATTGTTAGGCTCTAAAATATTTAAATTACACTTATCAACCATCAGAATTCATAAAACGGTATTTGTTCCAACTTTCCCTAAGTTTACGAATGTAAAAAAACAAAACATTTCACAGCTTTAAAACTGAGTTGTTGTTATGTTTTTAATTTGTGTATCAAAAGCCGTCTCGATTACATAACATTATTGCATTACATAAATCATGGGATTCATAATGTTTTCATGATTTAAAAAGAAATGGAGGAGCAGGATCAGCTTCGGTCCTCAGCATCTCTTCCTGTGTCTTGGGCTGTTTTGAGGAAACAGAAACTCAAGCTAATATAGAACAGGTAACTTTAAAAGCTCTGTGTGTTTCATTTCATATGGGAGCCTGCTGCTGCTGGGGACTCACCTGTGTTCTGCAGGAGTGTCCACTCTGCCTTCAGTCTGTCTCTCAGTTTCTCCACAGACTCCACATCCTCTGATGGAGGAGCCAGGAGTGGCCCCAAAGAGGGAGCAGGGTCCCCGAGGAGGGATGAGGCAGTGGGTCCGACACATTCCTTATCATTGTCCTAGAAGAAGAGCAAAATACTAGCGAGATAAAAACTAGCACTTCAACACCAGTGAAGAATGAGACGGCATTTACAAGACCTCTATGTACCCCTGTGTTCTTACCTGCATAAGCACCAGTGTGTGTCCTTGTGCGAGGCCCTGCAGTAGACCAGTTAGTTGTTGCCACACGCTATCACACACACCGCTGTCAGACATCCGAACCAATACAACCAGACTGGGGTCGTACTGGTAACCCAAAGGCAGGAGGAGACCCATCACTGCCTGCATGAACCCAGAAACGTCCCTGAAGCCCTGGAGGACGACAAGTACATGTGGGATGTGTTTCCATTGGCAATATGAAGACAAAGGTGTGTTGATACCTGAGTCTACCCCTCCAGACCCGACAGGCCGGGCGGGCTCAGTCAGAAGTTTTACATTATTTTTATTTAGATTTTGTACATTTACATTACACGTCTGTATTAAACAAGTAATAATAAGGTGCGTCAGAGACAGAGTTACACAAACTCAGTGCAACTTACGCTAAATGGATTGATCTCAGGTTCGGGTTCAGACACAGAAATCTGAATACCAGTCGGATCGGTTTTGTGTCAGATTAGGTTCATGTTCCCTCTGGTTTTGACCGATTCAGACAGAAAGCTGCAGCACCGATTTCTTACAATATTCAATGCATCAAATGGATCAGTTTGTCGCCAAAACATATCATACAATATATCCGTACTCAAATATTGATTGGCATGTATTGGAAAAGTAAGTTTTTTCATAATACGATCATAAAGACAATAATACTGAATTAGCATTAAGTGCAGAAGTACAAATATACAGTGAATATGGAGTGACAAATCCTGATTATGATTTTTCTTATTTCTCTTATCATAATTCACAGTATAATACCTTCTTCAGATGCACAGGAATGTAGTATCTGCTTGCACGTTCCTCTGACACCTTGTTGCTGAACTGCATCACAAGGGTTTTCCTACGGACAGAAACATTCTAGTTTAAATGTTGTTTGTGCTTTTTCTCATTTGTCATCACAAGTTTGATCACAAATAATAATCACCCGTCTTCAGTGAACTTCGGAACGCTCCAGTCTCCGACACACACAACCAAGACCCTGCAGCAAGAGAAAGCCGAATCAAATCTGAATACGTTTTGTACTAACTAAAAACAATAAAAATCCATCTTCTTATCTCTCTCTCAGCAAAAAGGTACATGAGCACATTTCCAGAAAATCCTGAGCTATTGTTTTAAGTGTGACACATTTCCTGCAGTGTTTTTTCTAAAAGAGAATCTCTTTTAAAACGCAGTCATTGTATGTACAGTTCAGATCCACATGTTCATACCGGTTCCTGAGTACAGATGCAGCATGCTGGATAACACACATCGTCGCCATGGAGGGTGCAGGGACCAGCGCCAGGCCGCTGCAGACCTGAGAGGCAGTAATTCAATAGAAATGAGGCCAGCAGCTCATGTACGCAGGTCAGCACAGAGAACAATGTATTTACAAACATGTCACATCACATCATTCAAAAAGACAAGACAGACCATTATCATGACTTTACCTCATTCTTCTCCATTTTATCTACCAGGGCGATGACTCTGGAGAGGGTCGAGAGAGCTTCTCCATCATCTGCTTCTTTCAGGAACTTCTCCCTTATTGAGGCCAAACATCCATGTGAATAACAAGAAATACATTTGACAACTACAAGTCGGGTTAACTACAGAGGATGAAGCACATCCCCAGCTCCATACTTGAGTTTGTTGACTATCAATGGGTCGAGATCCTCTGATAGAGTGAAGGGATGGCATCCGTCCGGGCAGGCGACACCATCAGGGAGAACTACAGCAGTACGAACAGCAGGGGCGAGGCGTTTATCAGGCTCTGGCCACACAGTCTCTTTATCGCCATCCTCTTTTTCTTCTGTTTCTTCTGCCAGTTTAAAGCGCTTGGTGCTGATATCAGAGGTGGGCAGATCCGCTGGAGGGAAAGATGGATTTAACATTTTAAAAAGCAGAGAACATCAGGAGTCTTTCATGATTGTTTTGTTCTTGTTTTAACCTCCTGTCACTCCGACCAGCTCTCTGGTGAGGACAATTCGAAAACCTTTCAGCCTTGACTCAACAGCAATATCCCTCCTCACGCAAAACAGGGAAAATACTCCACATCCTCAACGATCAATAAATTAACCATGGAACACACTTCACACTCAGGAAAAAAAACAGACATCAGTCACATCACCACACCACAGAATAAAAAGTAGTAGATAATTTCACAACTCACTATGGACAGATCTCTTTATAGAAAACAATGGAAAAACTAACTGCATCTTTTAACGACATAAAATACATCAGTATATAAAAAATCCCTCACAAAAAAAACATATAACACAACTCTCCTCTACCTTTTTCTTTTATTTACTTATACTGTTTTTCGCTATTACATCAAGACTACACAGAAACTTCACAGATTTCCACAAAACATGGTGCATGGATGAGGTAATGTTCAGGAAAGTACCCAAGGAAATGTGGTGTGGAGCATTGATTTTCTTCTTTTTTTGACATTGTGAGATAGTCCATATTTTAAGATTTACTTTTATTTGATTATTCATGAATCTTGATGAAGAAAAAATTGAAATTAAGCACGTTATGGGACTTTTAATTTTGTGGCTGTCCACAAACATTTGTATAAAGCCTGACAATGCCTCAACATAACGTGAGTCTGTATCTTCACGGGCTTGAGACTAAAAGCAAAGAAATGTTTAAAAAAATTAAACGAAGCAATGAATCGAAATATGTTCCCCAGATGTCCTTAGCTGCTCCTCATCTCTACTTAAGGCCTCAGCTCGAGGAAGTAAACAAACCTATATTATTATAATTGCATTGTTGGTAACGTAGGTACCGGCCTTAAGAGCAATAAATGTGAACTCTGTTTCTGCTGCATTGTTTCGATCCCTTTAAAAAACATTACAGTGGGACTCTGATACATCTAAAATAGCGACGTGAAGTTGGTGAAGCTCATAAACGATGATGTGGATGTTATACCTGCATGTTTGAGGCAGGACCAGTACTGCCTGTGAGCTGATCGTGCGCAATGAAGGGACTCGAGTGCACTAACAAGAGAAAAATAACATCACTACTGTTGTAAAACATACACAAGATAATGTCTGAATTCAACTGACAGGCAGGAAATACCTTCTACAGGGACCTTGGAGGTTGGCAGGTCGAGGGGCAGGGTCTCCGAGCAGCGTTTGAACTGTCTGACACACAGACTGGGCGAGGGAGGTCAAGTTGTAGCCTCCCTGGAAAACACAGAGAAACCGCTTACATCCTTTTGTTTAACACACTGGTTACTAGAAATATGTAGAAGTACGAAACATCATGTGAATATGACCATATACTATATCTACCAACAGATTAGATGCACGGTAATGTAATAATTTTTGGATACAGTGCATTTGTGTTCATCTTAGGAGTGGTTTGTGTGGCCTGACATTAACAAACTGACCTCCAGCACAGCACACACTTTGCCTTCCGCGAGGTTCATGAGAAGGTGAGTGAGGTGGGCAAAGATGTCCGGAGTGGCACACATTTCACCCTGAAAAAAGAAAGAGACATCACAGTGGTAGACAACACTAGACACATAGTTTCACAATGCACTACATCAGCACAAGATACCTCATAAATTCATCAAATCCATTATCTTTATCCTGTAAGGGTCATGCTGGATTGGGAACAGCCACGGGAGGTTGCCGGCATATCACAAGGCAAACATGCAGACAAACTTTCACTTTCACACCTACAGTTAATTTAGAATCTCCAATTAATATAACCACAATCTGTGGGACTGTGGGAGTAAGCCGGAGTACCTGCTCAAAACCAATTGGGAGAACATGCAAACTCGGCACAGAGAGGCTGTGGCCAAACTGGGATTTTAATCAAAGTACATTTTTGGGCTACTGGATAAATTCCACATACACAATAAAAAAAAAAAAAGGGTTTATTTATACTAATTTATATTCAATACCTCTGGGTCACCAATGGCTGAGTCGAAGCCGGCACACACCAAAACCAAGTCTGGGCAAAACTGTGACAAAGGAAACAACACTCGGATGACAAACACTTCTAACACATCAGACTGTTCATCTGTCAGCAAAGTGCGAATCCTTCGACTCACCTCGTATGCAACCGGCAAGAGGAGATGACAGAAGACTGAAAGATAGTCACTATTCTGCATTTTCGTCTGAAATAACATTATGAGACCTATTAGATAAATATGCACACGCAACCATCATTGCTAAAAGGACAGTTAATATGAGAATGTATAACCTGCATGTTGTACCAAATCATTGCATTGAATTATTATAAAAAGGTAAAAAATGAAATTGTATTTATTTATTAATTAAATAATACATTTTTTGTAGCTTGTTTAGAAAAATACTAATAGTATCAAGGTGCTATTTTTTAAAGAGCACAAACTCCATTAAATGTCAATAAAAAACACAAAAGTAGAGTCTGACATAAAGGAAACAACTTTTGTGCAAAGAAGAAAATATATATTTTTTAAGTTAAACAGTATTTTTGTTGTTACTCACCTTGTTCCATGGAACATTAATATTGAAACCAGCTCCTTTGTCTTTGCCGACACTGTCAAAGTCGGAATCTCTGAGTTTAGGCCAGAAGTTCTGATGCTCGTAGCGGTGCCATGAGAAGTAGAGCACGCTGAGACAAAATGCAGCATTTGTCAGAAGACTAGTCAACAATCCACATAAACATGTCAGCTTCCGTCAGTTAGCAAAGACTCACCTGGGATCATCTTCAAAACAGTACTGGACCCCTTGACCATGATGTATATCCCAGTCAACTATCAACACCCTGAAAATACCAGAAGAGGTCAATAAAATACAGACAGAACCAATATGGTCCAACCAGAAAAAAAAAAAAAAGTCATGTTACCTTTTAACTCCATATTTTTGCTTTGCATATTTTGCTGCTATGGCCACGTTGTTGAACACACAGAAACCATTAGCAGCGCTGCGCATACTGTGGTGTCCTGGTGGTCTGGGACAGAGAAATCATACACTTCATGATTAACGTCATGTTGTTTCATCTAAATTAAGAACTGTGAGACGAAATTACTGAAAACTGAAAAAAGGATTGTATGAATATAAACAAAATAGAAAAATAAGCTGAATTCAGATTTGTGAAGCAGTAGACACATATTTGTCATATGTATGGTTTACTATTTTAGTTCAACATATCTAAGATTTATCTCCTTAAGTTAATCGATGACAAACACACAAGCCCTAAAATGTTGACATCACAAATGAACTTTAGCCTGTCACATTAATAATTTACTGGTTGGTCCTGTTTTTATAATTATTCCCTTAATAATTGCCTCAAGTTTTTTGTATTTGCTTAATAGATCTTTGAATTACAGAATTATTTGCAGATTTCTATTGTATTCTATGGCCATAGCTCGTCTCTTCTAGAGTATTAATTAATTCTTGAAGGAGTAGCTCTCGTTGATTTTTCAGGGTAACTGGCTAAAAATATTTCAATGTGAACCGCCTCCTTTGTATTTGTTTGATTCATTGCTGTGTCTAACTGGTTAAACAGCCTCACCTGACCAGAGCCATGCCATTCCTCACCTTCCCTGTCATCACACTGTCCACCAGTTGCAGAGCAGCTCCTGCAGCCAGCTCGGCACAGTGATAGATGTTCTACGACGGTTTGAAGGAAAGGGAGGAAATTAGTCAGGAAGGAAAATTACATACATTTTTTCTCCACAACCAGAAAATAATTCATCTTACAACAAATTAATTATCAACATATGAGGAATGTGAAGTGTGGGACTAACTTGGTGGAAGTAGACGTCTCCATATTGGAGGGTGAACTCCTTCAGGTCCTCCAGAGTCATGTAGGGGGTCTTCTTTACTGCCTCCAAATATTCCTCACTGTTGGCATCAGAAAAGTACATCATGCTGAATGATGTCAGGTGTTTATCTCACCTCCATGAACCAGGTGTGAGGTCTTTCTCGATATCATATCTGACCTGTGAACCCGCAGAATGTCTGAATCCGTTGCCTTGCGGACCGGTACGGAGACACAGCGATCAGCCAGACCGCCATGAACCAAAGCTTCATGACTCACAGTTAAACGCTCGGGTACTTCAATCTTACACGCTGGACTGTAGAAAGAAAAATATTTCAATCACTTGTTTAATTCACAAGTTGACTTTTGTCTTCTCTACAAACTGTATATAAACAAGCATTTAACATACATTGAGGTCTAACGTCTGACACACTTACCATAAAATGATCCCTCATCCTAACCCATATTTGGTGTTATAGAAGGATTTAAGAAGTTGCAATATTCTTCACTTTAAGAAGAAAAATAATTAACCTTTAAAAATATGAATTGGTCAAAAAACTAAAAAACTAATAAAGACTAAGATGCACACAGAGCAATGCTATTTTTTACTATTCAGTTTAGGGATTATCTGAAAAAATATATCGTCAAGATCTTTAAGACATAATTAAGTTAGTGTACTGACAATTTAATTCCAGATTTAATTCAGTTGAAAATTTGTTTGACAATCGATGTTCAGTGCAAACCACAAACCCCTTTGTTATTTCAAATCTTGAAAAGTAGATGTTACACTGGGAAAAATGATTCTGGACATCAGCTTTATTTAGTTCTGCTTGTATGCTTTCTGTTGTGCACACGAACCATATGACACAAACACAGGCAGAGCAACGTCCTTTAAGATTAGATAAGATGTACTGATTCCACATCATAAAAATGTTTTTGTGAGAAAACATGTGAAAGTATAGAATTATACAAATAAAACTTCAGATGGCTTATTATTTGTACAAGAAAGTACTTGAGTAAATTGCAGTGGCACAGTATGATGCACGAGGGTAAATCAAAGTGCACATGAAAAATGAAACCTTAGGAAAAAGACAATAAAGAGAAACTAAAGACAGAAGAAGTTCATGAGATTATTTCAGTCATCGTGAGAAGATTGAACTTCATAAACCCAGGGCGCACAAACCAGACTGTTAATATAAACATAACCATATGAATACGACTGCTCGAATACCGGAAGTATGTGCCCCTCAGTAAGTGACCGGACTAGCATCAATAAACTGCAACTATAGCTCCTACCTCACTGTTATTCCAGAGAATACGTAAAAAGAGACGATAAACACCCGTTAACCCCATAGACTGTATATAAACAGGTTAGCCCTCGTCACGAATCAAACCCTAAAGTTGGTGTGTACTCACTCAACCCAGAGCAACTTGTATTTGGTCATCTCCTCATCGTAAATCAACGCTGTCCCCATCTTCACCGCTCCTCAAATCTGCGTCCCATGGAGAAATGTGCAAGAACAAACATGCATGTGCATGAGCAACTACATGTGTGCAATAACCAGGAGAAGAGAGTTCGGATCCTGCCACTTACCGACCAGCTCGCACTGTAAACAAAGAGGCTCACACAGACCAGCACAGTGATATACTCGTCTGTCTGCAGGAGGAGCTGATGGAGTCAGAGCCACGACCACAGACACACATGTATTCACTTTATGTGTTCAACTGCTGGAGCTGCTCATTCATGTCAACTTTGCAGCGGGGGGCGGGACGAGCGTGCATCGTTATTGGCTGATGTACCCCGCCAATCAAAAGCTTCCCGGAAAGAGAAGGCACAAACGTCTTTCTACTTGTATTGCCGCCACCAGCTGGACTGGAGTGTGGACCGAGCGCTCATGCGGAAAACAAAAAAGAACTAAATCAATAAATACAATCTATATCCTTTCAGCCAAATCTACATCACTGTAAGACTTGCCTGCTGTTTTTCCTGATCCAATCACATTATCTGCAATGAAGTAATGCATTTTCTACACATGCACACTTGAGGGTTAATGGCAGAGGAAGTCACACCTTGCTAATCCTTAAGCGACAAATTTTGATTTGTGAATCTGGGCTTTACAAATAAAACTTGATTGATTGCTGTTCCACTGTTTCTGGCTGGCTACAGTGTGGACATTGTCCAGTTGGGTGCCTGCCTATTTATGTAATGTATGGTTCTCAAACGAGTGATTATGCTTTCTTCACTTCGTTTCCAGCCGACCTTCCTCCCCATACCAACACGTCTCTGTGTATTATAAAGACGTCATCTTGTTTCATTAATGTCACCAAGTGATTGTTTGGCTATAATATCCACCTGCTCATTTCCCTCCACACCAGCATGAGCAGGAACCCAAAGGAAGCATGTGAGTATACCCCTTAATCTCCATTCTGACGAGTGTCAACAGGCAGGTCCACAGACATGATGAGGGTTGTTGGGCATAATTAAGTTAAACAAACCTGATGGCCTGGAGGGAGAAAATGACCTTAAGTCTCTTCACTAACTGAATGTTTTAAAAAGATCCTTTTCTGTTCATAATGTGTTATCAGGGGCGTTTCTAGGATTGAAAGAAAGGGGGGGCTTAGCCCCTAAGGATGCTGAATGTTTGCGCGCACAGCGCGTGCCAATTTTTTTGGGGCTCATTTGGGGCTGCGGATATCCATGTTTCATACAGTTCATAGATTGGTTCAATCAGAAAGAGTGTGATTTTTCTCTGTATCTTTGCTTGCATTCATTCAGTATAAGATAACAGAAAAGACAGAACTTAGGGTGATTGTGAAATTTGACAACACAAATATGAACTGATTATAAACAACAACATTCTATAGCCACTGATATTATTGTTTAAAATACTAGAGATAGATATTAATGCAAAGAATAGAGAGCTGTCGATAGTTATTTCTTACATTTAAAATTTGCTCGTTCACACTCTTGCTCACTGGAGACATTTTCTAACAAAATAGCTAGCTAGCTAGCTTAGTGTTAACATAGCTCATTACAATATTCCCTTTCATTTGCCTCAAGTAAACCTAAATTTAAGCAGGTAACAATCATTAACAACTACAGGTAGCCACATTCTGTAACTACCTGTACTTACAATTTCACTCTGTGCATCATTTACTATGAGCTAAACTCCATGGCAGAGTGAGAAAGCCAGCGCAGCAGCGATGCAGACTCCCCAAGGTCCTAGTGCCCGGTCTTTTATTGTTAAGTATGATGAGAGGCTATTGGATTGTAATTTGAAGGAAGAGAAAACATAAAAAAACAGAAACGCACACACATATGTAGCATGTTAGAGTTATAAATAACTTATCCATGTGTAAAACAATACACATGTTTTTAGGGGGGCTTCAGCCCCCCTAAAACAGGCCTAACAACGCCCCTGTGTGTTATCATTGTGATTTTAACATCATCTGCAAAGATGAAACTATTGGTCGACCCTCCTTTTCATATGGTACAGAAAAATAAAACCACTAATGTGAGTTTATAGGACTTATTTTAATGGGAAAACCACAATAAAAAACAGTTCATCACAATTCAATAAACAAATACAAGTATAAAATATAAAAACAGATTATATGAACAGTAATATTGTCTTTAGTCAGGGACCCCCTCTGGGGAACTGGTGGCATCTTTCCTGTGGGAAGGAACTGGAGGAGGAATTGGGTTTATGAACTTGTGTCCAAGTGAATAATATGTTTATTTATTAGAATGTTTTTATCTTTTTAGAATATTGACATTTGACATTCTCCCACAGTCTGAGTCTGGCCCACTTTGGAATTCAGTCCATTGTGGATGTCGAGTGTCTTCAACATTTAGAATTTACTGAAAATGTTTTAAATACAATGTTAATTAACAGCAACTTGTCTGGATGTCCTCACACTGCAAGGTGAAACTAGATTTAAGTGGATTGACTTTTCATTATTCTGTTATCTTTTCGGATGTTCTGCCATTGTTCATGTGACATCTCAACCTTCGGCCACCATGACACCCACCTCCCCCACCACCTCCTCATCCTCTGTCCTGTCCGCTGTTTCCTCCTGTGTTCTTGTAGGAAAAGCTGAGCTCCTCTCCTCTTTCTCCTCCTCTCCTTCATCCTTTTTTCTCTCCCCTCCCTCTGCTCCTCTTCTCTTCGTCCTGCACAACATGAGAATGACTCCTCTGCATCTCTTCCTGAATGAGGGGTCGCAGGCAGCATAGAGGAGAGGGTTCAGGCAGGAGTTGAGGTAAGCTAGACAGGTGACATAGGGGTGAGCAGCCAGCAGAATCTGATCTAAAGAGCAGGAGTAGGGGACAAAACCAAACTCCAGAAGCATGGATACTGTTTTATTAACATGCAGAGGCAGCCAGCACAGGAAGAAAGCCAACACTAACGTCACAATGACCCTGAGAAGTCTGCGTTGGCGTCTACGGTCAGGACGAGGGCCCCGTCCAAAATGTCTGCTGAGGAGCTTGGCCAGTGAGCAGTAGCAGACCAGTAAGATGACAAGAGGGAGCAGGAAGCCAACTACAGTAGATTTAAGACTCAAGGCAGCGGTCCACCACATCTCTGCCCTCTCTTTTTCTGCCTCGTCCATCTCTGCTCCAATCAACATGGAGTAATCCATCTGGCAGGATAGGAACATGGGTACAGAGTCAGCCGGCTCTGGCTGCCAATCATCCTCATATTCGTTTTCAGGTTCCAACTCGCTGACGGAGCGCAACAGCAAACCCGGAAGTGCCAACACCCCCGCCAGCAGCCACACCCCACCGAGGACCCACAAGGCCCTGCTGGGGCAGCTCTGTGGGGCATGGTGGCTGGAGTGTCTGCGTCCAGTTAGGACCCAGTACCGCTCCACACTGAGCATGCTCAGGCTGAACACGCTGGCATACATGTTGAGAGCAGTGAGGAAGCTGCTGATTTGGCAGAGGGGTTGCCCAAAGGGCCAGTGGTAGCCCATAGCTGTGTAGACGGCCCACAGAGGGAGAGTCACAAGGAAGCAAAGGTCAGCTAGAGCTAAGCTGGCAATCAGAGAGTCTGTCAGCGAGCGAGACGGACGTGGGAAGGAGGCAGGAGAGGAGGAGGAGTTGGAGGTGTCCGAGGAGGGTCTGTAGTTTTGTCCTGAGGATAATCCACTGCTCCCTTTGTTTTTCTGAAGAATACACTCATGCTGAACTCTGCCTGCTGTGTTGGTGCTCTGTGGTCGGCTTCTGAAAAAGATGTTGCAGCAGAACTTTCCAACCCCGGTTTGGTGTTTATCTCCGGTCCTCGTTCTCCTCCCCTCAGCCCGGTCCAGGTAGACCCAGAGCACCAGGCTGTTGCCGAGGCAACCAACCAGGAAGGCGAGCAGGTAGACGGACGGGATGATGTAGAGGGAGGGAGACCAGTCTGTGTAGTCGCAGTAGAGGAGGGGAGGGGGCGATGCAGAGGGGAAATCGACATCTGACATTTGTGTATCCATCTCCTGTGTTTCTATATGAGATGAATTTCCTTTAACATCACTGGCAGTTCCAGTACTTTACTGGTGAGCTGAATTTTAGAAGCAAAGATGTCCTGTGACGGTTGAACTGTGGGAGATGGCCTTGGTTCTACTTGGGGATTTGGTTGTTCCACTCCTCTCTTTCACTTCCTCCTGTACCTTGACTCAAATGCCCTGAAAATACAGTGAAGCACTGTTAGATGAATACACCTTTGCAGCAGGAACAGATACTGTTGAGTCAAAGTCACACTTTAGCTTCTTAAATACAAATAAATAAATAATAAATAAATATCTCCTGCAAACAACATAATAACAAACATTGAACTGTATTTCCCCTTGTGTGGAGGGATATTTATTTTCATTCATCTTATTCATTGACTTATTTATTCAATTATTTGTTTTATCTTAGTTTAGCTTTTTCCCCTGCTCAGAGCTTATCACTACAATTTAGTCATTGTGCTGCATTGTGGCTGTATAATGTTGACACCCATACTTTTCTGTTTTGTATATTTACAATGAAGTAATTTTAAAAACCTGCAAGATTTTAGCTGATTTGAAACCGTTAAACATTTAAACACTTCCTGCGACTATGTTGTGTCTCGCTGTCACCTTTAAATGAACTGATTAAGATTAACAAAAATCTTCTGCACAGATGTTTGATGGATGGCTGCATTTCTGATCGGTGTTCACACTGGTGGATAGAAATATATTACTCAATGAGCCTCAGTTGTCTGTGTGAGTTTATTACAACCCAGGTCTGATAACAGAGAAAATTGGGAGTAAACAAATTATAAGTCCGGGTCCCTCGTAGCTATGTTAGGATTGTTACTATCCTTTAAAAAACTTAAAGCTATACTGCTCACATATAAAATAAAGGGCAGAATAAAGGGCAGAATTTCAAGAAAATGTTATCAAATCTCATGCAAAGGCAGAAACTGGCAAAGGTCTGAGCAGGGCTATGACATTACATGACTCAAGTTATCCTCCATGAGAGTCCTGACATTATTTATAATGAGGCTCAGTACAGACACTTACCTCAGGCTGCTTGATCAGCTTTGATGAGATCCTCTCTGAGATTCTTGTGACTGTGAGATGATCATCGGGGAGTGAGAGTCCCCCTCCGTCCACTCATGCTGTCTTCTCTCCAGTCCCTTTCTCCTTTTCTTCTCCCAATCCCTGCATCTGCACTGTGTCAGCTCCAGAAGGTGTGTCTTCTCCTTAAGTCTGCACACACACAAACGCACACACACATTCACACACACGCACACACACAGAATCTTCCTTTCTCAAACCAGACCACCCCAGCAGAGTTACGAGACCTGCAAACACCCCCTCTGCCCCACTCAACATAAACACACACCTCTGGAGAGACACAATAACCCAGCCCCCCACAAACGCACACAACCTCGAGACATGCAAACAGACGCACACACGGCCCCCCCACCACCACCATCCAATTCTCGGGGCCGCTCATTTTCTCTATGCACAGACACAAACACTGTGTAAATGTACATTCAGGACACGAATGAGTGCAAACGTAGGAAAGCTCTTTGTGTTTGCTCTTTCACATGTTTAAACACATGTTGAAATGTCGCAGCCCACATGGAGCACAAACAACAACTAACAGCCCTCACATTGGGCCTGAGCACAATATCAACATGGATACATTCAAAAAGAGTCAGTGTAAAAAGACAAGTTTCAGATGAAAGTAGATCCTAACTCACAGCTGTGTTAACTGTCTCTAAAAGGACACTGCAACTTCACAGAGATAGACATCAGTAACACGACCAATGACTGTCAGGCTCAAAATCAATAAGCTTTATTCGGTGCTAACAACAGGTGTTTATTGAAACTGAAGATCAATAGAATCCAAGAGGAAGAACTTTTTGGATGCAAAACTTTTTATTAGTTATTTTGGCTTTTAAGAAAAACAATTACTGAACGATTATGTCTTGGTAATACAAAAGGTTTTGGAACTTTTAATTGAAATCTGTCTCTACGTTTAAGTAAAGAGGTACTTACTTAATACCTAATCTCCACCTCATTTCAGAGGGAAATAAACTTTCCCCTTCTCTACGCATTGATCTGACAGCTGAAGCAACTAGTCACTTTTATAAATAAAGACAATAATAAGCATATACAAATACCATGCCTTGTATTTATAAGGTTATATATGTGACCTCTATGCCAGATATGACATTACAATGCTGCTTACATCTTGCACAATTACTTCTTCACTTTGATATGTACAATTTGCAGAGAATGCTTAATATTTGTTATGATTTAAGATTTGGAAATCAGGTATTTTACTTGTAATCAAGTTTCTTCCAATTGTTGTAAAGCAACTTTTCAACACTTTTATGTGTGAGGATGCTTTGTTTTCACAGGCTCATTGTCTCATTTGCCCTATACAGACATTGTTAGCTGACTTGATTAATATGTGTGATACTGCATTTAGCGAATACAGCCAATTATAGTCATGGAGTGAGGGCTGCCATTATAGTCATCAGAGCAAGCCTAATTATTTTAATGCAGAGATTATATAATGTCCAGGTCATGTTGTGGTAATGATCGACCGAAACAAAGATTTAAATAACTGGTTAAAAACATGTAGTAGATGTTGTATTAACACAAGGGGAATTAAAAACAACAAAATAAACCACATATACAGTTTACTCATGCATTATTCTCTCACACATATTCCACATTTTTTCACTAGGCGTAGAAAGAGTTGTGACTGTAACTGGATTTCCAGGTAGAACATAACGATTCCCTGTGTTTAAATTGTTATAACTTATATAATAAACTTTAACTCAAATACAACAAACCTGCTTCAGTTACGGTTTAAGACGTTAAATCCTTCTTCTTTACAGTCTCATACACTCTCAGTTTTGCCCTAAGCAGCAGCTCCTTACTCACCTCTATTGTGACTGCTTTTCTAATTTAAAAGATCTTAAATAATGCACTACTATACAAAACATTTTCTCAGTTTTAAAATAATGCAAAACTTGTGAAAGGTGCTCACCTTTAAAGATGATAGTAAAGAAACATTTTAACATTAAAGTTCTGTCTCTTGACCACAGTGTTGTCTTTACATCTCAGATGAATGGAAAGATACTGTAGGTCAACATGTGGTAACGGTGTAAACAGTGGGACGGTCCAGTTAGTATACAGGAAGTGTTTGTTTCCACAGGGGTAGAGGTCACGCTGTTGTTATGGAAACAGATGTTTCCAAACACAATCGTCTTTTCTCTCACTGAAACACACTGTGAAGGAAAGAAAGACAGAATAAACAGTGGAGAGAAGAGCAGGCTGAGCATCACAGTGGGAAAACAACAGGGGTACAAATGCACTGCAGTGTAACACAACAGGGTCGGAGCAGAGGAGCTGCACATAGGGATGCAAGACACGACAGACTTTGAAAGACCATATGCAAAGTGATCATCTACATACTGGACAGAGTGTACGTTCATTTTAACAGACTTTATATGCATTCATTTGTTTTGTTAAACAGCTTTTAAACTGACCTCATCCAACGTGCATGTTGGTCCTCTAGCAGCAAAAGTGAATTGATTCTTCTCAACTCATCTCATGGTTTTCTATTAAACATCATGGAGTTATCTTGCGTGTCATTATCCATGTACAAAAAAACTGCTGTTTAAATATCACATTTGCAATGAAAATATATATTTGTAATATATATATATATAAGATATTTCCTCCCTATAATGTTTTGTATTTAATTTTGTTGTTTTTGTATGTGGTTTTGATATATAGTTTGTATTTATGTGAACTAAACTAAACTAGACCTAATAAAACTAAACCAAACCAACTACAATTTTATCAATTTGACAAAGTTTATTATGTCAGGAATTAAAATACAAGAAAATGACACTTGTGTCCATTGAAGTTCAGAGGAAATCACTCAAAAAGTCATTTTAGATTCAGTATTTATACCTAAACTTGATTTTATACAAACTTGTTTTGGAGCCTTTTCACTGAATGTCTGTCTGCTTTGGAAGTTCACTGATTCCATCATCTTGTCTCTACTTCCTTAAATATAGTGGGTGGAATGGGTGATGCAAGGTGGGGAGGTGAAGGATGTAAGTCGGGGAGTTTTGTGAGACATCTTCAGACTGGGGGTTGCTTGTGTTACTCTGTTAATGTCGACATTTTTCCACCTTCTGGTCTCCTTGATACAGGGCCGGCCCTGGCAAAATTGGTGCCCTAGGCGAGATTTCAAATTGGCGCCTCCCAACATACCCCATTCCCCAATAACTTTTGGACTGTATACAGATGCACACACAGGCAGACACAATTGTAAGCTATAAAAAACAATAAAATACATAATAAAAAATATAAAAAGAGTCTGAAATCAGCTGTACTGATAGCATATCATGTCATGTCGACAAAAATAAACATTAATGATGTCCACAATCGGGGTGATTCTTACCTCTGTATTGTTCGTTCTTCTCCTCCTCTACTTTGCGGGGCTTTCTGAATTGTGCACCTGATAATTTAATCTTTTTTTGATTCATCTTTGACTCTAACCGCAGTCTATCACCGCAGCGTGTACGTCAGGGACACACCTGAGGCGGAAGCGCAAATTCTGTGCGAGCCGCCGCCTGACTGTTCACACAGGGAGCCATCCACTTTTATACTTTGTATGCATCATGCTGCTATGAGGAACTGTTGTGAGGTTGTTTTTGTAAAGGTTTGTTTTTCTCTTTTTGTGCATCCAGCGGCGTCGAGTGGAACGGCATATGCCGGTCAACTCGCCATGGCCGTACTCCGACACCCAATGGGACAGGTTCTGTTTGAGACTTGGATTGCTGCTCTGGCTGGATCGCTGAATGGTATCTGATGTGATCCCACCTCCAGCCTGTCATTTTGCTGCTGAGAGAGAGAGAGGGAGAGAGGGAAAGGGAGGAGATTCATTGATGGAAGGCGAATAAGGAGATTGAGACCATTCCATAGTTTAATACAAAAATTCTTTAGGGGTCCCAGCTAATTCAAAATTGCACATTGCTAAAGAGAGAAGCTGACAGGAAATATACTTGATGAACCTCTCTTCAGAGTATCTGGTCGTCGAAACCTTCTGGAGCTGTTTGCTGATATTGGCACAGAAGCACATTGTGTGAATAGTTTGATTTTATTATTTTTTTCAACTTTACGTGAAATTACTTTTCGATGCGACCCACTCATAAACCCTAACTGGCTATACAGCTGACAATGATGCACCTATATACAATACACTGTTACACAAGTACAGTTCTTTTAAAAAAAATCCATTCTCACATTTCGTAATTCGTACTTGGCCTCCAGAATGTTAATACATGTGAACACACAAGCGATAGGAATCCGAAGCTGTTTTTAAGACATAGCACACATACACTTTGACAAGTGCATGTTTTATTAAAACTATTTCAGATAATTGAATGTCTACCGATGCATGTTGAAATGATTTAATTCTTTCCTTTGGATTTTTAAGCTACGTATATTAGGATTAAGGTGTAAACAGAGACAGTTTCTCTGTTTGAGAAGGAAATTCTCTTCTTCTAATATTAATGGTTTATCTAAATTCTTCTAATAGACCTGTAGTTTATCTACTTGACGGTTACTTATGTAAGAGGTAGGTCTTTTTAACAGCTCATTTGTTTTGAATACACAAGTATCCACCATCGCTACACCTGTGTACCCATCATCCATATTGTGTTGTGTATGACTTTGACGGAAGTTATCTCCTGTTAGTACAAAACATTTGTGCCGCTTGTACTGTTTGCAGTGTAATTAATTGTAACCCTGACCCAGTATGCTTGTTGCACACAGAGTACCAAAGGAGATGTGTTGGTATAACATTTAAACCAAGTTGCTGGTCTCTCAACTCATACTGCATGTGACTATGCAGTATTCTTTCATTAGCAAAGCTCATTCAGGACAACAGCAGGCATGGTAACCTAAGTAAGGATACTGATGTGTTATGTATTCTCGTTTCTCAGGTTCGTTCTGCAGAAAGATGGCAATATAGTATGTTGGGCATGGACTGCATGATATACCCCTATAGTGTCCATGTTTAATTCATTTTCATGCCAGTGTTTTGTGTCAAAATACTAAAAGTATTTTTTGGAAATACAGAAGGGACACATACTTGAATTTCAGGGACGCAGGTTGACTAAAACTAAGTTACACTACAGTATTTTCATTAACCCCACTTCTTATATCCCTTTGTTTGTGTAACTGAACAGAGCTTTATCAGTAACTGGAGAGATAGAGTAACCTTCATCGTATGAGAGTGAAAATCCAGTAGGTTGTCCTGCTGCTAACGGTGAAATTAAACTCCCTTCTTTTTTTACTGTTCATGCTGAAATAGAGTGGATTCACTTGGTCTGATGTTTTCGATCACATCTTTATAAAACACCTCATTAGCTTCACACTACAAACCCTATGGGGGGTAAATGGTTTTTGAGAGAAGATTCCAGATTCATTCACTAGACTGGCACTCAGTAGAGCTCAACAGACCCGTATACGTTCATCTCTGATCAATGCAGCTTCCTTCTACCAAGTTGGGTGGTTATTGGTCCAGTAGTTTATTACATAAACCTGTTGACTGACAAATCAGAGGTGAAAACATAACCTCCTTAGCAGAGGTAATAAAACCTCCACCCATTTATCAAGGAAATGTCACCAACATTAATAATTATTAGAAACACAACAGGAAATTAAAAGTAGAATGAAATGTTTCTAGAATATCTAAATAGTTGACGGGTAATTTTCTGTTGGTCGACTCATCAATTCCTTTATTTAAAGCTAATTTTCTCCTGATACTAGTCTATAGGGTTTTTATATTGTGTTTTATTGGTTTATTTTTGTCGTGCACTGGTTGCTGATTGTACATCAAATTGCCCTTGAAGGATAATAAAGATGTTCTTTTATGGACAACTTCAGTTAATCACAAGCTGCAAAAACCAAGCAAGGCAGCAGAGGAACCCAGCAGCCAGCAGGGGGCAGCCTCAGGACATCACATGGAAACAAGCAGCAGCAGACTGTGATTCTTGTGAGTCGTCAGAAGACAAATTGATGGGTTATTCTCTAACGATAGGTTTTTAAAGCATGTTAAATCATCCAGTATCTAAAATCCCAAAATATAAAAGTGACTCTTAAGTAAGGCTGTCAAATATATGTAGTAAAGTAGAAAATATTTTCTCTGAAGTGTGTATCAAAAGCAGCAGACGGAACACACACGCAATAATTTGTCCATCCACTTACAGTGCTTAGTTCCTCACGGGATTCCTCGCAGGTGGTGTGGCCTAGTCAGTAAAGTGCTCGTTCTCCACCAAGTGAACTGGGTTCAAACCCCACTCTTTCCCATCTTCATGCCGGCAATATTCTGAACTCTTAAAATTGGCAGGACTTCAACCTCCTGTTACTTGCAAAATATCTTAAACTATGTACATTTAATTTTATACATTTTTTAAAACAGTAAAAAAATCCTATTGCGCAATGGGCTTCTGCGCAGGATGTGCGCAGTTCGGTTCTGCAGGATGTGCTCAATGGGCTTCTGTGCAGGAAGTGCGCAATGGGTATCTGCGCAGGGTGTGCGCAGTAGTCTTCTGCGCAGGAAGACACGCAGGATGTGCGTGCGCATTTATTTATTTTTTTAATTAATTTAGTTTATTTTTTATATTTAATCTAAATTAATTTAATTTTTTTATATTTTATTTTATCTTATTTTATTCACCTGTAGTGGTTAAGTTACATGTTGCAGCTGAATACCCCTCAACTCACCCACCCCTTCATGACATGGAGAACCGTCAGTTGTCATAAAAACTCAAAATGGGTTTAGCTTGTCTAATCTAGGCTACTTTAAAAACATGGTGGCCACTGATGTAAATATAGTAAAATATTTAAAGGTAAACGGCCCATTCTAGGGTAAAGAAAACAATGATTTGTACAATTGAGGTGAAACACACTATTGAAAACATCGCTAGGATTACTCTATATTCCATTTCTGCCAACTGATCTCTTTCACCTACATCTGTGAAAGTGGACTTGTCATCAGCGCGGAGTGGTGCAGGTCCATGCGGGACTGCACGCAACTTCCGCTTCAAACGATAGAGGGAGCCCGTGTCCCTGCAAAGATAGATGTTTAGCGTGCGTGTGTGTGTGGCGTGCGATCACGCGAGTGTGCGTGTGTTTGTGTGTGTCAGAGAGGGGGGTGGAGGGGATATTCCGGCTGCTGCCGTCTGCTCCTGCTGAGGGGAAGAGGAGGAAACATGAGCTCCAGGAAAGGTGCGTATCCTTCAGCCTTCAGCCCGGCCATGCTACCCCAATCTCGGCTGTCTCCAGCACGAAAGGTGGCAGAAGTTACGGGGGTAGAAAGCCTAGCCAGTGCGTGCTAAACGAGGTTAAATGTGCCGTGACAGCCCAGCTGTAGAGCCTCATGATGTGTGCTTCTCTCTCCCTCTCCCTGCTACTCCCCTCTCCGGGACTCGGACGTCGCTCATGCCCGCGGACCAACGCAACGTCTCCCCGGCAGTGATGGCCATCCAGGCCAGGAAGAGGAGGCCGAAGGGGAAGAAGGAGAAAGCGGGTCACCCTCGGAGGTAAGCGGGGCGGTGGTGGTGGTGTTTGCCTGCAGGACGCAGGGACAGTGGTGAGGTGCTGGTTTGTTGACAGCGGCTGCCTCTCTGTGTGATGCCCGGCGCGGCTGCCGGTGCGTCGGCGGTGTAGACACATGAAGGCGCGTGCCCGCACCCAGCAGACAGACTGGGAGTGTGGGGAAGTTGGGAGGTCCTCCCAGATCCGCTCTCAACTTGCAGCTGCAGCTCCTCATTGATCAGACTTGCTATCTATGGATCGATCATAATTTTTGCACGGGGGGGGGGGGGGGGGGGGGGGGGGGTTGACAGATGTGACAGCTAATTTCCCTGGCCCCTCAAGTCAGTGCCAGACTGATAGCGGAGAACAACACCTCCATTTATCACCAGATTCTATTAGGGAATGTCTCACATGGTGTCAGATTATGTAACTTTTCTTGAATCTGTCAGAGCATTGTTTTCCGGTGAGTGTGGATGTGGATGTGTGTGTATGTGTGTGTGTGTGGATGTGTGCCTCTGGTTGTGTTGGTTGGCGTGTGAGCAGCGCAGTGACTCTGTAAAGTGCATGCGAATTGGCGAGGGGAGAGCGGGGGGCTTTCTTCATGGCATCATGCGATTGGAGCGACGTCAGCGGCAGCAGAGGAAGGCATCGATTAGGTGATACCAACGGTGCGACCACCCCGGGTGGGTGGGGGGGCTGCAGGGTGCAGCAATGTGCAGGAATGCGCCAACACATGCACGAATGCAATGTGCAAAGCAGACGCGTGTACAGTAAAGTGTGCATTCATAAATCCAGCTACTGTCTTCAGACATGAAAACACTATGTAAGAGGTGGAGTCCCTCCTCCTGGCTCCTTCATTCCACCTGCCTGTGTCAGGGGTTGCTCTCTCTGGAGCAGCTGACTCCTGTAGTAGTACAGCACCCACAGTGGTGTCCTGTTGTGGTTGTAGTCTTGCCTTCTGCCCAGTGTATGCTAGGATGTGTAGGGCTTAACCCAGACAGGGATTTAGCGGGCAGAGCAGTCTAGTGATTAAACAAATAAATAAAAAACCTCTAGATCCAAAAAGATTCTTGATGTATATATGAGAAATATGAATGTGACTGAATACAAATAAGTTGAATATTGATAACAAAACCCAAAACTGAATCAATAATCAGTCAAACCCAAGAGTGAGTAGTGATCAGCTGAATCTTGTGCTGGTTCATCAAAGCAAGACTTCTCACATAGTCAATAATGCCAAATCATTGTTAGTAGCTCTTGCAAATAATGAATGAATCATCTCTGAAAATGCAGGAATATAAAAAGAAATTCCCAAAGTGACGTCTTTAATTACAACACACAGATTATTGAACAGTCATGTTTATTTAGACTCCGTCCTGGTAGAGTCTATGTATTGCCACTTGACCTTGATCTCTTCTGATATATGTTGCTTTCTTTGTTTTTGAGCTCATTCATTCATACAAACACACAAACACACACACACACAGACACATATTGTACATACAAAATACCAGGCCCCAAGAGGTGTCATCTCCAGCTGTGCGACAATGTAGCCTGACCTCAATTGTCTAGCAAACAAACGTAGGAGAGGTTTAAGCACAGCTTACAGGAACAGATCAAGGTGCCCTGCTGAGGGATTTACTAGGAACACATGGGAAAGTTTGTGTGTATGATGTGATGATTATTAAATGCATATTGTCCTTACACCAGCATCACACAACATACCCCACATAAGCGATTGCCTCAGGTAAAGGCCTCTACTCGATGTAGTTTGGCAGAATCATGTTGGGGCTTCGGTGGAGTCACCAAACTCTGTACTAATAAGATGGGAAACAGAAATAGTTGTATTAGTCTTAATTCATTTCCAGAGATAAGTTGTTGTCGTTCTTAAGCATGATTCAAATACATGATTTTCTGATCAAGTCCACTGTAGGTCTGCACCTTACGCTGCATGTAAAAATGGACGACATGAATGCTCCCAAAAAGTGAAGCCAAAATGTCCCATTAACCCCCTGGTGGCTGGCTGCAGTAACAATATCTTATGTTGATTCACTTAGAGGCAATCTGCATCATTTGTGTGGGACCACTCTCTTCCCTTGCTGTTCTATTTCATTCTTCATGACCGCCAAAGGCAGTTCCCAACACTAAATTAATGAGTAATTAATAACAACAAAGTTAGATGAGATCTGAGATGACTTAGTTGTGTATGCTGCTTTCATTTAGAATCTGTGAGCTTGTGGTTACAATGTATGAAGTTGCTTGGTGATCTGTTGTTGCTTGGTGAACATCACTGCGGGGCAGTGGCAACATGGATGCTAATAACAACTTTAGTGTTGATATTTACAAGCCACAGAGGCAAACAATCTGGCAACCTAGCAGGCAGGTAACAATGCAGAAAATGCAAAGAAATAATGTCGAAGGCAAAAGATAGGATTTGTTTTGTCACCTTCACATTTATTTCTCTCATTTTAACACCTCTGACTTTATTGAGTTTGTGTTGTCACCGAAAGTAAATGGCGTGTTGTGCATGTTGCCACAGAGACACTGACTGTTTGACATCAGTAGACCTGTAGCTATAACAACAGAGCAATTCCTAGTCATGATGATTACAGGAACAACATTGATGCAGCAGTTTAGAGACATGGCAAAGTAGAGATGGCACCTGATGCTATAAATGAATAGAGTCTCTATACTGGGGCCTTTTGAAATAGCAGCTAAGAGTACATATGATCAAAGATTACTACAAAGGGTTTGGCTGGAATACAGATTGTAAATTAGTCTACTTTTTATGTCATACGATTAGCGGCCTTTCCTTACATTTCAAAGGCTGAGACTTTGGTGTGAATGATTAAATGGATCTGCATCGGTACACCAAAAGGTGCTGAGGTTGTAATTGTGAACGGGATATAAAACACCAGTATTATAGCATTCAGTACTCCTAACTCTTCCAGCAGTGAGTCTAAATGCTAATGTTCCACTCAGTATATAAGTCAGCTTGCAGGGCCCATTGCATGACTATAGACTGTTCTGCATGAAATGAGCTGACTCTGACCTGACTAATGTTCCCACACATTGCTGTGTAAACTGCATTGATTCTCGATTGTGGAGGCGGGGGTTTGGCCGGCCCATAGTCAGTAACTGAGGACGAGAGCAGGCAGCAAGTTGTATCAAAGCTGAAATAGCTTGTTGGGTTTATTTATAAAAGTAATGCAGGCTTTCATACATAAAACAATACAAACATAAATGACCATCACTTGCAACAACATTTTTTTTGGTTTATAGTGTAAGCTTTGGGGTATTTTATTTAGATAAACACTATGGTGAGAGATGATAAGAAACTGGGGGTTGGGGTTGCAAAAAAGGTCCATGGTTTTCAATAGGGTCTTAACCATTAGGCCACTGAGACTTAATCAAAGTCCAACAACACATATTTCAAAAATTTCCTTTTTCTGCACATAAAAAACCCCTATCAGTGGTAAGTGAGTGTAACATCAGATCCCTGTTATGAGACGCTGACACATGAATAAGCACATGGTGTATATATAGAAAGATTTTTATTTATTGATCGATGGATGTGATCAGAGTGGGAGTCTGAGGATTTCGCAGAGGGTATACCATTGTATATAAATGAGTCAGTTGCTGTTGGATCAATGGATCGATCTCAGGTGCACAGTTTGATAAAAAATTTAGAAAAAGGCTTTTCCAGCTGGAACAAGTGTTATTCCTTATTTCACCTTGTTTAATTTGTTGTAATAAATTAAACTTCATTAAAATTGGGAAATCAAAGGACCAGACTGGCTCCCCTGTTAATACATTGGATTGGAGCCATTAACACAGGTGGCCTTGTGTCTTGGGTTGGCCAAATGTCCTCAGAGAGGTGATCTTTGGCAAGCAGATTTGTTCAGCTCAGCCAATAAGGCTTCCTTAATAAGTCCTGCAGTCTGGCTGGATATAGCTGATGGTGGGCACTGAGCATGTGAGCTGCATGTAGAAAAGAGGGAGAGTGAGATGAAAAGGAGAGGAGATAAACAGAGCGACATGCTGAAAGCTATAGAGTTGCAGAAAAAGATAGAGAGAGAGAGACAGCCGTAGAACAGGAGGAGGACTGTGAGGCTAAAAAGACAAGTTTGCATATGTGGGTAAGTTTCTGGCCAACCAGGAACGTTGGGGATGGAGAGAGTAAGTAGGGAAAGAGAAGAGAGCGAATTAGAGGATGCCACAGAGCAGTTCAAGGCAGGAAACAAGTTTTTTTAACTACTGTGTTAGACATAAGGGGGGAAGAGCATAGGTTGCTGAATTGCAAGCAGATGAATATGGAAATTGAGCAGAGAGGTCAAAATGCTCAGTTATGTAAATATATGACCTACGAACACAGCTACAACTCTGTTTGGTTTTTGTTTGTTAAAAAAACAGAGTCACATTCAGAGTCATGACTTAATGCGTCATTGCAAGTCAGACCTTAACAACAACAATTGATATGGTGTCCTTTTTAGCAGCTCTGCAGCTTTTAGCAGCTCTGCACGAGGCAGGGAAAGAGCCATGTTTATTAACGGTTTGGGAGTTCAAGGCCATGAAGGAGCCATCCACACCCACTGTACTTTAAGGTCTGGATGTGAGCGTGAACTAATTCTAGTTGACCTGCCTCCCCTCTCCTTTTAGTTCTGTTTGGGTCTAGACATCTCTTGAAAGAAATCTTAGTTGCTAAATGCTGAAACTATCTTCTGCAACTACTCCAAGTTTATCAGAGCAGTGTCAGTGATAACTGCTACTGGGCAGTATTGACAAGAGCTTTTAGGCCGGACTAGGATGTCGATTTAGAATCTTTTATCATTGTAGACGCTTCTAACATGCAACATTTTATTAACGGTTTGTATTAATCTTTCAAAATTCTTGTCGTCACTTTTAATGTTAAATGGTTAATAATGAACACTTCTAGCCTCGACAAGAACAACAAAGCTGTGGGCTGTAAAACCAGGTTCTGGTTTTGTGGGTTCTCTGCCACTGAACGTGGTTTCTTGGGAGCAGGTTGTTATGGTCTATTCCCTAGAGCTTCAGACATTGTTACGTTTACAGGACAGGAGGTTATAATATGTCTTCTGACCATTGCTACTTGGACTGAATGTGGCCTTGGCCGGGATATGGATAGTCCGCTGATATCTTCCGACGTGTTGCATTTAGGGACCGTCAGAAAAGGAAAATGTAATGACCACGTTACGAATCTAATATGAGGTCGGGGTTTGCAGACACCAGACAAGAGGTATTGGGGCATGTTATGTTCTTTCTGTTGTTTTATTACGTCTTAAGCTTTGGTCACTAGTTACTTCAATTGTATTGGATTCTGCTGCAACACTGTTTATCCCTGAGAGTCCAAGATTATTTTGTGGACGCTTCACTCAATTCTTAAGAAACCGTTATAGTAGTAAACAATAGATTCTTATACAACCTTCTCAAATTTACTTGTATAGTGGCTGGATTTTGTGCCTCACAAGGCACAGTTTTGCTCTTGTCCAACTGGACTCTTGTCTCGTCTTGTAAAGTTTGAGGTCGGCGGCTTTTCCCCTGCTCTCCCAGAACCTTGAGAAACAGGATTTGGGAAAATATATACAGAGTCAATCAGACTGAATGAGGAGACAGAGCAAGATTGGAGGCATTCCCATGCAGAGTGTGTTTAGTACAAGTAGGATTTGTTCGTTAAGGGACAAGAAACACCTATTTGTTCCTCACCTGTAATGCTTCTGAAGTGTGGTTGAATACTGCGGTTACAGGCCAGAGGGTCATCACTGGAGGAGGAAGATTATCACAGTTGGGAAGGCTTAACACTGGACAGTGGACCTGCACTGTCTCCGTTTGGCCAATTGGTGAGGAGGAAGTGCTCTCATGTCATTGCATTTCTACCAAAGGTTTTCAATTTATTATGCATTTTCAACCTTCAAAAATATACTTTTACAGCACTCTTCCTCTCTGAGGTGTTGCTGGTGGCTTGATTTCCTATTTTCTAATGCAGAAAGCTCTGTCTTTTGGCTGTTTCTCTGCAGTTTAATTGAAATTAAAGGCCAAAATACTTGTTTATAGTGTATGGCCCCAGTTTTAAAGGACTTCTAATTGGGGATGAATTCAGGAATCATACAATTCTAAATAAAACTAATTACATTTTGAATTGATTGAATATAATGGCATTTTCCAATAAGTATCAAATTAGTTTTTTCTTTTGCATATTGCCTCAACAACTTTCGTAATTAGGGAAACTTGTGTAGCCATCTCATGACGTCTGCATGCCTCTGTGAATCAGAGGGTAATACTATTAGAGATTTCCCCATTTATTTACCAATAACGACAGATAATATGATGCAGGTATACCAGGTCATAATCAATCCTCATTTCTATGGTATTGACTTGTTTGTGTTGGCTGTATGATTGCTTGTCATGTTTGCCAAGTAGCCACAAGCTATTTGTTTGTCTCTTCAACACACTAACTAGGGTTGAACGATATCAGGAAAACATACAATAACCTTGTTGAATGCAGCCCTAACACTATCCAAGATTTCTACAGAGTCCGTTTATGCTATTTGTGCACATGTGAGTCCTTTGCTTCTTTATATTAGACCTGTTGTTGCCATTGTAAGCATTGACTTATTGTCTATAGCCTGGTGTCATTTACTGAAGCTGTGTCCCAAAAAGGTGGCTGAAATTCTTCTTAGATCTACACAAATCTTAGTTGTAGAGACGGTTGCTTGTAGTAATGATAAATGACCGTTAGCTCTTCACTCCGGCAGCAAGCTTCTGTTGTCTGCTCAGCTTCAACTGAACTAACCGGCTATTCCCAGTCACTGAACATGACCCGGTCGAGTCTTTGAAGAAATTTTCATGAATGATATGGTTTGTTGTTCGGCTGATTGTCCTGACAGAGAGGTCAAAGACACAGCTGCAGCCAGAATGACCAGTTCTTTCTCTTTCCTTTTTTCTCTGATGATTGTCTTTACGTTTGCTTATCTGAGTGTGAGGGGTCCCCACCATTTCCTCTTCCTCTTCCTCTTCCAATTCGTCCTCCACGTAGCATGGTTCACAAGGTGAAGCCAGATATGAAGGGAAAAAAAAAAAAAAAAATCTTTCTGTGCTCTCTACTGGCTGATCCCACCATTGCCACCATATGTGAGGGACCGAGCAGGAAGACCAGAGAGCCACAGAGTTTCTTTGAACGAAAAACTTGTTTTTCAATTCAGTTTCCATTAACAAGAAGTAAAAAGAAAATCTCACAACCGGTAAAAAAGGCGAATTATCCTCAAGCAGCATCTGGCGACCAGTTGACAGCATCACAACAGAAAGGAAAAAGCCCCCTCGACTGAGAGATGGGAACATATATGGTGGCTGGTCAAGCCACTCAAAACAAAGAGGGGAAACACATAGACATACTAACGTTGAAAACAAACTACAGCCACAACATAACATCCCAGTATTAGACCATATAATATTAACTAAGGGAAATTAATTAAATATAAATATCAAGCAATAATTAAAGATTTAACAATTACAAATAGAGATCAGGCAACAATGTCCTTCCCCATGATGGCAAGAGACATGGTGCAGTCCAATTAGGACTCAAAGCCATTTAAGCTGGTCTGCTGCAGCTGGGCCCCCTTTTGCTGAATGGCCAGATGACTCCAGGAACAACCCCCCAGGAACTGGTAACTCAAAGAAAACGTAATTAATTATCACAGAAAGAAAATATATAACAAATAAAATGTTGTATGAAATCAATGTGTTATTTTATATATGAAGTGGGTGCGTGTGCAAAAAGAAACAACTAAGCAAATTAGAAATCAAGAAGTTACCACCATGTTTCGGAATGTCAGTTTGTGGTTGCTGGTGTGGCCTTCACACTGAGGGACATATTGAACACCCACTTCTCCTGCAGTCAGCAGTCGGTCAGTCACTCACTTCACCTGCCTGCGGCAAGGACTAAACCTTTTCTATCAGTTAAGCCATCTTCATCAGGTACTTAGAAATTGAATTAATAATATTAAAGCAATAATTCAGGCTTTTGTTTCTCAGGTTTGTAGCCTGCTGGAGTTTCCAGTTTTCGCTCATCACAAGTTATTAGGATCTGAACTATGAATGTGAACTAGTTCTTTTTAAGTGTGAACTGGCACTGGGTGCTGGTGGCAGGCTACAGAAAGTGGTTAGTTGCATGCAAACAAACACCCTGAGTCTGTGTAATGCACAACATAAGGCACTTATTTATATTCAACTTTTTACATACGACACAACTACATATACAACTTTCAATAACGCACTACCAAATATCATAAAACAACACAAATCAATAGGCAAGGGAATTGGCTGGGACCTCCTGATAAGATACAATCATGATACTTAGGTGTGATATAGGGCTGTGCTAAAAAAATCGATATGGCGATATATCGTGACGTCGTCATGCCGATGCACGCATCGATGCAGATGCTACTGTATCGATACGGCATCAAATGCTTTGACGGCCGTCTTGAAAACGAAACTTCACCTATGGTGCAGTGCACAATAATGCCAAAGGGGGCAGCATAGGCAAAAACATCACACGTCTCAACTCAAAACAAGCAAGGAAGAAACACCGGAAAAACTGGCGGAGTTATTGCACGTGAAATGCTTTGCTCGCAGTCTGAATTTGGCCGCTCAACGTGCGCTCGAGATGCCCACTCTTTCTTACTTATTCTCCACTGATGTGTGGAAGAATGCCAAGGAGCTGTGGACCTTAACTGAAGCGGACCTGGCCTGTGCTGAAGATGAGGCTAATGCCCTTTAGCCGCTAAAAGCTGCAGCACTCGTAATGTCCGAAGAACATTATAGCCACGCTGCATGCCCAGATGTGCAACTGCGCTCATGTTCAAGCAACAGACTCGGCACTTACGAGGGAAATTAAAAACACCGTATCCGGGGATCTTGGGAGGAGATGCGTGAGCGAGAGATCCATGGCATTGCCTTTTTTTTTTTTATTGGGATTAGAATGATAATTATTTTACTTTTAAGATCTTTTAATGGCCAGAATTTTTAGTATTTTGAGTGGTGCGATCCCTAAGACTTCGCCTTTGCTGTTATATGGAATAATAAAGAGCAACTGTTGTAGTCAATTCTGTGCAGGATGGTCATTATTCAAAAGCAACGTGTATCGTAATAGTATCGTACCGTGGCCTCTGTATCGTGATACGTATCGTATCGTGAGGCTGTAGGCAATACCCAGCCCTAGTGTGATACGATATGTACGATTCTGTTGGTATTTCGATTCTGTATGTAGTGCTATTCGATATTTTACGATTTCTTTTGATTTTTTTTTTTAATACTGGACCATGGAAAACAGTTGAATCATACTAAACACAACTGACCCTCGTTTTTTTTTCCTCCAAAATAAAATAATAAGAATATAAAAAAACATAATGTTAAACAACAACTACAAATATACAATACTTAGGTCTGAAAGGTTTTGCCAAATGTAACTCAAAACTATCAAACAAGGTACCGAGTCGAGAAAGCTTCATAAAAATAACCAGTAACTCACAAACAACTTCAGCACCAGCCTACGGATTTGTGTTGAGAAAGATGAGCATGTTAACATGCTCTGGGGTCAGAGGCGAACGCAGCCTGGTGACCGTCAGTCCAGCCGCCGAAAAAGCCGCTCTGAGGGGACTGACGTCGCCGTGATACACAGGTAGCTCCGTGCTAACTTGGCTAGCCTGGCCGCGGCTCCGGTGTTTGCGCTCCCCTCGTCCGTGTCAGACAACGCAGGCTCCTTGTCTCCCCCAGTCTCTGGGATAGCTTCGCAGTATTGGTAGTGAACCAAGTCATTTTTTAACTCAAAATGGTCCCATGCAACACTTCGCCATGACCTCTTCATGTTTACTTTGGAAATGGAACTACACGGTAACTCGCAGCCAGTCGCAGGAAACTGATACAGTGGGGCAAAAAAGTATTTATTCAGCCACCAATTGTGCAAGTTCTCGCACTTAAAAAGATGAGAGATGCCTGTAATTTTCGTCAAAGGTACACTTCAACTATGAGAGACAGAATGGGCAGAAAGAATTAAGGAAATCACATTGTAGGATTTTTAATGAATTAATTGGTAAATTCCTCGGTAAAATAAGTATTTGGTCACCTACAATCAAGCAAGATTTCTGGCTCTCACAGACCTGTAACTTCTTCTTTAAGAGGCTCCTCTGTCCTCCACTCGTTACCTGTATTAATGGCCCCTGTTTGAACTCGTTATCAGTATAAAAGACACCTGTCCACAACCTCAAACAGTCACACTCCAAACTCCACTATGGCCAAGACCAAAGAGCTGTCCAAGGACCAGAAACAAAATTATAGACCTGCACCAGGCTAGGAAGACTGAATCTGCAATAGGTAAGCAGCTTGGTGTGAAGTAATCAACTGTGGGAGCAATTATTAGAAAATTGAAGACATACAAGACCACTGATAATCTCCCTCGATCTGGGGCTCCACCCAAGATCTCACCCCGTGGGGTCAAAATGATCACAAGAACGGTTAACAAAAATCCCAAAACCACACGGGGGACCTAGTGAATGACCTGCAGAGAGCTGGGACCAAAGTTACAAAGGCTACCATCAGTAACACACTACGCTGCCAGGGACTCAAATCCTGCAGTGCCAGACGTGTCCCCCTGCTTAAGCCAGTACATGTCCAGGCGCATCTGAAGTTAGCTAGAGAGCATTTGGATGATTCCAAAGAGGATTGGGAGAATGTCAAATGGTCAGATGAAACAAAATTGAACTTTTTGGTAAAAACTCAAATCGTCGTGTTTGGAGGAGAAAGAATGCAGAGTTGCATCCAAAGAACACAATACCTACTGTGAAGCATGGGGGTGGAAACATCATGCTTTGGGGCTGTTTTTCTGCAAGGGGACCAGGACGACTGATCCGTGTAAAGGAAAGAATGAATGGGACCATGTATCGTGAGATTTTGAGTGAAAACCTCCTTCCATCAGCAAGGGCATTGAAGATGAAACGTGGCTGGGTCTTTCAGCATGACAATGATCGCAAACACACCGCCCGGGCAACGAAGTAGTGGCTTCGTAAGAAGCATTTCAAGGTCCTGGAATGGCCTAGACAGTCTCCAGACCTCAACCCCATAGAAAATCTGTGGAGGGAGTTGAAAGTCTGTGTTGCCCAGCGACAGCCGCAAAACATCACAGCTCTAGAGGAGATCTGCATGGAGGAATGGGGCAAAATACCAGCAACAGTGTGTGAAAAGCTTGTGAAGACTTACAGAAAACGTTTGACCTCTGTCATTTCCAACAAAGGGTATACAACAAAGTATTGAGATGAACTTTTGTTATTGACCAAGAACTTATTTTCCGACATAAATTGCAAATAAATTCTTTAAAAATCAGCCAATGTGATTTTCTGGAATTTTGTCTCTCATAGTTGAGGTTTGATGAAAATAACAGGCCTCTCTCATCTTTTTAAGTGGGAGAACCTGCACAATTGGTGGCTGACTAAATACTTTTGCCCCACTGTATGTTTAGATTCTTGTGCAAAAACAAGAGCTGGACAACATGCTCTGTGGTGAGGTTGGTCCTCCCCCCATATATCGCCCCGTATAAAACCAATAAATATGTCTAAAAATAAATAAAATAATTGCCATTCATAAGAATCGCCATTCGTTACTGAGTCGATTTTTTCGTCCCTACAAATCAAACTTATTAACATCACACTGGTAGAATTTAAACAGCCCTGTCCATAGCCTAGCATAATAAGCCTGGTTGTGTTACCAGTCCACGAGAGGGGGGAAAGTTCCCTTATGTGTCATGTTCTGTCAGTTTAGTTTGTTTATTTCAGCCTCTGTGTTTTCAGTTAAAGTCTCTTTTAGTTTAAATACGTTTTTTGTTAAACATCTCTGCTCCTGGGTCCATCTACTTGACATAAACCTGACAGTACAATCCGACCAAGATATGGACTCAGCGGAGATTAGTTAGTTTCAGGATCAAGTTTTTTATTTAGAATTTTGGTTGATGAGCTGCGTTTTCCGGTGCCCCAGAGGCTTCCGGCTGGCGTCTCTCCTCTTCAGGCGTCGGAGGTCCTCGCTGCATCTGCTCTGGTCCCTGCTCCGCGCCGGAGACTCCTGGCTGACGTCCCCTGTGTTCCGGCGTCGGAGGTCCTTGCGGTATCAGCTCCAGTCCCTGTCCCACGCCGGAGGGTCCCGGCAGACGCCACTCTGGTTCCGGCGTCAGAGATCCTCGCGGTGCCAGCTCCAGTTCCTGCCCCACGTCCGGGGCTGAGGTGGGAGCTCTTGCCCTCTGACCCTGACCGGTCTTCGGACCACCCGCCTGAGGAGCTCCCGTGCTTGGCTCCTGACCGCCCTTCTGAGCCTAAGAACTCTGCCTTTGAGCGCCAGGTGCTTATTTCAGCCTCTGTGTTTTCTGTTTCCTGTTTTATTTTGTAGTCTCTGTTCCTTGTGGGTTGTTTCTGTCTTCACTTCCTGTCTTGGTGATTGTCTTTCTAACTCCTCATGTGTCGCACCTTTGGCCAATTACCCCTGCCTTCCCTGTGTGTATTTAAGCCTCTGTCCTTCCCCTTGTCCTCTGTCAGATTGTCTGTTTAGCTTCCTGTTTTTCTCCAGTGTTTCTTGTACTTGTGCTTGTTCTTGTTCCTCTGGTCGTCCTGGTGGATTATGTTCCATGTTGCTGTTCTGTTCTGCGTTGCTGTCCTGCCCTGTCCTGATCTCCTGAGCCTCGTGTAAGCTTCCTTGTGCTTTTGTTTTGTTTCTGATTTTTAGATTAAATACGCTTTGTTAAACATCTCTGCTGCTGGGTCCATCTACTTGACATAATCCTGACATCATGTTCTGTTCCAAGTCAAGCGAAGTGGTCTTGCTGGCTGGTTTGTGGCTCCAGTTGTTGGGCATCTGCCAATAACTTTGGGCCATGGCCCAAGGAAGAGGAAACTCTGGTGCTCAAGGTGCCATGCTAGCAATAGCATCCACTTTGTTGAAATTGACGATTGTTTTGAAAGATGGGCTTTGGCGATAAAAAACTTTTGACTGGCTGCAGCCTTAAGGGTTCCCTTTTCTCCCTTCTCAGCATGATGGGTATTTTTGTGCAGATGGACGCTTTATCACCTGAGTTGAAGTGGACAAGAAAGGGTAAATAAACATTGTATTTCTATTAGACTAAGATAACACTGATCTAAAAACACTTAGGCACAGCATTTACAACATCAATATGCTCGTCACTTATGTGTGAATGTCAGTTTTCATATATTTGTTCATACACCTCAGAACTGGACAAAGTCTTCCTGCTGTTGGTACTAACAAAGTCAGGGCATGACTAAGTCAGGATTCACCCCCTAGAGAACCGCTGCTGACATATTTAAGTGCTGTAGGTGTGAAAGCAGTAAGGACTTACTTAATCGAGAACTTGTTTTCGGTTCGAAGAGTTTCCCAATCCATGGATGGCGCAAGGCTTGGTCTGGTGTCATGCGCTTTTTTGGATCATATCTAAAAAATGAGATTCATGCACATAATGAAGATATTCTAATTTGGGATGGATGAGATACGAATTCTATATTAACACGAATGTTATATTTAAAGTATCACTATGCAACCTTGTTTATATCATGAGTAATATCCACTGTTCAGTTGTGTTTCAGTTCAGTGAGTTGGATTACAATCAGAGCTCTGGTGAACATATTGATAGCCTTGGTTTTTTTTCCCTCTACATAAAAACCCCTTGAAACCACATGAAAAACACAAGGCCAGACCAAATTAATCTTCCTATGTGGCTGCAGAGGGCGTTTTTGCTCAATACAATTTACATAGTGTTGCTTTAAAGGCCTATCTTCACAATGACAACCTCATGCGTGTTTCTGAGAGTGTTCTTACTCAAGGCAGCTTTCAATGAAATCGATGAAATCGGCATCCTTAGATTTCAACTTTTTGGCCACAGAGGTCCTCAATTTTTGTGTAGATTCCATCCGTCTTGGGTTCCCATTAGAGTCTGCAAAACCAGGAGAGGTTAGCAGGTGATTTTTACAATGTCCTACAATGCTGAGAACATTATGTGAAAAAGCAGCTAGGAGAAGATTAAAGTACAAGTTTCTTTTGCTTACCAAAGAACTTTTTCCTTTGGGGCGAGCCTTCCAGCAGCTCTTCTGGAGGGACACCTAGTAACTGCAATAATTTCGATTCAAACATTTATAGAAGTTCCACATTTGTCAAAAGAATATGATAACAATTTGAATGGAAGGAATAATGATGCATTTTACCTCCATTATGCTGCTGAAGATGGAATAAGTGTCAGGTCCTTTGAAGAGACGCTGACTGAGGTGGAGCTCAGCTACGATGCAACCCAAGCTCCACATGTCAATGGCCGTTCTGCACTTTTTACCAAGCAGCAGCTCTGGAGACATGTAGCTCAGAGTGAACACTTGAGGTTTATCTGTGGAGGAAGATGCAGGTAAATGTTTATTAATGTTGTCTTTATTGTCTATTGTCTTATTTTTAGTCACTTTGTAACATTACAAAATTTCTCTCACCCCTTTCAGTCGTAAAGAAGCTCCCTCCAAAGTCAATGACTGCTGATTGCCTCTCATCATTCTTTTTGCGGACCAGGACGTTTTCCTGAAAAATAACACAGGGACAATTATTCTTTAACTTTGTATTTATGGACAGATGAAGTATTTCAAAAGCTGCCCCATTCATGTTTTGCACGTCTTTTTTGTCATCTTTGTCTATCTAGTATCTATCTAGACTGTAGTACATGCATGGAATAATTGAACAGTATACCACAGCAATGTTAGCCTCTGCAGTATGATTTACTTTTAATCATTATATGTTGGACATTTTATAGCTTTGCCTCCCCCCGTGGGCAAAATACAACGCATAATGTCAATAGACCATACACTGCTCTAATGTGTCTCATGTTTCCATGTAGTGACACCTATTCCATTACATATAGTGGGTTCAGGTGCAAGAACATTCTTTCAGTAAATGTACTCAATGGATGCCATTGATAGGTAAACTTTTTCTGTCTTGTTTCTTCTTTAGAAACAGTTGAAGTGTGGCTAAAATAACTTTACAAGGTCTGAACTATTGTTCCTACCGGTTTTAGGTCGCCATGGACAATATTCTTCTTTCTGAGCAGCTGCAGACATTTCAGGATGGCAACAGTGTACCCTTTGAGCTCGTCCTCTGTGACTTGATGCTTGTCCTTACGTTTCATCACCCTATACAGGTCTCCACTGAAAATGAATGTGAGAGGTAAGCTTATTGCTTATTATTTCACTGCACAGAGAACAATATGTGTTCTGAACTTACTCATAGAGATCAAAAGTGATGCAGAGGTGATGGCGGAAGTTGAAGTGCTCCTTCATGTGGACGATGTTGGCTGAGTTATTCTTGTCACTCTCTTTCAGGGCTTTCAAAACCTTCATTTCCGACTTTGCCAGCTTAAGAACGCTGAAAAACCACAGAGAATAATATGTGTGACTATATGACATGAAAAACCTTTTTAATCTGAAGTATTATATACAACAAAAGCACGAGTTCCCGCCTTATAAGAGTGGTACTTTTGTTTGTTTCCACAGGCGGCATGCACGCAGAAACTGTGCATGCAATACACATTTATATTATTCTCCATAGTAATACTACTAATTAGTTTCACTAATCAGTAGAAATGTTACAATCGACACCAGAGCAGGAACCCAGCCAGGCACAGACTTCTACAGAGAAGAGGATACAAGGCCACAGACCACAAGTGAAGTGGCTGAAGTCCAGCATCAAAGATAATTTGACAACAGTCTTATTGACGTGAAAAACATTCTGGATGTGTTTGTTCCATGGGCCAGCAGAGAAGACGCTGGAAAAATTGAGCGTCCTGATTTACAGCAACAGGATAGAAAATTTCATAATGAAACATTCACAGGATTACTACCAACAACCCCCAAAAAAAGGCAGCATGAAAGCGAATGGCTTGGGGAGAGAAGTGCCTTGCAGAAAGGCATCACAAGGGGCGGGAGCGGATATACTATCAGTATGCTAAGAAAAAGATATAAAACATTGCATGACAAAAAGAAAAGGACACAAACAGTTTCTTCAAGGATCCCACCACTCAAGAAATCAAGGGAGTGCTGAATATTGTAGGGACTGTTACAAGTCCTATCAGTCCTATAACCAATTCAAAGTCCATCAACCAACTTGTACTGAGCTTAACCACAAAAAGAACATGAGATTCACCTGAGAGCTGAGAAAAAGTAACCGTGTGTGTTTCAGTGAGAAACTGTAAAAACAACTGTTTTTAAAAGAAATAACAACATATTCTAACATTTAATTAACTCAAACATATCGCTGATGACCTTCATCATCGTGACTTGGCTTTCCATTGCCTTACCTGTCTTTGTTTCGAAAGACTTTGATGGCCACAAACTGCTTGGTCTTATAATCATAGCATTTGAGAACCTCTCCAGAGAAGCCATTTCCAATAACTGCCAAGATTTTATAGCGGTAGGCCAAGTGGTCATTGACAATCTGTGGATTAAAGATAAATAAAAGCATATCCATAAGTACAAAAAACAAATGATTAAACATGTATATACTGCTTCAGGAGTGATATGCTGGGATGTTTAAAATAATTGTAAAACAAATGATGAAAATTGACTGTAAAACAAAAAATTTACAATGAAATTATAGCTGCATTGATTTTTTTTTTTTTTTCGGTATATTGAATGGATCAATAGTTTGATTTTGTACAGTTAAGATTTGAGCACTTACTGCCTTGTACAGTCCCTCCTCAGTGTCGAAGCCAAAGTTGAATAACTGTGGATTCTGGGTGCTGCACTTAATCTTGTTTGTTGTCCTCTTTCCCAGGTACCATACCTGTTTGTATTTACTTATCTCTGTCTGCTCATAGTTTGTCAAATATGGCACGAAATTCCTCAGAACATCTGCACATGGGGGAAAAAGAATGCCATTTTCATGTTCTCATAAGGAAATCAGAGAAGACAGAACTCAGGATTTTGAAAACAAACTTACATTCAGAGGACATGGGTAATATTTCGTCAGAAGGTTTCCTATTTCGTGTTTTCTGCAGGGAAGGCATGATTGGTTGCCTCAGTGGGAGTCTCCGCTGGACCCTAGTGCCAGATTCTGCATGAGCTTGCTGGATGTAACCGAAATCCAATTGGATTTTTTGAAAGTTCTAGTTGATCAATGAAGGTTGAGTGTGCAGAAAACAGAGGGAATTTGTGTAAATAATAAATTATCTGAATATCTTATATCTTCAAACTATCATGTTAATAGGTTGTATTAAATATTTACAAGTAGGCTATGAATTAAGCTTACCTTATTGTCTGGTGGTTTCACACAGGAGATGTTGTTCCTTCTGTGGAACAGGTTCTCGGTTGATTGTTTTGCAGGCATCCTTGTAATCTTTTCAGGAGGGGTTCTGAGGAATCTTGGAACTATGTCAACTTTGCTGACTTGAGCCTTTGTTCGGCAAAGTTCGTCAAACGACATTCTATCACCTCATAACACCATCTATCTTTGTCTAGTATATAGACAGGTGGAAATCAAGGTTAAATCTTTTGATGTTATTCCTCCTCTTTGAATGTGACATGGATACCTTTGATTTTGTCTAAGTAATGTCTTTACGACATCATCAAAAGTTCCAGAATCCAAGGTGGAATAGGACCTTTGATCTGTGTTGCACCAACACAGTATAGGATGATAGAGCACTATGACGTTGATGACCTGCCAATAAACTGAAAAAAGAAGAATAAAAAGACAAAGAAGTTGATATATCTTTTTTCTAAGACTTGAAGGGCACAATGACATTTTTTTACTTTTCAAATCATAGCTTTGGTCATTTTGTTGTATGCATATAATTATATGTGCAGTAATGCAATGCATGCATACTATTATTAATTGCTAATAATTTATTAATTATATAGTTACCATGTTTGGGCTGAAGCCATCATTTAACATTAAATTAAAAATATATTTTTAATGGTACAAATGAACATTCAAGTTTGAAGGGCTATAGTGCCTATTCTAAACCACCTGTTTGGTCTGTAGTATGGCTCTGGAGCTTCAGCATTATTCCTTTCATCAGTGAGTCCTCTAACAGTTCGACAATATACTGTCACTTTTTATTGTTTGCATTTTGTACATTGTGTGCAGATCTATTTACATACAGCCGATGGTGCAGGTTTTATTTCTTAAAATGAAATTAAACAGGGACTGAGTACCGAAAGTGCCCTATTGCTTTTTTTTTTTGGATTAAAAACGATTTTTGAAGGCTTGAAAATACTCTAAAACTCGAGTCAGGACTGGTGAAAATGTACCTATTCTTAAGCAATTAGAAATGGTTGTGGAAAAATGGATCAACAGCGCCCCCTAAAATGCAGCAATTCTGTCTGTTTTAACCGATCGTGGCAGTAGATCATGCCAAGGGGCTCTCCCACACACAGCCAGAGACACAACTTATGTCACAAGGTGTGACCGGGGCTTGTCGTCAAAGTTCGACGATTCTCCCAAAAAAAGGAATTTATTATAACTCCTCTGTGCATTGACCGATCAGCCTCAAACCTCTTTCACACAATCACAGTGCCGCCCTGATCAGAGCCATATGTTAATATTGACTCATCGTCACAGCGCCACCTACTGGCAACAGGAAGTGACATGTTTTATACTTTGACGCACTGCTCCTGCTTTACAATATATCGCTCAAATGAGCTCAGACAAGTCAGAAGACCTTCACGGTCAGAAATGGGACTTTTTCCCAAACCATGTAAGCATTGAGGTGCGGCAAAGGTTGATCCTTCGCCAAAGAAGACTTATTAGAATTATTCTTCCACTGTGCATTGTCCAATCAGCCCCAAATTGCTCACCCTTCTAAAAAAACCGACCTGAACAGATCTATTACGCCGGGTTCACACCGGACGCGGTAGCGACGCCGAAGCGCCGCGCATTACTAATAATATCACATACTTCTGCTGCTATCAGCCTGCAGTAAAAACGGCATTTAATCATTTTTTTCAAGCATATACTTACTTGTTGCTCCAACATTAACTGCAACAGCGTCCCAACATGTGTCTTTTTTGGTGTTGTCTTTATACAACATATGCTGAGAATCAACAACTCAAGTTACTTCTCCACTTCAATGATTAATTTAATGTCATCCATGTTGAAGAACTTCTCCGCTGTTAGCTCCGGTAAATGTCGGGTGTCGAGGGTAAATTACGTATTCTCCACTCAAGCCTATGTGGAGAATACGTAGCCCCCCCCTCTCTTTTTTATCTTTATGACTGCTTGTGTGGCTGTAGTGGATGGGCAGAGGGGGACATTTAATAATGTGGTTGGTAAAAGTGGTCAAATTAAAACTCCAAGACAACAGAACGTGAATACAAAGTATGGGATGCATATTTGATCATTTATATCATATAAAATATGTCATCTATATCATTTAAAATCCTTGACGCGATGTGATTTCTGCCCGACACTAAAAACGAAACGATCGCTTCACGGCGCTAGGCAGCCGCGGCACAACGCTACGCTTCAGCCTCCGGTGTGTTCAGCGCTGCGGTTTAACATGGGAGTGGATGGGAGCCAGAGGACTGGCGCTGCGCTTACGCATCGCTTCGGCGTCGCTTCCGCGTCCGGTGTGAACCCGGCGTTAAGCCTGAAACATGCTTCTGCGTTTTCACGGGCCCGTAAGCGCAAGAGCCCTTCCGGGTCCCTTACGTGCTTATGTATCCCTCCTTACGTGCTGACGGGTGTCGACCCCCTTTTCTAAAATTTACGGCAAAGCTCCGCAAGCTCACTCAGCCCGCAAGGCTGTGATTGGTCTGCTCTACATCCCTTCTGGAGCTGCATTTCCGGTTTCATGCCCCATAATACAGGCAGAAACAACGGGAGATTTAGAAGAATGAATATGGACCAAATAGAAGAGCGTTTGGCATAAGAGATCCGAAAGTATTTCCACTTGTATAACCCATCACTGACTGGCGTATTTGTCCGCTTGAAAAAGGCTACAAGGAGCCGCAGTAGCTATGTAAATAAACAATCGATGAAGAAGAAAGAAGGTGTCTCTCAGGTCGTCTTCGACAAAAAGCATTACTCCGCCTAGTGTTCTGGCGCGGAATTGCTTTGTAAGACGCGCAACGGTTGGGGAAGCATGAATGACAACGAGTCTTGCGCCACAGCGGCGTGAAAAGACGCAGTCGCAGAAGCATGTTTCAGGCTTTAGTCTGTATTTAATGATAGTGATAGCGCTACTTACCGGAAACAGGAAGGGTAAGCCATGTTTGCAACTTTAATTGGATATACATAACATTTTCACTGTATGGTCTGCACTTGATGGCATGGACCGTAAGTTAGTGCGAGTGGTTCAGCGTTGTGTGATGGACACAGAAAGTAACTCGGTAACTCGGGTTTGAAACTCTGGACTGTAACTCCGGACTGAAACTCCGTATTGAAACTCTTGACTTATTCCTACATTAGCCAACTGCTACTACTTGAACAAACATCAGTCGATGTGACTTGCCATTTAGAAACATACTGGTGTAACTGACTGTGAATATGTGGCTTGATTTCTACAGCTGTATCCAAACATAACCACGTGTCTTTCAGCTGTGTTTACCAGAGAGATCGTCAATGCCCTAGAATGAGACCGGTGATAGGCCTGGTCGCGTGTCACTCCAAGTTCAGTCAGCCAATCAGAGGAGGGGTTCATAAATAATTAATGAGGCATGCGAAAACAGCCTGTTCTGTCTGCAGCTCCAGAGAGAGGCATAAGAGAGGACATGGATATACAAATTGCAGCTTTTTAAAAAACTTTAAACCACTATTATATCATCTTAGGGACACCAATACCTCAAATTAAATCCCAGAGAGGTATAAAAACCATCTTTACCTCTCACCGTCTTTAATTTTTGTATTTCACCAGTGGCAAGATGTAAGGACACAATGTGATGTAGGAATGCATACTTTAGGCTTAACTATCCAATAGGATGTGAACACACTACATGAAACATAGAGAGTGACAGCAATTCTAGCCATTCATGGATGTGCTGTTAGAATGGGTGACGCCAGTGGAGGGAGATATATTGGGATGCTGTGTGAGACATCTTCAGACTTGGAGGGTTAGGGGGTTATCATTTGATCGTGGACTGTGTGAGACCTCTCCCTTGTTTCAAGTCGGGCAGCATGTATTTGTTAACTACAAGAAAGTACAGTTTAAGTCCAAACGACCTTGTGTTCAGGCACACTGTCCACAGCCCCTTAGCTGTGTTGCAGGCGGATTGGAAAGGAGTCGATCCACTCTGAATACTTATGTAATTTGGCTGCGCTGGTAGGTATCCTGAATATAAAACATACGAGCTTGATGGAGTGACAAGATATACAACCACCACAACAAATCAGCTTCTTTTAAAATGTTAAACACAATAATCAATGGAGGCGGGGTCACCTCAAACTGTTGTCCAGCTGGTGCAGACTCTAGGCTCAAGGAAAAAAGATGGTTAATGACTTCCAATGTAGAAAAATTCAGGTGTGCAGGAGCTGGAGAGGAGTCCTTGAAACCTCTCTCCCTGGCTGTCTCTCCTAGTCACCTTAGCACTATTCTGTCCTATGGCTTCTTTCCATGCAAATCAACAGAGTCCACTCCAAAAAATGGTTTGGCACTTTAACAAGCCACTAAAATACCTCCTGAGGCCGGTGATGTGTTAACAGACATTATTAAGAGTCAATTTTCCTCCGTGTTTGGTCATAAAAAAAAAAAACAGGCCAGATCCAATCTTCTTAAAACAAAGAGTTTTACTTTTCTTATCCATGAAAACACTCTAGGTCCACAGCTATCTGCGTCAGCTCTCTCCACAGTCCACACAAGGATCCTCTCCAGAGGTTGCTGATTATACAGACGGCTCACACTCCACTGTTAGTTAATTTTTATAATGTTATACTCAATTGGCTTAATAAGTATACATAATCCTAACCTAAAATTTCAGATTAGGATGTTTGGTACATTTCAGGGGCAAATCAACCAGTGATTTTGTAATATCTTATGGGAACCAAGTTTCTTTGTCTGCTGTTTTGATATGGCACGGCCGGGTGAGCCTGGGGCATAATTTGTGGCTAACCCCTTATGGATCCATTAATCACAACATAACCTGAATAGTTTCAGAAGACTCTCACCCTGGCCACTATTTGTTTGAACTGCTGCCTTACAGTTCACTCAAAACTGGAACCTCCAGCCTCATGAACAATTTCTTTTCTAAGGCCATTCAAACCCTAAATCAACAACCAAAATGAAACTTGCCTAATACACTCCTAACTTTCTTAACTATGGGAACTGTGCAATATCTTCTGTGAGCTGTGTAATATTGTGGGCTGTGCAATAATCATATGCAATCTAAGCACTTAATACCACTTTATGTCGCTGTGTATGAAATGTGTTTTATCTTGTGTCTTTTTATATATTTAATATGCTCCTATGCACCTTCATGGAGAGGCACTATACATTTTGTATACAAGGACAATAAAGACTTTCTATTCTATTCTATTTTGTTCTGTTCTATTCTAGAATTATAAAGATTGTGCAAACTAGGTCTATCCAGAGGAAAGAACCACACGGTCTTTACCTCTTTTGTGGAGGAGGAAATGGCAGTTTTTCAATCAAATTTTAGGAATTTGGCCCTAATACTCGCGGTACGAGCACAGACAGTTGGGAAGACACTTTTGTTTTGTGAGGAGTTGAGGGCCCGAGCTCTGATGGTGCTAAAGCCAGAAAGGTCCCTCGCACTGAAGCTGCAAGGAACCTATTGTTTTAAAAGATAATATTTGTTCAACAATGGTTGCAGCTTTAATTTAGCAACTTCAAGGCTGTAAAATCAAATTTAGTCCTCTACCCACGATATCAGAGTATGTTAGTAACATTACAGCAGAACTGAATTATCCCATTCATTGTGCTGACATGATGCTCGGCAGGCCAGTCCTCTCTCTCCTACAGGCTGCAGGGCTGTTATCACAGTACTCTGTAGCTTGAAACACAGGGTGGTCATTGTTGTTAGTCCCCTAAGTTTATAAGACTAGACTATTCCTCCCTTCCTCATCATTTATGACAGAAGAAAAACTAAAAATTTTGTTTTTGTTTTTCTGGCCTCTCAAAGTTTTTACTTTAGCCCCAGGCTCTGTATCACAGTATGCAGACTTTTTTTTATCAACTTTTGAGTAGGGATGCACCGATTTATCGGCCGAACATCGGTAGCGGCCGATATTCGCCTCGTTAACTGATATCGGCTTATCGGTAATAAACTTGACTTTCACCGATATCATTGGCCGATGTTCATATTTGTGGTAAACCCGCTGGGCACGTGCCGTGGCTGGGGGAGCAGTCGCTCCGTCGCCCTCCTCTCCGCGCCGCCGGAGGCTCAGTGTGCGGCACCGGGAGGTCCTCATCCGGTGCCGCCTAACGGCGTCGCTTGTTCGGGGGCTTTCTTTCTCTTGGACCGCGGGGCGGTGTCCATCGCCGGCACGGAAGGCGGGCCGTTGGAGGGGACCGGGTTCGCGGTCAGCGGCGGCCACTCTGGACGCGTGTCGGGCCCTTCTCGCGGATCACCTCAGCTAAGGCGACCGCTGGGGGAACCCTCTGTTCGCGCAGGGGGGGGGCACCCTGCGGTGCGCCTCGGCTGGCGCCTAGCAGCTGACTGAGAACTGGTGCGGACCAGGGGAATCCGACTGTTTAATTAAAACAAGCATCGCGAAGGGCCACGGGGGTGTTGACGCGATGTGATTTCTGCCCGACACTAAAAACAGGTAAAACTGAGGAGGGCTTGTTAAGTTATCTTGACTCACGCAGTGTAACTTGGTGTAAAAAGTATGAGCGTAGCGTCTGTTTAAGTACTTTATTCTCATGTGCACCGGCTCTATTCATCCGTCTCATGCACAGGTAACAAGGGAATTGACAACATACGTCATACACACAGAAGCCGTAACACATCTAATAAACGGCCAATACTGCTACCGTAATTCAATGAGAAGAGCGTTCTCTATAATGCTACTTTAACAGGGCTGTTTTAGACAGGGTAAAAAGGTGCTGTTTTAAATTATCCTTGTGGTATTTTGACCAAAATATGTCAGTCATTTCATTAAGATCCCAAGGAACCATTTCAACTTGCCGTAAAATGGGCATAATATGTCTGTTAAATAAAGTTTAGTTAAATCAAAGATTGTTTCATAAATCTGATTCAATTTGTGCTCATTAAAAGATAAGAGTGATGAAGGGGTGAACATTTTTTAAATAGTGCTTTTAAATAATGATTTAATTATTTTTCTGGCACAAAAGGGTGAATGAATAACAACAAAAAGAAAATAAACAAATATCGGTATCGGCTATTGGCCAGATTGTTATTTTAAATATCTGTATCGCCAAGAATTTCCATATCGGTGCACCCCTAGTTTTGAGTGTTTTGTGTGCATGTTTGAATCCCAAGGGTGTTATTCTCATTTTGTCCAATAGAGTGTATTCATGATCCATTTTCAGCCATTGGTGAAACGATTATTGTAAAGTCGTAGTTTTTCCCACTTCCAGATTTATTTTGTTGCACTTGGAATCACTAAATTCTTTGGCTCTGAAATCAGTGATATAAATATCAAAATAATCAATAGAAAATAATTTCAAAATGTTTACATTTTGTGTGCTTTCCTTGATTAAGATTGCATTTTTGTGTGAATCAGTCAGACACATATATGTAGACACAAGTTAATTTAGACTTGTATCAAACGTATGCTGCTACTTTTAAATTTTCAATCTTGAGAGATAGTGTTTTAAAAAATACTTAAAATGTCATCCGATTCCTTTAATCACATCCATTGATCACACAAACACCTTCATCTCAGTTAAGTGTTGTTATTATTGGATCAATACTTAAGTGAACTTAAGTATTGAGTGATACCCAATTCTATCTGCGTTTGTGGGCATGTGTGAGCGAACGAGCATGCAGATATACATCTAGTATCCACAGGCAGAATGTCATTCAGTTTGAAATGTTGAGTCTCTATTGGTTGGTGTGCTCCATAAAGAAGTCTGAAGCAGAGGAATCTAGCTGCTCCAAGGCAGACCTGAGGCAATCAGTATGTCAATCAATCTGGACACTGACTGCCATCAACTCACTCACACAGACACTCATGCTGTAAGTCAAGCGACTTGCTGTGCATGTGATTCCACATGGGGGCAGTGTTTTCTCTGCAGACGATGACAATAAGGTGGTAGACACAAAGAGCACAGTCACTGTTAAAGTAATAGCATGCAACCTTATGGGAAAGTGAGTGAGTCCTCATTTCTTGACAAACTGTCCAATGCCTTTTAGTGTGTGTGTGTGTGTGTGTGTGTGTGTGTGTGTGTGTGTGTGTGTGTGTGTGTGTGTGTGTGTGTGTGTGTGTGTGTGTGTGTGTGTGTGTGTGTGTGTGTGTGTGTGTGTGTGTGTGTGTGTGTGTGTGTGTGTGTGTGTGTGTGTGTGTGTGTGTGTGTGTGTGTGTGTGTGCGTGCGTGCGTGTAAGCAAGCAAGCAAGCCTGCTGTAAACTCCTTCTCTCTCCCTAGCATCCACCAGTCAGTGAAAAGAAGTAGGTCGCTTTAAGATAGCTCCCGGCAGCCTCAATACTGGTTCCTAAAAATATATCTGCTCATGAGAGTCAGCACCTCTCTCCCCCCACCGCTTTCATATTCTTCTTTTGCTCCATCTTCTGTTGAAAATAGAATCAGATTTTGTATTCATAAAATGATACCCTGAGTGAAATATCCAGAGGTGTGTGTGTGGATTGATTGGGTTCCTGTATGCTTATTTTTTTTCTACTTGAATGAGCCACTGTGCTTTGGCGTCTTCAGTCTCACTCAGTTTACCCAACACAGGTGTTAACAGGATGGTACCATTGAACTCATAACACAAGGGGGGGGGGGGGGGCTGCATGTGCTCTGGCATGCAAGTAAAACAAACAGCATTGTGTAAAATAGCGATGCACTAGTTCGATTTTTGGTCTCCTGCCTCAGTAAATCTGGATATCTACTAATAGAGTATTAATATGATACAAGTTTTTCTCTTTTTCTCAGATATTCATTTTATATACGTCAGCAGATGGAAGTAGATTGATCTGATCCAGATATTTGTTCACCGCCAAACTCGTTGTCAGCAGCCAAACAATGAAAACTAACATTGTATAATGATACCTAACTGATGCCAAGTCAGTATCAACACTGATATGGATCCAACAGATCAAATTGGAGTGTGTATCCCAAAATACAGCATAAAGCACAATGGACAGCAATGACAAGTTAGTTTAAAGGTCTGAAGATTACTTTATAAAATTTGATTAGTGATTGTATTATGATTTTCTTATTATTTTATGTTTTATTTATTTTATTAAATGTAAAAACAAGCTCCCATCACATGCTCAAGGGATTTATCTTACAGTTGTTTATTTGGTCTGAAGATCAGTTAAATACCCAAAGGTAGTAATTATATAACAGCTCAACATTATAAATAATCCTCATATTGTACAAGCTGGAACCTAAAAGCCTCTTTAAAAAGATATTTTCCTCTGGATAATTGATTAGTGTGATACTTTCCAGACAAACAAAACCTCTGAAAAATGTCTGGACCCAATTTTCCAGATCGCCTGTTATATATGAAGAAAGCAGCAGGAGATGGTCCTGGTCAGACGTGTTTAAATCCACAGGAACATTTCCAGAACACCCAGGTGAGGGGTGGAACCTGGGTAGAGCGTGAAGGAGGCAGGACATAAGGTATAAATACCGCTGCAGTATTGTTTGTTTTTTTAACAGCACCTCGAAGATGGTCTGACAAGAAGCCACTGACTCAGCTGTGATATTTATTTTTGCGGAAAGAACAATACTAAAAGCATTTGTATATATTTGTATTCTTCCACAACACCCACTCACTTGCTGATAATCCTTCAGACATTTTCCTGCTGTATTCTCACATGGGCACTCTACAGACATTTTTCTATAGGAGGGCTTCCCTGAATGCATCCAAACATTTGACACTCTTCTACTGTAAGAGGAAAGCAGGGGTTTTGATTCAAAATGACTTGATACTCTTTTTTCATATATGTGGTACATGTCAATAGATTAATTAATGAATAATAAACACAGGGACAAAGGATTAAAACTGGGAATTTTTTCAAAGGACCTTTTCTCTGCAGACATACACTCGATAATTTATATAGATTCTGCATGTGGATATGTAGAATATGTAGTCAAGGGACACGATTTTGCCGTCGTAAGCCTTCTGGTTTCCACTTCTAGTTCGGCCATTCATGTTTGAGCAGACTGTGGTTGCCTGCAGTTGAACAGTCCATGTGGAGAGCAAGAGAGGCAGAACACACAGGGAAATATATATGTTGGACTCATGTGATAAAAGAAACTACACAGAATGCAAACAATTTATGGCAAACAGAAGATGGAGTCCTGGCCCGAATATCTGCTTGTCTACACCGTACACACCCAAAATATTAGCCATTGCCCCCAGAGGCTGATTCATCGTCAGATCACAGCCAATGGGCTCTGAGAATTTGCTCATGATGACACCATTTGCTGCCACACTTCCCTTCACCAACCCAATGTGTTAAGATTTTAAGAAATTAGGGTCAATATGATTTTGAGCCTATTAGGTGATGTTCTCCCCTGCAGCAGATTCCTATTACTGCATGTAGATTTGGCTCACTGGTGAATTGGTGATTTGTCATGGTTCTCCTTGAACTACATCCAGTTTGTGCCACAATAGGCTCCAGCCCCCTCCCCCCGTGACCCTGATAAAACTGGGTTCAGAAAATAAATGAAGTCAAGTGCTTGCTCTCATATTAGCTCAATATTCCTCTTGCCGTTTGGATGCACTGAGCTGTGCTGTGATGCTATGTACATTACCCCCCACTGACCCATATTCACAGAGAATGAGGACAATAGTTTGGCTCAAAGACATGTGTGCCTCATGTAGCCCTTTCATGTGGGAAGGCGGAACTACATGGAGACAGGAGAGAAAGGGGATCATTGTGTTTTGCTTTTCTTTCTGTGGCTGTCTCTCAGACATGTCTCATGCCCCTGATCTCTGGTTGTGCTGTTACCACAGATTTCTTTGTCAGACATTTTGTTCGAATACAACCTGAATTAGCTGTTTCAAAATCAATGGCCTTCTTTTAGGGCTGGGTGATAATTCACCACTATAGTATCAGTTTTTTTTGTGGAATGGTTTTGTGAGGCTATAATCTAATCTTCATTTCACAAATTCAAATTTAACAATTTCAACCAGATTGTAATTTATAAAAACGAAATCTTTTTCATTGAATTTTTTTTCCGGATATAGAGGACAACGGTGGTACACAGCAGTTGGAGTACCTCATATTAAAATCTTGCATGATATGGATAAATTGGTGTATTACATTATAAAATATGTATTAAGAGGGTTAGTTCTTTCCCGACCTCTACCACGGTTTCGTTATGAGTCCAATAGTTTGTGTGATGCTGTCGACTAACAGACAAGCAAACAAAGCTCTGAAGAAAACACAAGCTCATTGGTCGAGGTACTATACGACATAGTCTAATAACAAGAATAAGAGTCTGCAGCCATGCCAGCAGCCCTGTGAAGTTGACTTGTGCACAATAATGCTGTGAGTTTAACTCTAACAGCATGCTAACATGCTCTCAGGGATAATTGTTAAGCAGGTAGCTTTGTTTAGCATGATGTTAGCATGCTAAGATTGATTAAACAGGTATTAGACGGATTCAAGTTTTGACCTGGTGGTGGGGTGAGATGAAAAGCTAAAGGATCACCTACATAAATATAATTTATCCTGTGGTGGACTTGAATTTGACTATTTCAGTCGGAACTGAAGTGACGGACCAACTAACCCACTTTGTTAGTCCCATGTTGTAATAAACAGATACAAGGGTCCATTTTAGCTTTAGCCACTGAATTAAATACCTTATTAAAAACAAGATACTCCATTGCAATATTGGGGAATCTTGGCAATCAAATATTTCCATTGAGCAGTCATGCTTTTTAAAAATCTCAGCAGGTAGAGAATGTATTCAATGTATGTACCGCGTGTCAGCTACTGTACAGCCCCCGTTTTACAAGTCGGTCACATTAACCTCAGGATGCCCATGCAACCCCCCACTGTGCATTTTCACATGCACACTTGCATACATCTACATTGTACACACATACATGCGCACGCCCACGCACCAATATTGAGGTCAGAGTGAGAGATAGAGACAGACCCCCCATCATGCGCACCCTTTGGCTACCTCTCTGTGAGCTGTGCACTCATGAAGAAGCAGACCCATCTGCCCAGAGAGATGGGGAGAATGTGGAGGCAGACTGGGGACGGAGGCAGAAACGGATAAGACACAAATAGAAGCAATGGCATCCAAAAAAGACAGAGGGAATAGGGATTAGAATAAAGGAGAGAGAGAGAGAGAGAGAGAGAGAGAGAGAGAGAGAGAGAGAGAGAGAGAGAGAGAGAGAGAGAGAGAGAGAGAGAGAGAGAGAGAGAGAGAGAGAGAGAGAGAGAGAGAGAGAGAGAGAGAGAGAGAGAGAGAGAGAGAGAGAGAGAGAGAGAGAGAGAGAGAGAGAGAGAGAGAGAGATCTGTTGCCCTGAGATACAGGATGTCGTAATAAGGCAATTGGGATAGATAGAAAGAGAGAGGGGGGAAAAGAGAGCGAGGGAGGGTGAGACTAATTCGTGAGGAAAAAGGGGGAGGAGAATGTGCCTCGAGGAGAAAAGCTGTAATTTCCCTGTCGGTGTGACGAGTAGACACCCCTCTCACTGCACAGAAAGTGGAACGGCCCAGCTCGCTCTGGGCTCTGTTGTTGTGCAGAGCTGCAGACGGCCTGATAGAGCCAGCTAGACACACATATAGTGAGAAAGGAGAGAGAGAGAGAGAGAGAGGAAAGGCAGAGACAGACACACTGTGGACCGAGAGCCTGTGTTTTCATTTCATCATCCAGTCCAGACCAGCAACACCAGAGAGGAAGGGGACGAAGGGAAGAGGAGGACAAAGAAGACCTCCAGTGACAGCAGGGAGAGTGAAAGAGGCAAGGTGAAGGAGGAGAAGGAAGGAAGGAAGGGAGGGAGGGAGGAAGGAGGCTGGGGCATGAGGAGGGGTGCCTGACTGACATTGCTGCTCTTCTTAAAAGCTCTCTCACACACACACACACACACACACACACAGACACACACTAATGTAGGCAGACCCACACACAGCAGATTGTACTCTGCTCAGTTATTCCTCTTTTCTTAAAATCCTTTGCGGAGCCTTGTCCTCCATCCTCTGAGCAAGAGGACAAGAGAGACACAGAGAGAGGAGGAGGGAAAAGGACGAGGAGGAGGAGGGGAGGCAGTAACCCTCTCCTCTCCGTTTCTCAGATACAGCAGAAAGGGATAGGGAGAGGAAAGGAAAAGGAAAGAGGAGAAAAGCAGCTTTCTGTTCTATTCCTGCCGTCTCCTGTGGTCCCTTGGCCAGCGAGCGGCTAACAGGCACCTCTCATGTCCGTGAACTCGGAGAAATCCTCGTCCCCTGAAAGGTAACAGCTCCTCCTTCACTTTACACCTCATCCTTATCATTTCATCCCCCATATGTCTGTGTGCCTGTCCATCTGTCTGTCTGTTATCCTGTCTGCTCCCAGCCCCGGCCCTCTCCCACCACCAGCATCTCCATGTTTTGTGTCTCTATCTGTTTCTGTCTGTGCATCACAAGCTGGTTTCTTCCATTGTCTGGGTCACAGCAGTCTGACTGTGGCGAGGCAACAACGCAGTGGATTTATTGTCACACGGTGCTCTTATGTATCAGAACATCCTCACCTACACTCACACACACCACATCACATTCAGCTTCCTTTAACATCTTATAGCATTGACACCTCTACACGGACACACACTTGAGCTGCCACTGCTGCCCTCAGAGGCGTCAACATCTCTTGTGACAACAATAACAAGACACACAATCACACACACACACACACACACACACACATACACAAACACACACACAGCCACACACACACACACACACACATGCTCACACACACATTCTCTCTTTATGGAACAGAGCTTACACAGCAAGAGTGTCTACACACGTCAACATTAGCGCAGCAGCAGCAGCGGTGCATCTCAGCAGCGATGCAGGACAACAGCTCGGCACATGACGCACCTCAGTGCATAGCAATACTGTACAATGGCACCTACTGAATGCCACACAACTTCGACACAACAGACACACACTTTGACCAGCTTCAAGGGGGATCATCACATTGTAGATTTACATATCACGAAATGTCCAATTACAGTGTTTAGCATCAATAGCAAAGTCACGAGGCCTAGGCAGTCACATGACACTGTGGCTAATTGAAAATACATACAGACAAAGACGTGCACACACACCAGCAGTGTTCCGAACGGTCCCCGACAGAACATTTCACCTTACGTGAGAAGCACACGTATCAAGGCTAAAGCTATCCCAACCTTGAGAGCAATGACCTCTTTATTCATTTGTAGCCATTCATGCCAAATTTTCCCTCTCGCATAGATAAATGGTTAGCTGATCCCGATTTTTAAAGAATACATGTTGTGATGTTTCATTTTCTGATCGCAATCTCCGAGGCCATCGGCTGTTGTTTTGATGACAAATTGGCCTCGGGGGGCACCAGTCAATATTTTGGGGCTTCCGTTGTGGACAGTGCATATCCAGGCCAAGACTTGGCTGCACATTGTTTACAGTCAGACACACATGACATACGTTTCTCCACACAAAACCAAAATAGCGATACATGTTGTAGGGGCTTTGGATGGCATTTAAGCTTATCTCTATATCCAGCTACCTGCGTAAAAATAGACGTGCTTTTGGTTTTACGCCTCTTTTGCTCCACTGTTTACCTGCGGGTAACCCTACTCAAACACGATTGGTCCTTCAAGAAAACAGAAACCAGAAGGCTTCCTGCCATAAGTTCTAGTCCTTCGCGGCCAGAGTCTGCACATTCACACCAAAAATCGGTCGGCAGAGTTTATTCAGTCGTAACATAATCAATTAAGGAAGGAAAATGTGTCTTTTTAACCCCCGAAAAACTGAAAACATGATCAGAGAAATGTTAGAAACCAAACTCTTACGTAGTTTCCATCTCTATTCTAAGCAGTGAATCGTGCTGTGTGTCCAAAGCAGCCTAATGTCCCGATTCCATTCACATCTATTCAGACCAGTCCCACATTCCTCCCCCAGTTTGCAAATGCGGAAAGTGCTTGATGTGACGGGTGCTGGAGGGTGAAGAGCAGGCAGACTGGATGACTCAGGTAGCCACTGATGCCGTGCCAAGTACGATCAGGCGTGAGCCGCTGCCATCCACACAAACGAGCGCCAGGCCCCAGACTGGCACACTTAAACGCACAGCGCAGTGGGCAGACAAACAGGCAGAAGTAAATGGGCTCTAACTATATCAGGCGCTTGTGCGTGGTCAGTTGGGCACAGAGGGGAGTGGCGTCATGTTGGCAGCTGTTGATGAGCAAGGAGTGAAGTTTGATTTTGGAGTAGGACGGAGTGTGTACAAATCCACACAGTCTGTTTTCAGAAGATACAAGTAAACAAAATTTGTTATTTTTCTATTCAAAAATCAGACTACAACAGTAAGTGTATGACAGTGGTCAGTGCTCTCCACACTGACATTCATTCAGGTTAGGCTTGTGTTCTCCACCTAAGGCTTAAAAGGACAAACCCTGATTATAGCCTATCAAGGTGGCCCTGCCTGATATTTGGATTGCTTACTCAATCAATATAACTGTTGCCAGGAAAGCTATCCACAAACAGGAGTATAATATTAATCTATGAAAAAAGAAAATCACCTCAGAAAAGGGGCGCTTTCTCTCGAGGAATTAAAGTGCAGGTGCTCAAGCCCCCTTTGATATCTATGTGTGCACGTGCCAGCGTAGGGATACGAGTATCACCTGGTGCAGTGAGGTTTGTGGATTCCGTCACTTGGCAAGTTTTCCCCTTCCTCTATTGTTTGGGTCACAGGCTTCTGGCTGTAATTAAGAATAATGCAGGAGTCCCTTGCATGGCAGGTAACTACAAAGAGGGAGATACACACACACACACACACACACACACACACACACACACACACACACACACACACACACACACACACAAACACACACACACACTCTTTAACGGCTGCAAGATCTCAAATGACAGAAGCAGCACACGTGACAGCCTGCTAGCTCTACTTCAGGTGTGACAGTCTGTGAGAGGCTTAACAGAAATAACAAAACCAGTTCTGAGTTTTTATCTCAGTTATCGCTCAGAATTAATTTGCATGCACCCTAATGACACTGTAAGTTATGACAATTTTTTCATTTGCATAGGTTGGCTTCTCAAGAAAGAGCTTCAGTGTTGCAAGGAATAAAACCATGGGCACCAGGTGCCACGCACGCATGCACGTGAACACTCACAAAGCTCTGGAGTGCACCACTTTGGATGTGAAGGAGCGTGTTTGTCAACAGTGAGGCAGAATTGATTGGATAACGTGTGTGTGCGTGTGTTAAACCAAAGGCATGAGCAAGTTTGGCCTGAATGGAGCCAGAGGCGGCACCGGGACAAGTTCCTCTTGGAGCACGTACGTCAGGAAGAAGATCCCTGTTGTGTAACTTGGCACTTGGGGCACAGTGGAGGTGGATGGAGGACAAGCAGCAGGAGTGTGTCTCTGTGCGTAAAGGATATGCAAGTGCTTAGACATCCATGATGCATGGGAGTAGCTTAAAGCCTCTGTCTGCGACAGGGCGGCATGTTGGTTGAGGTCATAGATGACGCCTACGGGCAGAGAGCTCGGGCCCTTTGAGGAGACTTACTTTAAGGATTACACAGAATTTGTATAAACAAAGGTCAAGAGGCTATGGGTTTTGTTGTCAAGCTGACTTGTACCTGTCGAGGCAGGAGCATTAAGAGGTGATTATCTAAGTTATCTTAAGTCAGTGCGTGTTCTTTCAAGCGATGTCTGTTTGTGCCTGTAAAATAAAATGCTGCATCCAATACAAAATGGTTATCTTAAGAGTTTAATATCTCAAATTAGTATCCATACACAGATTGTTGTATGTGTTGCTTGCTGTTCAACCATTTAATCGTCAGTGGTTGATAGTTGACTTTCACGGCGATCTGTAGAGCGACCACAGTTCACAGACAGAGAAACGGAAGAGGAGAGAAAGGAGGACCAAAGAGGAAGAGAAGGATCGAAAAGGGGGAAGCAGTTAGACAGGTGACAGGGAAGGTGGGAGGGACATTAAGGTAGACACATAACTAAAAGGTGGCAGAAGCAGATAGATGAAGTGATGATAGAAATTAGAGGTAGACTCAGTCGTTACCTGAAGTAACTTAACAATTCCATCTCTTCTCCTCTTTCATATTTGACACCAGTTGAAACACAGGTTACTGGATACATACTCTCATGCAGCCTCATTCCTGCCTCCTCTTCACCTCCTTCAGCAGGACTAACTCTGACAGTAAACCAAATGTAATCTCCATGTTATTATTTGTTTTATTAATTACTTACCTTTATTATTGTTTGGTCCATGGAGGATTAATTGATCATAGAATTTCTCGCAGTCCAGTTATGAAACCACATTTATTTGAATCTGCAGCAAATGGTACACACTCATTAATATTCTCAGTTAAAAAATCTCAATATTAAAGTCGGTAAAAATAAATCCTAGTGTCCTGATCCGAGTCTGCACCAACATTTATTGTGTTGTTCCTTGACCCATACCACATCATTCTACCAAGATTTGTGTTCATTTCTACAGAAATGTTTGCATAATCTCCCTTACAAGCAAACAAAGGGTCAGGGGTATCAACTTAACCTCCTTGGCAACGGTAATTAAAATTCTGAAAACAGCATAAATTCTTATAATCTATTAACTGTTTTGTGTCTCTTCTCTTTAAAGAGGAATGCTGAAGTTATTGAAATGTCTTGCTCTTGGAAGAACAGGGTGATCATTTTAAATTAACGGGAGGAGGATGGATATTAGTTAATCTGCAGCATTAAGGCCTTTTTGTGTTATGTTACATGTAAGACAATAAGGGCTTTAATGATAGATACTAATCAACAGCTAATTTTGTAATTGATTAATAATTCAAGTAGAAATGCAACCACACATCCCTTTTTACAGCTTTTATAAATATTGTAAGGAGCTGCTTTTTCGTGGCTTATCCTTCTTAGCTGAATATCCATCGTTTTTTAATTATTGATCGTACAAAACAAGACATTTCTAACATTAACAACAAATGAATCAATCGCAGGTCCACAGATAACTGATTCAATTAAAGATTGATCCTCTTGCAGGTTCAGTTCTGACCTTGTCTCCCCCCTTTCACCCTTCCCATTTCATGCTTACTGTCCTGTCAATGAAAGAGAAAATCCCTGAAAAAATATCTTAAAAAAGATACAAGTTTTTTCTTCCTCAATTTAATAACAGTAGGCCTCAATAAAACTGGAAGAGATTGAATGGAAGGAAACGATAAAAGGAGGGAGAGCATTGTTGTGCAGGGAGCAGCAGAGGATGCAGAATGAAGTGTTGGAATGTGTCCAGTCAGTCAGTGAACTAGGCCCATGCAGCAGACAGCTTCACATCAAGCAGCCGCCACAATCACAGGGAATACGTAGCTTCCACTGGCCTGTGTGGCCTCCACCATCTTCTCTGGGCTGACCCACATCTCTACAGACGCTTAGGCCACACAGACACACACAGACATGAGCAGCCCCAGCCGTGCCACAACATGACAATAGCTAATGAAGCGTGGCAGCGAGCTAGCAAGCAAAGTAGCCAGCTTGCCCTGCCTGTCTGGTTTTCTGGCCTCCATTATCCCAGCCACTCCACCAGTCCTTATCTTATACCTGGAACCAAACCGATGATTGCTTTTTTTTCTCCTGCTTTTTTCTTTTCTTTGGGCTCTATCTGAGGAGGTGCCATCATGCATGCTCCCATTCCTTCTTTCCCTCTGATGGTAAATAAAAACAGTGGTAATAAAAATAAAAAATAAAGTGTTATTGTTGTTGAAACTGGCCTGAAATGTTCAGGCCTTGCAGACAAGTCTAACTTGACTGCATGGCACAAGCTTCTCACTGGGAATTTCCAGGCTGCTTGAAGAAATCCTGTGTGGTTAATCAGTAATAGGAATCACTGAGTCAAACCCCCAGCAGCAAACGAACAAGACACCTCAGGAGTAGTGTGTCGAAAGCCACCGCCATGGCGATACCCCCAAGGAGTGGGTCATGTGACCTCAGCTGGGTTCTAGTGTCATAGAGTGTCGTTTGAGGTCAAGGATCGTGCAGAGGCATCAGTAGATAGATGCACAGTTGATGGAAGAAAGTGAAGCCTCTTAATGAAACTGAAATCATTTAGCAATATCCAATGTCGATGTGACACAGATTCAATATTAAATAACAAAAAGTGAGGGAATATAAAACAAAAGTGTGTGGTGGTGGTGCTGTGAGGCTGCAGTTTGGCACAGTGGTGCTCAGACCTTTTTCACCATCTTACTTGAGTGTGGTGAGTTTATAAATCAATCAAGCTGCATCAACTTGAACACACTCGTAATTCAATCCCCTAAATAAGACAAACTTTTTCAAGATCTCTACAATGTTTCTTTTAAAAATAAATATCAATAATACATCCTTTGACGATAAAGAAAGAGAAAAAAAATTCTCGAATTTGCTTTAATTGTTAATGGATTCCTTCTTGGCCCAAATCCAGTCTTTTCGGTGTTGGTGTTTTTTGCGTAATCCTACTGACAGAAAAACAGAAAGGAAATCGGGAATAAACACAACCTCCTTGACAGAGGTAAAACTTATTTCACTTTGTGCAAGGCTGTGGAGACAGAGTGGCGTTGGGTTGAACCAGAATTCATGAAGGTTCTCAGTAGTAAAGAGTTATTTCTGTGGGCACGAAAGATTTCCTGCGTCGGACCATGTGATAGTCTGTTAGGAAAAAGTGCTCGGCTGCTTTTCAGTAAATGTTTCCAACATGGAACCATCGCCAGCAAAACGTTTTTCCATCTCCGTCTAAAAGGAGCTTTTTTACTATGATTACCATGGCGACCTTGCACCTAAACTACTACAACACAACCTGGAAAGCCATGAAATAAGAGTGCAATCCTTTCACAATTATTTGTCTTATATCGATTTAACAGCTTCTTTTCAGTAATACTGCATTTCACCCTGAGAATATTCAATAGGTTTTTGCTAAATTGACACTAAAATGTACAAATACTGTTTGAACAAAAATGATTGGAATTTCTCCATTAGATCAACATTACAAGTGGAAAAATCCTTATCACTTCATTGTACTTTGTTTTCTACTGTGTGTGTGTGTGTGTGTGTGTGTGTGTGTGTGTGTGTGTGTGTGTGTGTGTGTGTGTGTGTGTGTGTGTGTGTGTGTGTGTGTGTGTGTGTGTGTGTGTGTGTGTGTGTGTGTGTGTGTGTGTGTGTGTGTGTGTGTGTGTGTGTGTCTTTACACTCTGGTCCACTAAGTGTGTTTACATGTTCAGCATACCAGTGTTTCCTGTGCTGCTGCTTCCCCTCTCTATCTTTTCATCTCCTCACTTCATTCTCTCGTCTTATCTCAACCCGTTTCACCTCCATCCTTCCTTCTGTTTGTTGTTTCTCTGGCAGCACTTTGCAACGCGTATCGCTGTGATGTCACGTTTATTGTTGACGTGATTGTCGCTGTGTCATCGTACCAGAGACACCCAATGAATCTTGATAAAGAATTCTCGTGCAATATTGAACTGTGGTTAATAGATCGGAAAGTCAGAATAAATCAACTATAATACAATCAAGATGTATGTTTGGAGCTGCATTTGATCTCTTTCAGTACACACATTTCCTATTGTACACAGAATAATTATTGGATTGGCCTTTTCCATATCTATTAAGTAATTATATGCATTATTAGCATATTGTTAGCCACCAACTGTTCTCCAAGGGACAGTAATTCGGTACTAAGCAGATCTAATAATAGGCTGCATTCCCATTATGCTACAGGGGGGACGGGAGGTGAAGAAAGAACATTCCCCTTTATTACTCCCATCTTTTTCTCTGTTTTAAGCTACAGTTTACACTGTAAGTCTAGGTCCATTCTTTCTCATTATTTTACATCACCAGTGATCCCCTTTACTGTACTACTACGACACTGCGTGAGTCAAACTCAGTAGAATAAGGGAAATGGAGGAAGAGTGAGATTTGGGGGGAGTGTGTGTGTGGGGGGCATTTTGAGATATTTTGGAGAGAGGAGTGGAAGAAAGTGACGCGGAGATAGCCCTGGGAAAGAGATGACCCCCGGGAGGAGCTGGGGAGGAGAAGGTAAAGCCGAGAGGAAGAATGCCGGAAAAGTGAAAGTCCAAGATAGAGACGTGGAGACCAAAGAACAGGAAAGGACAGCAGAATCCTCGGGAGAGAGCGGACGGAGACGGCGGGGGAGCCTCGCCGGAGACAGAGATAAAAAAGCAGGAGGGGAAGGAGAGGAGGGGGAAGAGGGGAGATGGAGGGAGAAGATAGATGGCTCTCTGCAGACTTGCGCAGTGTGTTTGGTAATGCTGGGTCACCAGGGGACTAATCTGTACTGATGCTGCAGCGCTGAAGCAGTGGAATGATAATGGCCCGTTTGTGTTTTGGTGAGTGTGTGTTTGTTGGGAGGTATGTGTTTGTTTGTGCGGCTTTGCATATGCATGTGCTGCAAGATACCATGTTTTCAGTTGAAGGTATCACTTTGTTTCCCTTTGTGCACAGACACACAAACACACTCACACTTGCACAAATGTTTACATACTTGCACACATAACCCTCTCATTAATGCCTTATGCCCTGTAGGACCGAGTCACTTGTCTGCTGCTTAATTTAGAACAGTATTCATCTGTTGTGTCTGAGGACACTGCTCAGCTGTTATTTCTCCTGCAGCAGGGTCATGGGTGTTTTAATTTTTCTCCTCGCTCCACGTCAGTCCCGAGCAGGCTGGGTGGGTTCACTGAACTCTGGACTCATTAGAGTCCTCCAGTATGGCAACTCGCTCACACCCAGGCCTCTAATGGGACAATAGTTTGGGCCGATATCGGCCAATACTGCGAATACTGCGATCCTGATGTGGGTGTGATTTTAAAACTCCTCTGTAGATATTTTGTTAGTATTACCCAGCTGAATTAGTTAGTTATTTTTTTTAACGAGTCTTTATGAGTTTTCCTGATCATTGTTTATTTGAATCTATAAACATGTGCTATCAATGAATCATTTAATCATGAAAACATGTCAGATTTATCGGTAAGGGTGTAACAACAACAATAGGTATTTCAGCATATCAAAGTTCCCATATAAATAAAGACACTACCCTACCACACATTATACATATCCAACTATTTCTCAGGCGTAAGTGATTTCTTTCAATGACATTACATGTCAGAAAAAAGTCAACTTGCCCATTACATTTCCACAGATACCAAATTGATGCTTCCATAGATGTTTCCAGTTACTTCAGTTTAAATTTGTAATCTGATGCTTTAAAATCTGAGTAAAATATCACAATTGAGAGCTGAGACCGAGTCATGACTGGTCAAGGGCGATTAGCGATGGTGGCTCCATCCCCCAACCACTATGCTCAGGCTGACTCCAAAAGTGCAAGATGGCGGAATTTAATTCCGGGATATCTTGGTCTCATTTCTGGATAGTGGGAGGAAGTTGAGAGGCGTCGTTCATCTAGAAACAAAGTGTATGGATTACATCTATCTAGTTGGTCAAATCAATACAGATCTTTCTTTATAATTAGCTCCAACATTGTCCGGAAACTAGGCCCTAGTTTGACTCCACGACGCCACTGGCACGCTCATTCAAATCAAGCTGCAAAGTATTTTTGGTAACAGCCGTGTCTGGGAGCTCATTGGACGTCTTTCTAGGGTGATCACAGTGTATTTGAGGTGAGGGATGGAGAGGTGCTAATGTGCTGTGGGGTGTTGCATTCCTGATGTGTGTGTGACTTGCCGTGTGTGTTTGTGCTGTTGTGTCGGAGCTGTCTATGAAATAGATGCATCTGGGACAATGCTATAGAATGCTCGGGCTTGTGTGTGTGTGTGTGTGGATTTGTGTCTGTGCTCTCACACACTCCAGCCTCAAACGGGCTTTGACGTGGATCCTTAGCAGGTGGGTGTGACAGGCCCACGTGACTTCAGCTGGAATTCAAGGCTGGGTTTGTCTCATCCCACCACTGCTGTGTCCATGAATCTTCAGCAGAGAGCAGGAACCACTGTGTTTCCTCCGATCCTCCAGCCGTCCTTGCTTCCTGTCCTATGGAGCCGGGCTCGTGTCTGTCCACTAAGAAAAGATGGGATCTGGCTTTGTGCGTCCTTCGCCTTCGCCACAGGGCGCTTCGGAAAAGGTAGAGGGAGAACAGAGAAAGAGAAATAGGCTTGACAGGGCTAATGGGCAAGGGTTTGATTCTGGATTTCAGCTATTAGAGATATATGTGGTTCAGCACCATGGTGTTTGTTATGATTGTTTTAAACATGGGCTCTCTGTAAGACTCACGGAGGAGGGAAGAAAGAGCCAGAGCATTGTGGCAAACTGGGACTGGTTTGAGAGGACTAATGAATTATGATATTTATTTTTCCAGTGCCTCCACCAGGAAGCAAAAATAATAATCCTAAAAACTAGATACATGAAAGAAAGTGAGTTACAATATTATAACAGTTTTGATTCTGAAATATTATAAATGTCTTAATTTATCTGTTAAATGTTTTCCATCAGTAAGCTGAATATCCGTTGGTTTCTGATGCAAGAATGGATTTTGGAAAGCAGATTAATTAATGAATTAATGCTGACAATACAACCCTTAAATGTATGTCCAAGACAGAAAAGCCTGAGTTTTTGTTTGTACCAAATTAATTAATTAATACATAGTAAAAAAGTGACAAATCAGGGATATAGTGCAGTGATAGGCATTATGCCTTTTCTTAAATAATATTTAAATATCACATACGTGCCTATGAGAGTTAACAAAATATTATAACACAAGATGTATAATACAAACAAGGACAATAATATTAATATTATAATCAAATCACAAGTTGTGTATATGTGGTGTGTGCATAGGCATTCAGTGTGAGTGTGTGTTGTAAGGGGTGGGGGTATTTCAAGGACACTTTGCAGCTAGAAATAGATTTAGATTTTCTTTGCAGAGTCACAAATACTTCTTTTTTTTTGTGTGAAAGTAATAACCTCTTTCACATAATGTCCCTGGCCGTGCTCACCCTGTCTTCGAACCACACTCTCCACAGCACCGTGGTTTTATGCAAGTCGTATTTTGCGAAAGTTCCTGCAGCAGATTAACTTTAATTTTACGAGTGGAAAGCAGCAAACGCGCAGTATGTCACTAGTCAGAGGGAGTGTGGGGATCCTAAAACAGCTCAGAAGAGTCATCTTAATAAAATAACCTCGATTATTTTCCTGGCAGACAGTAAATGAAGCAGGGAGTTAATTCAGCTGTTCTGAGACAACATGAATCTGGTTGTGGACAGGGACCATGGAAAACGCCTGCCCATCTTAAACCATGCAAAGCTTTCTTCTTTTTTTCTAATTTAGATTGACAGGCCTATATTGTATCTTATTGTAATGATGAGGCCCAGTTATATTTATATAGATCTGACATCCTCTTTGATTGGCAGTGGTTAATAGAAATGATTTAGAGCCTGCGTCTGAAAACTCATAACGTTATGTTGCTTCTCAGGAGGCTTAGTGTTACCTAGAGGGAGATGGAACCTTTGGTATCAGTGAAGTCCCATGGGAGTGGTGAGCGGGCCGCAGCAGCCCTGCTAATAATTAAGTTTCAAACCAGCAGTTGCACGATTCCTCATTTTTACTAATAACATTTCCACGTCAACGAGGTATTTCCAGGGTTTAATCAACAGAGCATCAGATTCAATTCCATATGAATACGCATTTCATATGGCTGTTTTTCATATGATGAAATAAAAACATTCATATAGATCCCTTAAAACATTTGATGTTTGTAATTTTTTGGAGCATCATCTGGTTTCTTGCTCGGCGACTTATTATCAATAATGTAAAAAACCCAAATGGCGCCAATAGTGGTTAAAAAAAGTTGACCAAACAGCCATTGAGTCGCTCTCCTGGAACAGGAGCTGTTCAATCACATCTGGGCAAATTACAAAGATCGTCTGCCATTTTCAAGAAGTCCCACTACAGCTGCTGAGCGACCCTGAAGCTATTTGGGGCCGCGACTTAATGCTATTTCCATTATTGGGGAATCTGCTGATTGTTTCCTCAGGCTGGGTGAGTTGATTGGAGAATTGCCGTCATGTTTGCAGGTGGATTAGCAGGAATCAAGAGTGGGGAAGTGGCACTGAAACACACACACAAACACACACAAACCCCCCCACACACACAAAATTAAAGACAAAACAAGGACAGACAACACTGAGGCAGGCATAAACAAAAGGAAAACATGAGGATAATGGAAAAGAGTCCAATCATAACATTGGATGTTTGGTATTTTTAATAAGAAAAATGACTACAATTGGTGCCAGTTTTCTTATGATGAACTTGTACATAAATTGACTAGTATTTTACTCCTTGTTTACAATGGATACAAAAAATGTGATGACTCTTTTTTCAACACATCAGAACATTGTGAGAACGTCTTGAAGAGGTCGAGCACCATAGATTATAAACTTGCTTATATCACGTCATATATGGAAAGGGCTCGACAGAAGCATCACAGCATTTTACTCTGCTAAGCCATTTTCTGCATGTGTGGCTTCAAAAGGTTTCTCTTGGGATTTTACGTCCATCCACATGGATTTTGTGACACTCTCGCTCGCTTTAACAAGCAATGGGCGGATGTCATCTCACAATGGGGGGCTTTGTGGCCGGCTGACGTCACTGTAATGTATAAATGCAGAACCCGATGAATGAGTGCCCTATATAAGGAAGAGGGTAAAGGGCACTGCACATTAAAAGATACAGCCGATACACCCACTGGCGCTGTGGATACGGGGACGTTTCTATAGTGGGACTAATGGCTTTTTGTAGAACAGGGCACATGGAGCACACGTGGACGCACAAACAAAATCAGAAATGTGAACACAAACATCCTGTTATGCACGTGTATTTGTGTGTTTATGTTTAGGGGACAAATGTGCTTGTCCTATTGGATCTGCAGGCATGTCACTTAATTCCCCTAACTCAAGGGTTTCTGTGCATGTGTGTGTTTGTCTGTACACATGTTCCACCCCACCAACCATGCAGAGCTGTGTATTTCCAATACTAATTTGATTCCAAGTCAACTGGTTTTGACACGGTGCCGATGTGTGTGTCCGCCTGCTGCAAGTTTATTTCCGTGCACTAACATTTGTGCGTGCCATAGGGGACTTTGTGTATAGATTTTGCTCATTAGCTTCCATTGGCTCTTATCTTTGGCTGTGTTAGCATTTGTTCCTGTGTAGACATCATGCATCATACGTCTAACTGCGGAGCTCAGCCAGTGCAGTGTAGCGTGTGGTCTTGCATCCATTGACTGCCTGTGGGGAGTTTCAGCAGCAGTCAATTCAGCCTCTATGGATCGGCATGAGCCCTGTGGCACAAAGCAAAGCCTGACTGTTTATTGGTTATTATTGGAATCTGCGGTATTTAGATCCAACATGGAGAGCTGCACAAAAACACTGCAGCCCCATTCTAACTGTGGAAATGAACTCACGCTTCAGCCATGCAGCCAATGTTTTTATCCGGAGTGACACAGTACAGTGAAGGGGGAGCAAAGGCATCATTCAGTGCTGTGAAATGCAAATATTCTTTTGGTTGCATTATTTTACATTGAGCTTTTTCTCAGAGCTAGCGGGAGTTTCCTGGTTATGATGCCACTCAATTGATCCGTGTGAGGGAAATTCAGTTGTTACAGTTGCTCAGGGAACAAGTGGTCAATGAAAAACAGGCCATGAATATCACAACATGAAGAAGTGGAAAATAAGAAGAAAAATATCACATGCATTGGAAAAGATTTGTGCAGCTAAGATTTGTGTTGTTGCTAAGGGGCAGCATTATATATTAATTATAAGATAATCTGATGATGCTAATACTTTTTAATTAATGTATACTGCATGGAACAATCTCTGCTCCACTACCTCTTGATGTTAACCAGTAGAATCCTTCAGTGAATTGACCTTTTGCTTCTTAGGCCACATCCAGAGTTCTATGTTATTATTTGAAAACGACTTTTCAAACTAGAACAATCTCAGTCCACACGAGCGTTACATTACAAAATGCAGAAATTAACCTCACAGCAGCTTTCAGCAGAGACAACAGGGTCAGCAATGATTGTAATTGATTTTCCTTGTTGCATTCTACACTGGTGGCTGAGGCAGATGCTGGTTGTTTCCTTGAAGGGGGTCATGTGATAGGTGTCATAGTTTCCAAACATCTCAGTTTCAGCGTGTCCAGACCAAAACACAGCCCCAGAGTTTTCAAATTAAAACATTGTCGGCAGCGTTTTCAAACTTCTCTGTTTAAGATTAAGATTAAGATACATTTATTTGTCCCAAACACATGCACAGACACACTCATGCAATGGTAGGGAAATTGAACCTCTGCTTTTAACCCATCTAGTGCAGGACACACAGAGCAGTGAGCAGCCATGTACGGCGCACAGGGAGCAGATGTTGGTGGAGTAAGGTGCCTTGCTCAGGGGCACTAGACAGGGTAGGGAGAATCCTCTTGGATTTTTGGACAGATCAATCCAGGTTCATCTTTTTGTTGTTTCTCCGTGGAGTCGAACCAGAGACCTTTCTGCCCATAGTCCAAGTTTCTGCCACTAGTCCACCGCCTTTAAGCAGCTCTAATTCAAAAGTAGTGTGGTCACTTGAAAACGTGGCAGTATGGCTGTAACCTTAGTGAAGCTGGAGTTTCATGTTAATCCAATTTATTCAGGTAATCTTTGTATAAGAGATATTTGCATTGTTCTCATTGACACATCTGGTGATAGAGGAGTAGTCAGAGGTCACTCGGAGGTGGCGAAAGATCCACAACACAGTGCACAATATTCCAGTTCAACTTTGTGTCACAACAGCTTCACCACAGGAGAGGCTGCTTATTAGGTGGTGAACCTGCCTCGTTGTGAGGTTCTCACTGCGGTGGATGCCAACAAAACCACCGGAGAAGTCAAAGGACAGAACTCCCTCCCTCCATTGCTTCTGGCTTTTCTCACTCGGTGGCAGTCATCTCATCAATATGCAGCCCTGGTTAATGGTGTGCTGCACCCCAGTCGTGAAGAACTGCAAGAATAGAGCCCTTTATATCAAGAGGCTGCATTTGTAAGCCTCTCATTGTTGTGAATGTTTCGAATGCTGCAATTAAGAAAGGCACAGTCATCCATTTGGTTTGACATTTAGCAACAAAAATTGCAGGTACTTGCTGCGGCGCCTGAAGTAGGGCAGGGACACCCCTGCAATCCTTCTGCCACAGTCACATGGAGGTTGTTTTTATTTAGAGGCAAAATTGTCAGCGTGCTCACAACCTAAAAGATTGTGTGACTGCTCATTGCTTTGTTGAACCCCATAAATACCATTGTTTCCTCATATTATAAATCATAGCCGTTACATCATGAGCACAATGTTTTCATAACCAAAATAAATTTTTGATGCCTAAGAGAAAAAATCTATGAAATTGATTTGAATTCATCAAAATGTTGTGTTTAGAGGGGGTTTTCCCAACACACTGTGTGAATTAATTCTGCTACTGTACAAAGCGAACAAAAAAAGATTGAGAGTTCAGAATGGGTATCTTCTATGTAAAGGTCCGTTTGTGTTTTTCACGGCCAAATTCACAGAAGCCTGTAGAATTGACCAAACATTGTATTTCCAAAAGGAATTGAAAAAATGGTGACTTGAACATTAAAAAGGAAATAAACCACAGTGTTCCTTGTTGGTGCCTCTTGCCATGTTGCTCTGTCTTGATGATTCTCCGTATTTGCCAATGAAAATCCCTCTGAAGCTAAAATAGAAGCTCAGGATTATGGCAGCAGACACTTGCACATTCACAGAGTTCAGGAATGTTGCATTGCACCTTGTGATAATCCATTGAATCGGGAGCTAGTGGTATCGAACAGGACCCCACACAGCTGTAATGTGCAACTACAGGTTACATGGGGGCAGTGCAGCCTGTGCTGTGACGTCAGGCCGCATCCTGTAAATAGCGGTGAGATCTCAGCTCTGCACACAGACAGATACTCTGGAGGAGAGGAGAGAGTGAGTCAGCTGTCCTGCCGACACAAGCCAAGGCAGAGAGACGGAGAGAATGAAAGATTAACGATGAATCAATCCGAGGTAGAGACCGCTGGGACGGATAAGCCGAGCTGAAGGACGCCGGCGGTCTGAATCCCACGCCTTAGCATTGACAGCAGAGGACGGTGCTCTTGTTGCTAAGGAATACCTGTTACCTTGGTGATAACAAGACATATTTAAGGATAACTCATCAGGTTCGAACTCGCGAGCGGTTTAATGCAGCGTCTTGTAAACATGTTAGCAATGTGATGTCCACTGTCGTTAGCAGCAGCAGGGTGTCATCACTGATCTCAAGTCTGTGACGGAATGTGGACGGAACTATTAGATCCAACCAATCGAAAGGCACGGGAGAATAAAGATAACTACTATTACAACTGTTATTTCTCTCTATCTATGTTGATTTATTCTGGATGGAAGAAATACTTGTAGTTATTTAATGGTTATTCAAATGAAAATACTTTTACAATTCCCTTTACATTACATGCAATACCTAAGGTACTAAAGTAAAAGCCCTGTTTGTCAGCTTCATAGCTATATATTATTTGGTTGTTATTAATAATGTATTATTCTGCAAATTATGAGCAAACTTTTAAAGTTGTGGTTTGTAAAGGCTGGGGCCCTTTTATTATTATACATTATAATTTAAGATACAAAGTAAGATGAGAATTTAAGTGTAAGGTTTGTAGTAGTACAGGATATAAAGATGCTAACAATGGAAAGTAGAAACTATACTTGAGCACAGTGATGAAGTAACATTTAGTGTCTGCTCAATGCACACCTATGACAAAAGCTGTATCATAGTCACATTAAACTGACACACACAAAAGATACCAACTTTTTAGTGAACTTGTTTCTTTTCATTGATTTTCTTTTGAAAAACAAACTTATGCAATGTGTGTCATTAAATGAGGTTGGTACAGCGAGACCCAGATCCACCACGAACCAACAGGAATATTGTTGATCTTCTTCGAAGTTGTTCAGTTACTGATTTGATGTTGATGGACGAGGACTCACCATACAGGCTGCAAAAAAACTGGAACCGGTATGAGGGCTTAAATCATCAAAAGAAGTTATATAAAAAGAAAAGAAAGTTTCTGCTTCACAGAAATCAAAAGGAAGTGTCCTGAGAAAGGTTGTCCCAAACTTTCCCAATGTGGACCAACTGAATACAAACCGATCAGTCACCTAAAATAATCACCTTTACGCAAAGTATTATAGACAACTCTACATAGGCAACTTAATTAAGTAAGTTCAAATTTACAAAGCTATTACATTTTTATTATGTAATTCATTTAAAAGTCATTGACGAGCAATTTTGACTTTTTACATTTTTTTGCAGTGTAGCGATGAAATAAATCAAAACAACTTCAACGACCTAAAAAGACGTTTGTCTCTGGTGTCCAGAGATAGGGGCATACTTAGGTTTAGGGAAAGATCACGGTGGGCGTTAAAATGTATACTAGTTGCAAAGGTTCTCACACGGTTACACATGGTGATACACCAGTCGTGGTTAAAAGAAACAAGATTCACGTTAAGGTAATGTTCATCACCTCCAACATCCTCCCTGCTTGGACTTTGTTTCCCTGTAACCTCGACGCCTGACTTCCTCTTCTGCTCTCGTTTCGATACCTATTGACAATGACCATTAGGCTATAAGTGTTTATCAATGGGCACTGGAGGATGATGCCGTCCAGGGCCCTGATCAACCAGAGATAAGCACTTAGAACTTTTATAGCTACTCATCATGCTGACCTCTGGACTATTGTGTTCGCTGACACACACTGTTGTATTTATATCAAAATGGAACCTTGTTTTAACTGCACACATGTTGACATTCTCACTGCTGCCCTGTCATGTCAGCACTTTACAGAAACAGAGCTGTCCAGACACGAGTGCACAGCGTGGTGCGAGGAGGAATTTACAGGGAGGAAAAAATCCAACTGCTTTACGATTTGTTCTGATTTGGTCTTCGGTTTGCATCTCAGTTTCTCCTCCCTGTGGAATCCATCAAATGAAATCATTTCACATTTGTTCTCTGCCACAGTTTTCTCCACATCCTCCAGCACAGCACAACATTTCCACTGCAGTCAGGATGATGAGCTTAGTGACAGAACTGGTTTTCCAGCATGAATGCTGGAGCTTGGACATTGCCGTTGGCTTATTATAGCAACAAGACAAACCTTTCAAGTAGGGTTAGCCCTACACAAACATGTAAACTGATCACACATGCAGTTGTGTGTGGGAGGAGAAATGTCTTCTTCAGCGATTTTGATGCAAATTTGTAGATAAGGCACCCGGGCCATGGAAGACATGTCCGGCTCTTGAAAATCTAACACTTGTGCTATAGATGCCATTGTTGGGTGTTAGGCAAAAAACCTGTGTATGTGTGCGTTTGTGTTCATTATGGCCTGCATGCACTCTTTTACTTGGATTAGGATGTAAGAAGCCGTCTGGGCATGTATATAAGTGTGTGTGTTAGTGTGTGTTAGTGTGTGTGTGTCTGTGTGTGTCTGTGTGTGTGTGTGTGTGTGTGTGTGTGTGTGTGTGTGTGTGTGTGAGGTACATACTGCAGTTATTTACCTCCCCATTAAAATGCAGTGAAAGACTCTTGTCTCATCCTGCTCTCTACAGTCTCTACACACATGTGCTGTTACAGCAGCTCCAGCTTCAAAATACCACTTTACCAATACAGGGTGTACATGTACAAAGTAACTTCAATTAAAATGTGCAGTTAATACAGCCATGTAAACATGCAATATTGCAGGAGAGGGGACGGCGACACAAGCACTCACTTGTTTGATATAAACATGAAATACTTTACACGTGGGACAGTCCTGGTGGTTCATATTTACTTTTCCCACTCGAATCTGAGGCAAGGTACTCACACACACATTCTTTAAGTTGTTGCTAAAAGTTTTTCTGTAATTGTCGGTAAACTAAAAGAATGTAGTTGCTGCAGGAGATGTGCTGTGGTGTAACTACACCTTCTTGAACAGGAAATTGTTGCTCCTAGAGTGTGAATTAGTGCCAATTAATGGAGGAAATTGATTAGTGCCGGTTTGACCAGAGGGGGGGACTCAATCATTCCTGATTGGATAGAGTGAAACCCATTGGTCCGCAGTGGGAACGTTATAAGACATATTGGTTTATAATGCAGATCGTGGTGGTTTTATAAATGTAGTTTGTACAAATCGGATGTTACGGGTAAAGATACAATGCATTTTCTGTTTAACCAAAGAATTGATTAAAAAAATGAATACTAAATGTATTGATACTGCATTTGAGCGAGTCACTCTATGGATCCATGAGGTGATTTGCATCAAATAAAAATTTTATACATACAAAATAGGAGAAAAACAAACACATAGCCCCTTAGTTTGTTAGAGCCGGTGTTTGACCTGCTCACCACTGATGCGCTCTCCACCTCCACCTGTCTGATGGTGTCATTTATTTAGGATGGTGTGATGTACAGTATGGATCAGTGTGGATGGATTCATGCTTGCTTTCTGTATTTTCCTCCTTGGTTCTGTTATTTATTTTCTGCTCCTCTTCTCTGGGCCCTGTCTGAGTCTGTTTTTTGTTAGTCTACAGCTCTCTGTCTTTCTTTTTTTCTCTGTCTCTGTTTGGGTATCTCTTTCTCTCTGTCTTTCAGTCTGTCTCTCCACTATCACCTGCATAATTTTAACCTCTCCCTGTCTGTCTGCCTTTCTCAGTTTTTTCCCTCTCTTTGGCTGGTGGTTAAATTTCTCTTGTTTCTCTCTATATCTGACTTCCTTTCTCTTTCTTTCTCTTTCTCTTCCTCTTCCTCCTCTACATCTCTACCGCTCGCTCTCTGTTTTCTGTCTGTCCGTCCGCTCCATTTCCTCTCTGTTCTGTCACCGCCTCTGCTCTGCTACTCTCCTACTCAGGCGATGTCTTTTCTATCTTAATGTTTTGGCTGCTCGGCACGGGTCCAGGAAGTTATGGGGGTTAAGTGTCTGTACTGCCAATGGCAAGATGAGCAGTATAAAAGCTCTGAGCCTATAGACGTGATGTATCACACCCTACGTGACTGCTTTGGTAAAGAAGCTGCATCCTACTGCAAGGACACCCTCTACTGCCTGTGTGTGTCTGTTGTGTGTGTGTGTTTGTGTGTGTGTGTGCGCACAATTGTAAAACGGCAAGGAAATCTCAATGCCAAGTCATCTTCTGTCTTTATCTGCAGGAAGGGAGGAGCCGTGCCGTTGTGTGTCTGTTTGTGCCTGTTGGCCTTGCCACCAGGTTAACACTTTTTGTCCTGGACACCCTCCTCCCTCTTCCTCTTCCTCTTCCTCCTCCTTGCCCTGCAGTTGCTATGGCAACACACCGAGAGCCTCCATCATGTGTCTGCGCCTGTGACCGCAATTAAATAACAGCTCACAAGCGCTGGCTTTGTGTGTCGACGTGTTTATATATTTTTTCTGTCTTAATTTAGCATTTGATCATGTTACCAGCGTGAAGTGACGCTGAATAAGAAGTGTTTGACGAGCTCTCCCGGGCTCAGCTGGTCTCATTCAGTCTCACGGACATGCTGCTGAAAGAGCCACTTCTCTTTAGATGAAGACTGGATCGATGTTGAAATGTCTGATTGATGAAAACGTCAACCTGTTTGAGTGTGAATGCATGCGTTTTATTCACATCTCAGAACGCTGTCTGCATCTATTATTGGCACGAGATGAAGTTACTTTGCTGACTGTGACTTTGATTATATACCTTTGTCAAAGTACTTTTTACTTTCTAAAAACAATAAATAAATGTGAAGGAATTTCTACAGCACTGCACATTTATCCTAATGTGTAGTTCTTGCACCGATAATCAATGGGGTGTTCCCAGACCGTGTCCCCATCCCTCCACCAAGTTCAGTAGAAATTGGTTCAGTAGTGTTTGCATAATCCTTCTAACAAACAAACACACAGGATAAAACTAACCTCCTCGGAGAATGCGGGGAAAATTGAGGAGAAAATGCTACTGGTTGCCCACAAGAAAATATGATTTAGTTACAGAACATGTTTAAAACTGATGGACACTGTGGAGATATCAGCAACAACATCTAAATATGAAAAGAAAATGTTAGAAATGCAAAAAATCACTGACAGGACGTTAACTTCAGTGAGGTCCTGTCTTTATTTGTGTTGGCTGTGTGTGTGCTAACACATTGTGCACGTTGCCGGTCTGTTTCCAAGCATTGTGCATGTGTTCCTCTTTGTCTATGTAGGTTTGTGTCTAGTTGTGATTCACAGTGTGTTGAGTATGAGGTAAAATTAACACAATATAACTAAAAGCCATTACGTCGTTTTACGATGCCCTAGGATGGCGTAGCCATAGAGGTCTGATGTTACGCACAAGTTCACAAAAATCTCCATAAATATCCATGTGTGCCATGGCAGTGCCCCGCCTGATCACTCATTGTAAGTCGCTCTGGATAAGAACGCCAGCTAAATGCAGAAAATTCGGCCAGGCCTGAAGAGAAGAGGCAGCCTGTGCTCTGCAGCCTGTTCACCCTCCCATGGGCTCAGTTCCATTTCAGACAAGGGCAAGGAAGTGGAACGGGGAGATGAACCCTGAAAAGCTGATGAAGCCTTATCTATGCATCTATTTGTCATTCCAGATATTCTATTTATTATTACGTCTATGTCATTAATCATGTCGTACATTTTAGAAATACCTGCTCTGAATACCCCTTTCAAGGTCGCCAGAGTTTTTACGGTGTGCTACATTTTTCTCAGGAATGAAAGAAGTTGTTTTTCGTTGTGTCTGTTGTTGGACCGTTTCCATTTTATCTGCTGATTCATGACTGAGGGGACGAGTGGGAGTGGATTAGTTCAACCTGACCGTCAAACCATATCTGTCCAACTGTGTTTGACGCTTTGACGACCAATGTCTCTCATTGACTCACGATAGTTACTGTGTTTGAATCCTTCATAAAGTTGTCTCAATACAATGTAACAATAAGAATCAATATGACAAATCTGAATAAGTCCTTTAAGTGTTTGGGCGATAACTGATATTGAGATAATTAGTGGTACATATCACAGTTTACATTTTTTATTATAAACCTAATCATGAAGAAGACTCTTTTATTGTGCTTACTTTAAGAGAAATGAAAGGGAATGCAGGAATATTCATACTGTCTGAGTTTGACTCTACAGAAGTTACAGTTTGTTTTGGACTGTATTGCTGCACTATTCAGACATTAATTATTGAATGTCAATGTGATCATTTTTGAAGGGGCTTAATGTACAAATAAACGTTGTTCCAGGACATACACTGTATACACAGATGGTTCAACATGACTGCTTCCCATAAGTGAAGCCAAAGCATCTTGATCGCCACCTGGTGGCTGGCTGCAGGTTATATATATCCCACCCTCTTCATGTTAGTGGATGGCACAAGGACCAAGATGGTTTCAATCAGTTGTTATGACACTTAAGTAGTTAATTGATGCTATTAAAATGTCATGATTGACAGCTGAGACTGACTCACGATTGCTTAAGCGCATGTATTGAGGGGGACCCCACTACAATGGGTCAATCCTCAGATCAATTCTGCACAGATTCTCCAAATGCTCAAGTTTGCAATCTGGGAGATTTATGCTCTACTTCTTGATAGAGGGTTGAAGTGGAGACTTGTCGTCCATCTTTATATACAGTCTACATTCCAGACTGACTTAATGTCAGGATTTCTAATGCTAATGAAACACAGGACACGGGAGCAGAGTCACGTGTAGACTTAAAATTAGGTTTAAGACAATAATTCAAAATGAACTGACAAAGCGAATGCTGAAGAAGGTACTGGTTCTAACAAGACAGCACAAGAAAACAAGTTGTTTATAGGCAAACAGAGAATCCAGAGTGAAGCACGCCAGCGGAGGCAGGCTGAGCGGGGCAGGTTACAGCAGAGATGTTTGATGGGGATGCTGGGCACAGATTAAAAAACAACAATGGTTATTTTTTGGGGGCAGGAAGGTAACAACAACCTTCCCAAACAACCAGAAAGCGGAGAGGTTGGCTGGTGGACAGGGTGTATGGCAAAATTGGCTGAGTCACTGTGGTGGTACCAGTTCTAATAGAATGCAGTGTCTTAATGGTCTTGATAGAAGACCCATCCAGCAGCACTCACAGACAGGAACAGAACCTGAATGGGGACAGAGCAGAACGCACTGGCATAGTCCATATTTCTTTCACTTAAGATGAATAGCTATAGGATTTATTTAAGCGTCTTCTTTGGACTTGTTCTTCCTCTCACAGAAAACTCTTGAATGAATCAGGTGTTGTTGTGCCTCTGCCGCTTCTTCATTTAAAACAGTGCAGAGAAGTTGTGAGGTTGTCCCTCTTTCATTTGGACTAACAGTCGCTTCGATATGAATTTCTCCATTATGCATGTTCTTAATTTGTTCAGTAACTGGCTATTGATCGCATTAGTTTATCATTATATTTATTTCAAACACAGATATGTGGCACGTCCCCTCCTGAGCTTTGTTTTTCTCTGCAGAAAAACAACCTGTCTTTCCAGAGCAGCGAATGTAAAAGCCTTCATGAGCTCAGTGCAGGATGAATAACTGTCAATGATGCCAGTCAGCAGCACACACTGGAAGAGCTGACATCTTTATATATAGAAATATATAAAGAGTTATTATTTTCATATTAGTCATCTGCTCTTAAAGCGCAGTTCATTTTTGCCCTCGATGTGAGTCATGGCTGCAAATATTCAAATATGTGAGCGTAAATTGCTCAAGCTTATATTTCAAGTTATATCTCAAGTCACATATTTCAAAAATAAGTGACTTGAGATGTTAACTGTCTTTCATCCCACTGTTTTATTTACAGGCCTGAGACCCAGCAGAAAGCCCCAGTGAGCGCCCCTCCTCCCCCGCCACCCCCTCCACCTCCCCCTGAGCCGACGGGGCCCCCGGAGCCGGAGGAGGAGATCCTGGGCTCCGATGATGAGGAGCAGGAGGATCCCGCCGACTACTGCAAAGGTCAGAGCAACACATGAACTGAGCAGACCACGCACACTCGGAAGTCAGTCTGTCCCAGCCCATTACTTCCACTCTCTACGTCTGCTGCTGCAGAGCTCAACAAAGGCGTCCCTGTCTCACATTGTCTCCCCCTCTCCACCGCTGTCCCTGTCTGGATTTTTTCCTCTTTCTTTCTTTCTCCCTCCATCCTGACAGGATTTTACACCGGTGTCACTCTGGGTGCCGGTCTGAGACGCTCATTAGTTGTGACACCGACATCTCAAGGTTGTTTTGCTTGTTGTCAGAGAGGAACGGCAGACTTGTTTCCTGCAGAGGGTCACGATGCCAGAGAAGATTGCACCGACTGCTGAGAGGATCATTTTCACTACAGATTCACTAATGAAAGAAATAGTGCAGCCTGTTTAAAATTATTTCAATTAGTCTATATATGGCATGATGTAATTCAATCACATGTTATAATACTTTGAGACGGCATATATCTCATTGATTAGGTCAATTCTTGAGATTATGTTACACATCTCACATGAGGAAGATGATAGAAAAGAGAAAAGATTGAATCTCTGTTGGGTATTTTTCTCATTTCCACATTCCTGTCAAAAACAGAAGTGTTTTTCATATTATCTACTTAAGACCCTTTATTGGTAACCCTTTTATTTATTTCTGACCATTTGATGTACTTGTATTCGGGCCTTGTACTTTTAAAACATAAAATGCACTTTGTTACTGCACGGAGGTGCATTGAGTAGCTTTCTGTAGTAGTTTTCTGTGTTTGATTCCTCACCTGCCCACCCGGCGTGTGTGACTGTGCTGGTTTTCTTGAAACACCACAAATTATCAAGTTTGTGCTCAACAAAATACACTTCCAACAATGTTGCCCTGTCAGGCACGACTTCTCTCTCTGCCAGCTGGTCGTGTCACTGTGGCAAGAACAAAGACCAAGCTCTACTTTGTTAAGTGAGAAAACATTTTGTCCATTTTGAAGTGAGAATATACTGACGCTAACAACATCAGACCCTGTTAGCTTCAGTGAGTAGAACAAGGCGTCCAATACTGCTTATATATAAAGACGGATAAAAACATTAGAAGCAGGAGTATCACAGTACACAGTGAACTATATCCAGAGATCCAATCCAACTACTGTACCGTGTGTCAACCCTATGAAAGTGGTGGGGGTAGCTGCTGCCAATCCCAGCTGACACTGGGCGAGAGGCGGGGTACACCCTGGATGGGTCATCAGCATATCACAGGACCAACGTACACAGACACACAACCATTCCCACTCTATGGACAATTTAGAGTCTCCCATTAACCCAATTCCAATCTTCAAGACATTAGACTGTTACAGGAAAAGGTATCTGGATAAAAATCATGTAAATGTAGATGTAAAATCCACACAGAAAGAAAGAAAATGTATCTTATTTGATGGCCCATATTCACAAATCCCAAAAGGGAAAACTGGAGAAACCCATGAGAGAGAGCTGCACGTGAGGGACCCCTCTCCCAGGATGGACAGAAGTGCAATAGATGTCACGTGTAGCAGAGTCACGTCAATAAAATAACAATATTAACAACATTGACGACACAGTGTCTGATATAAATGGAGAAGAGTGTAAAGTATTTATACATGAGAAAATGTCTGACAGAGATGAAGGGAGCCAGAATAACAACTGTTAGGATGGAGGTATTGCCAGTAATAGTTGTTTATGTTGGCAGGAATATCGTCGATCCAAGTTCATTCACATTAATTCTGCTAGGCCTTATGTGCAGTCCTGTTTCAAAATAATAAACAGTTAAAATGACATTAACTAAATTGGGTATATCTTTTATTGATTTAATCCAGCAATCTGATTTAGATCTAGATCTCGTATGCTGGACACAATAGTTGGACACATTTTTTTATGATTGATTCTGTTGTGCTGCTGAATAACACTGCATCGTGCTGAGAGATGTCCAACCCATTCATATCAATGAGAGTAGATGAAATGATGGAAACATCCTTCAGTAAAAACAAAATGCTTCCCGGGCACAAGCTCTAATGTTCCTAATGGTTTTAACTTGAATTGCGTTATTGTCTCAAATTAAAAAAATTGAGTGTCAAAGATACAAATTTATTTCTCTCTGTATCGTTGCTTCTCAAAATGTTGCAGATTCATGCCTCTGGGAATGTTTGTGCTGTATTTTCCTCCTGCATCGTTTTTCTCCCACTTGTGGAACACGTCTCTCCTGTCACGTCTCCTGTCTGTTTGACCTCCCTCGCTCTGTGCTGCTCTCCCACCACTTTTTGCTCACTAATGGATTTCATGTCATTGGTTATCTCTCGCAGTCGCCGTAACCTTCATCTTCTCTCTCTCTCTCTCTTCCCCGCTCTCTCTCTCTCTCTCTTTATCTCTCTCAGGAGGGTACCATCCGGTGAAGATCGGGGATTTGTTCAATGGAAGGTACCATGTGATCAGGAAGCTGGGGTGGGGCCACTTCTCCACCGTATGGCTGTGCTGGGACATACAGTGAGTCACACACACAGACACACACAAACACACACACACACACACACACACACACACACACACACACACTGTAAATATAAGTTTTTAAATGTTGCTTCATGCTGAGACATTCACCGCATTAACTCATGACCCAGAAAAAGCGCTTGCATGCTCACAAATGCTGTTCATCAGAGTCCTTCACTTGACCTTGCTCACGCAGACACACAACACATCAAACGTACCCCCCACACACACACAGAGACACACACAGCAACCACACATGCACCTGTTGACAGTATCTGGCACGTCACCACTATGACAGTTGCAACCAACACCATTGTGCACTAGCACCAAAGCCATCCATTTGCACTGTGATGTTGTTTCTGTGTTCACGAGGCAACCGGGGAGGATGGATGACAGTGTCATCAACCCAGTGTCACCTTTCTGTGACACACACACACACACACACACACAAGCACACACACGCACATACACACACACACACACACACACACATGCAAACAGAAACTAATTTACTCATGTCACTGGTGTTAATTACACTGATGGTGGTCATAATCTCGTGAGTTGAAGTTGTGTTACCTGACTCACACTGGACAGTTAATCCCATTGCTTGACAAACACAGACACATTGGATTTATTCACTCTGTCAATATTGAGGCAGATGTCGTTTTCTCTCACTCCTCCATTACTCCTTCTGCCTTTGTTCTACTTCTACTTTCTTTCGTTTATTTCCTTCCTTTCACAACAGTTTTCATTTGAATTTATTTCTCTCTTCCTTCTGTCTTTCATTTTGTTCAACTGTTTTGGTAGATTGCCATTTAAAGTAGTTTGGCTTTTTATACATTGTTGTCGTTGTTTTGCACTGTAGACTACATATTATATACACAATATATACATTACAAAAAATATATAAAAGGCAAATTGTAAATACTAATAATATTCATTACTGATTATTACTTGTTTTTGGTCTAAATATTTTTCAGAAATAATAAAACTAGAATATTACTCTATAGCACGCATACCTCAGCCAAGGCTCCTTATGAAATCCCATTTAAACTCACTATATTCCACTAATATGTCACACCTTGTTAAGCCCTATGAGACAAATTGTGGGGTATACATATGGGCTATACAAATACAATTTGATTGATTGATCAAGATACATTAACTATTTCCTGGTAAAACAAGGAAAAACCCCTGCAATGCATTGTAAAACAAGTTAATCACAATTCCTGGATCCTCACCAACATTTTATGGGTTCTCTATTTGACCCATACAAACTCCTATCACCAAGTTTCATGGTAATCTCTCCAGTAGTTATTTGTCATCTTGCTTACAAACCAATCAACAAACAAACAGAGAGGGGTAAAAACACAACCTCCAAGGTGACAAATATGCTCATTACTGAATAATTCAAGTTTATAACTTGTCCAAGATGATATTTTTTATTTTTATCCAATCAAATTCAAACAAAAATATATTTAATGTACAAGAGGAATGAGCAACATGTATTTACATGTCTTCAATGATGACACGATGTTAATTAAAGTATTATCATTGTCAATTGATTTATTAACTCATTTTTGCAGTAAAATCAGCTCTTAATTTAATATTGTCACATTGGAATTGAGGCCAGACACAATGTCACACAGGTCAAAACACACTGACATACAACATGCAACATGACATGCAATAGTTACAATAGAGTCATGAATACATACCATCAATTACAATAGGTGTGTATGTGGACTGTGATAAGACCAAAGCCGCGTGTTCCTGGTGTACTATCACATGATGACAACTTCATAATAAAATGCCACATAGCTGTCACATTAGCATTTGCAGTTTCAGTGTGGGCAGTGTGAATGCCAAGCTGTCGGCCAATGTTGGTTCAGGTGCTATTTTCATACCTCTCCCATTCACTCATTAGTTAGCATTGCTGCCTCTATCAGCCTGTGGGTTTGTGAGTCACTACGAAATCACAATAATGCATCTTTGTGTGTCTGTGTGTCATTACAGAGTGAAGAACTTTGTGGCGATGAAGGTGGTGAAGAGCGCCCAGCATTACACGGAGACGGCCCTGGACGAGATCAAACTGCTGCGATGTGTGAGAATCTGATTGGTTTGATACGTGTTTCTGAGTCTGTGTTTTTTTTTTATCATTTCATCCTTATCAGTTTTGTTTGTTCCTTTTTCCTTCCTCCCCCTCCCCCTCTTGTTTTTGCATCCTTCAACCTTCTATTTTCCTCCCGTTCTTTTTTCCTTCTTTCCGTCCTTCATTTCTCTTTGCACCTTGCATCTCTCTCTCAGGTTGTCCTTTTTGCATGGTCGAGGCAGAGGACACTCATATCAGAATCAAACATTTCCCCTCATCCTCTCATCGTCTCTCTTTCCTTCTCTCTTTTCTAATTCCCTTTATCCTCCAGTGTTTGCTTCATCTCACTGTCCTCTCATCTTTCAGGTGAGAGAGAGCGACCCCGGCGACCCCAACAAAGACATGGTTGTCCAGCTGATAGATGACTTCAAGATCACTGGAATCAATGGCATACGTATCCTTATCAGGCTCTCGTGTGTGTGTGAGTGTGTGTGTGTGTGTGTGTGTATGATGATAATGTCAGTCCTTGACTCTCCACCCCAGATGTGTGCATGGTGTTTGAGGTACTGGGTCACCACCTGCTGAAGTGGATTATTAAATCTAACTACCAAGGTCTGCCACTGGTGTGTGTCAAGAGCATTATCCAACAGGTAAGTCTCCCACACACACAGACACACACACACACACACACAGACACACACACACACACACACACACACACACACACACACACACACACACAAACACACACAAAACTAATGTACTGGAAGACATCACAATATTTCAGACATGTACATATTAAATAATATAATAACAAAGCGGTTGACAACAGTGACATCTACAGTTTGACATAGTCCTCAGAAAAAAAGTTTTGAAAAAATCAGGGTGTATTATATAGAATAGATTAATGTCATAAACAAAAACATCAATAAACATTCTGACAATTTGAAAAATGGTGACATCGCTATGTAGTGGACTATGTCTTGAATAGTGAGCGATTTTTGGACACAGCATAATCTCAAATTCTGTAGAGCTGTTCTTTCTGACCGGGTTTTTCTTGAGGGTAAGAAGTTAAGAAATCTGTCTCACATTCAGTAACAATGTCCAATATCTTTAGAGATGGACTTTGAAAGACTGGGTCAAAAGACAGAGAGAAGGAAGCGGATTGAGAAATATAACATGAAAAGAATATAAAAGGCTCCAAAGAGCACATCCAAAGCTTTCTACTACAGTGCCTGGTTTTATGCACTTCAAACATTAGGACTTTCAGTCATTTCAGCCCCTGCTGGTGACTCACTTCTCAAAAGCCAAGAGGAAGATGAGCAGAAATTAAATCAGAGTTTTTCCATCAGCGTTTCAGTCTCAGAGCCTCCAAATAAACCAAGGAGGAAAACGGTGAAAGAAAAACAGCAGTCTTCAAGATTGAGAAGATTTAAAAGAACGGCTACTTTGGCATTGAGAAGGAGAGAAGGAAGGACATGGGGAGAGACAGAGGACAAGAACTGAGCACAGAGATAAATACATAAATGTATCAATACAAAAGAGTGTGACTTTTTACCTGAATGTGTTTATAGGTCCTGCAGGGTTTGGACTACCTCCACACAAAGTGTAAAATCATCCACACGGACATAAAGCCGGAGAACATCCTGATGTGCGTAGATGATGCATTCGTTAGGCGCATGGCCATGGAGGCAACCGAGTGGCAGAAAGCCGGAGCCCCACCGCCGTCTGGATCCGCAGGTAGGGACACACTAACACTTGTGATTGATCAATTCTAAAGGAATCGAGTCGCAGTCCATGGGCTTATTGTTCTCTTTGCAGATTTACGGTTAATCTTTATTTATAGTGAAATTAATAAAACATGCATCCTCAAATATGTATTAACACTTTTTTTGTACTGCTAATGATCAAAATTTAAAATTAAGAAATATTATTCACAGAGAAGCCTTTTGTGTCTCCTCCACCACTTGCTGTCTGTTCTTTTCCTCCACTCCTGCTGTTTCTTCTCTTGTCATCATGTTCCTCTGCTGGAAAAAGGGAAATGGTTCTTAAAAAACAGTCTTGATGAACTCAACATGAACCCTGTTCCTTGGGTGAACCCCCAACCGCCCCACCCTCTCCACCATGAGCTGTCAATTCCTTGCGTCAGCCAATGGAGTATTTTTTTTGCCTTGGGGGTAACCAATTACATTGCCTACATTGGGGCACAAAGCAATCCATTGTCATAACAGAGGAGCTATAAGTAGTGAAACAAATCTGTCAGTGACTGAAGAGACTGAGTTAATAAAATGTTCTTTCATCATCATGAGGTTTGGTTGTTGTTTATCGTTTGGGATATAATGAGTTTATATTTCTGATGAGCAGAAAATGCTGCTTGAAATATTGTTGTACTTGCTGATCTGCTGAGCTGGAAACCAGGAGTAAACTACAACATGATGTATTTTAACATAACGTTCAATTTGAAATATTGATCATTGTTGTGGAAATAGGTTTGAAATGGAAGAAATCTTTTGAAAAGTAGAACGTTCCTCATTTGAGGTTAATTGGTTCCGTGAAATTTTTTCAGTGTTCTATATATTTGAACACTGAAGTGTGTAAAAGATCTTGTTCTTGATATATTTTCTCACTTCACCTACAGATTCTGTACGTATCATGTTTTCAAAGAAGACAAACTATGCTCATATTCAGGTTCATTATTTAAATTTGAGTTATTACTTGAAATGGTCATCACTGTCCTCATATTGTCCATTGCTTCAGCCTCTGTCTGAAACGCTTGATTTGAGCACCTGTCTCTCTAAGGTTCCCTTCTTGATGAAGCTCAGACTGCTCTGATTGGTCAGTTAGCCCACCCTGTCGTGATTGGTTAACCGCTCCAAGCGCGTGTAGGAAATGTCGGTCTCCTCGCTCGCTTTACCTGGCTCTGTTAGGGGATTAGTCAGAATAGAGTTAGGAGATTAGCCAGGCGTGCTTTATGCAAATGTTGGGCATTAGAATGATGACATCACAATGGTGCAGAAGCGTTGGTCTGGACTAATGACTGGGTGATTGAGGAGCAGTGTTTTCAGGAGCTCTCTTATAAACGGACCGGAGAACGGTTTAACTTTGCAGAACTTTTATATTTACAGAAACACCCATATAACATGAGAGGAAATAAAAAAACTGAAAAAAGCACATGTCTCATTTAAAAGGTAGCGTGACTACACAACCGAATGATAGATCTTCCAGAAGATGATATTATTGGATGTATTTGAACTTGGTTGAGTGACGGACTGATGTTAGTGAAAGCCTGAAGCCACTGATTGTTGCTGTTTCTCTTTCTGTCTGTCAGTTAGCACAGCCCCTCAGCTCAAACCGGCGAGTATAACAGATGTGAGTATGAAATCAGAGAAATCCACAAACACACTCAAACATAAACACACACAAAAAACAACGAAACATTAAAGTTCAAAGAAAGATACAGTATGTGTCTTCAGGGCATTTCACACTATTCAGTTAGTCAAAGTGCAGGAGAAACAGGGAGAATACTGGGTGCACCACGATATTAAAAATACAATCATAGAATGGTATTAGTCTTTTCTCCCCTGTTTTTCTCAGTATCCATATGAAACTTCCCACCATCTGTAAGGACAGATGCTCACTTCATCCTGAACCTTTAATAAATAGTTATTTTCAGAATATGAGTTATATTCTACGTGCATTATAATTACAACTTTGTGTATATTTAAATGGACTTAAAAAGCTAATTTAACTGTTATATAACATTCGGTTTTTTTGTCCAGTATCTCCAAGGTGTCCTATTTGTAGAAATCTGTTTTCGTCGTTGTGACAATGGCTTATATAGAGCCCCTAGGGTGACATGGGCAGAAAAAATAATAAAGTATGTTTCAGGTTTGCACAAGAAACTTGAATTATAATTGTTTTGCCCGTGTCACCTTAGGGCCTCTTTCTAATATGAACCAGTGGGTGTTCTTTGTGACACTATAATCTAATAAAATAAACATTTTTAAGTTTATTAAGAGTTAATCGCTCCAAATCTCAGTGAATCCCTGTCAACAGGACCGTGTACATGTGGTCGTATTTGATTGACAGTTGCCTAGCAGCGTAACTCTCAGCTGAACGTGATTCCAATGTTTTCCAATTCCTGATTGGTGTATGGAAGACTTTGGCATCAACTTTATCCAAATAACTCCTTCAAAAAAGAAGGAGAGCAAAATCAAATATGTAAACGTGTCGTGTAAAATAACTAAAACATGTCTGACCTTGGCAGGAATTGAGAACAGTTTTAAATACAGTTCTCTGAAGCGTCAAGGAAACCGTGATCCCTTTCTTTCGCTTGGAAAAATTGAAAAATCACAATCAATTCTCGGCAGCATGATTTTCATCGGAAAGCAATCACCGGCTCTCTTAAAAAATGCACAAATATTATGATATGATAAAATAATGCACATCGAAAGTGTTAGGGGAAATTTCATATAAACATCACGCACCATTCAAATACATATCATACTGTTTTATTCCTTGCATTTCTCATGTTCAGGCCGTGTTTTGCCTCCTGTGACTCTCCCTCTTCTTCTCCTCTACTTTTTTTCTCTTCTGAGGCGGGGAAGATTTCCAAGAACAAGAAGAAGAAGCTGAAGAAGAAACAGAAGCGGCAGGCGGAGCTGCTGGAGAGGCGGATGCTGGAGATCGAAGCCCTGGAGAGAGAGGCAGAGAAAAAGGAAGAGAGCGTCAAAGAGGGGGATGATAAAGAGGCACCTGAGCACAACCGGCCTTCATCTCTGCAGACAGCGGCGCTCGGCCCCAGCATGGCCCCGGGAGAGAGCGACGAGGACGACGACGATGAGGAGGATGGGGAAGACGAGGAGGAGGAGGGAGGAGAGAGGGAGAGGCCCACCAGGTTGACGAATCATACATGTGAGTCGTGTGATGAGGTTTTCTTGCTTTATTTCTTCTGGAGTTGCAGTTATACTAATAATAAATACAGTGATCAACTCCACCATGGGAATCCTGATGATTTTAAGGGATCTTTAGAGGAAGGCAGCACATTGGTGCGTGGTCAGCCTCACAGCAAAAGGTTCCCAGCTCGAATCCCAGCTTGGTCGGGGTCAATCTGTAATGTGTAATCTGGTTTTCTCTGGGTCGGCTTCCTCCCACAGTTCCAACACATGCAGACTGGGGTTCTGTTTTTTGGAGACTCTAAATTGACTCTGTGTGAGTGTGAATGGTTGTTTGTCTCTGCATGTTGACCCTGTGCTGACGACCCGTCCAGTTTGGATTATCAGGCTGGAAAAAAGTATCCGTGTTATAATAAGACAAAAAAAAAGTATAAACCCAATTTTAGACCATTAATGTTATTTACACCCCTTATTCCTCGAGGGTTGGTGATGGCTGGAGCAAATCACGGCCCACATTGGGAAAGAGGCGCTTTACATCTGGACAGTTTCGCCAGCGTATCACAGGGCTGACATACAGAGACAAGCTACCATTCACACTCACATTCACGACTAGAAGCAATTTACAGTCTCCAAATAACCTCAGCTGCATGTGTCTGACCTGTGGGAGGGAGCTGGACCAAGTGGAGCAAACACACTCGTGAGAACATGCAAACTTTACATGAGAAGCCCTGGTGTGATCCCAGAATCTTGTTGTTCGAAGACGACGGTGTTAACCTCTACACCCTATATGTAGACCTCAAAATATGATTTGCTCCCCCAAATGTCCTGAGCTTTATTTTACACACATTAACTCTGTCACTATTTACATTTCCCATAAAATGTTTTAAACAAAATCATGTGAATTCGGCTGTATTTGGCTGTGGCTGTGCAGGGACCCACCCCTGCTGGGATGGATCCATTTTTTCGGCCGTGTGAAGTGTCCATGCACATGTTTTATCATCATGTTGTTCTGTGCTTTAGTCTCAATCTCAGCTCAGAGGGTAGTTCACCCGGCCAAGAATACAGTTTAGTACAAACTGACATTTCATTTAGACACTTTAAAAGCCACAGCCTGACATTTCCTGTCCTATCTGTTTTACTTAGAGGCTGTTGTATAAGCTGAGCGCAAAGAAAACTAAAAGTGCCATTTGCAATGAATTTATTATATCGCCTCCTCGCGGCTTTATTCAGCCCTCTGAATCACCCGTCTCTCATTTGTTCAGTAGAGCTGGAATCACATTTCGTCTGAACTCGAACCATTTTGTGTCATTTTAAGTGTTTTTTAAAACATTGGACAAGATGGTAAATGTCCCCTGGTCGTGTCAAGATCTTCTGCACGACTTTGATGATAAGTTGCCAACCACCACCATGACAGGGATCTCCAGGATGTTAGCGGCCATTTCGAGGCTTTAAAATCAAATCTTTTGGAATCTAAGTTGGAAAATGTCATCCTCAGCCCTCCCCTTGTAGAATCTGAGTGTGTTGTACATTTACACTGAACTATTGTTTTTAGTTCATTGAACCATCTTATTGGTTTGTGATGAACAATACCTTGTTATAGATTCAGTTTAATGGATGATCTTGGTCGCAATTTTCAATTTAAGTGAAGTCCAATGTGAAGGAGGTGTAAGCAACGTATTTAGGTTAGCTTCTACTTTCTACTCTTTTTCTAAATCCAAGCTGTGGCGTTCATTGATCTGCAGCACGAGTGAGTGTGAGGACGTGTCCGCAGGATTCTGTCTGTGAATGAATAGCAGGTGGATTGGCTCCAACTACTCAGCCCACACTAGACCCACTGTGGATGGGAGGAGAGAGTGATTCACATAAAAAAGAAGACGTTGTTTCTCCATCTCCAACCACCACCCTCTGTCTCTCCACCCCCTGTCTCTTTCGTTCTCACTTTCTCTCCTTTGCCTCCTTTATTCTCCTTTCAGGCTGCTCTTTTCGCCTACGCCGTCTTTGAATTCACTTACATCTCCTTCCCACTCACTTCCTCTCTCTAATGCTTCTTCCTTTCCTCCCTCCATGTTAGGTGCAGCACCTCCTCAGGAGCAGGTCGAGGTACCCACCATCACCGAAGACGACCCTGATGAGGAGGCGGAAGAAGAGGATGAGGAGCCCACGCCTGTCGCTGAAAAAGAGGCCCCCATTCCTCCCCCCACTCCAGAGGAAGGTAGTGGAGATGCAGCACCAGCAGAGGTAGAGGAAGAGGAGCAGGAACAAGATGAGGAGGAAGATGATGAGGAGGAGGAGGGATTGAAAGGGACAGAGGATGAGAATGAAGAAGAGGACGCACAGGCGGAAGAGAGGGTAGAGGAGGAGGAAGGCCAGGAGAAGGCGGAGGTGGAGAAAGAGACTGAAAAAGGGGAGAATGAGAGAGAGGAGCCAAAGAGTGACAGCAAAACAGAGGAGGAGGCCGTGTTGGAAAAGGAGGAATCGAAGGAGCAGGATGGAGAGAATGAGGAGGAGCAAGAGGAAGAAGAGGATGATGACGACGACGAGGAAGATGATGATGATGACGACACGACAGCTGACCTCCTTACGGACAACTCCCCCCCTATCAAACCCCACAACAACAAAACCAACTCAGCCAAAACCAACGGTCACGTTTTGTTAGGGTCTGAGGTACTGAAACCAAACCCTGGCCCCCCTCCACCACCCTCGCCAACCCCCGATCATCTCCTCTGCCCCCTGGTGGAGTCTGAGCTGAGCTACACGGACAGGGAAATCTCTCTCAGCTCTGGTTATGAGATGTACAACGGCGACCTGTGCGGACCGGGGCTAACCAACGGATCCCGAGAGCCACATCGGGGCGCGAGGCCCATCTTTCCCGACTTGCCCCTGGATCCTGAGCCAGGAAACCCTGTTATGGTTGGGACAGCAGAGATCGGAGCAGGACGGTCTCCCAACAGCCCGGCTGACCGCAGTCGCACTGTGTCGTCCTCGAGCACGGGGGACACACCCAAAGGTGAGACATGGTTATGTACTGACTACTGTTTAATTGTTTTATATGTTGCTGGGTTTTACAGCTCTCATTTCATCATATTTTTATTTTAAAGAGTAATATCATCCTGTCTTTATGATTGGTGTGTTTTTTTTTGTATGTATTTCTCTTTACTGTGTTTTACTTTATAACTTGGTTAAGAGATTTGCTACATTGATTAAATGTAGAATAAAACTACTTTACACACAAATTAGTATATTCGCTGATATAACAGATTTACAATATTTAGGAAAAACTTTGTGCCTTATTATCAAATATTTTGTCATAATCTTTATTTAAAACAAATATGTTTTTGAAATATTGTTGTTTCAATATAAACATTAATTTCCAAGTGTTAAGCTAAAAAATCTATATATTTTCATTTAAGAACATTTTAAGAATATTACATATTGAAAATTACAAAAAATTATTAAATCACATTTCATGCTAATCACATTAGTCAGACATTACATTGTCATGTTTTTTTGAGTATTAATAATCAGTAAATGATTAACACTGCCTCGTTTATGCTGCCTTCTATTCCAAGGTCTCCATTGAAAAGGATCTTTTAATCTACATGTAAATGAGGTTTACTGGTGTTGTTAAAAAAAAGGAAAGCAAATCTTCATAACAACTTAATTTAAATCGAAGGTGTGGGAACAGATCAGCAGAGTATGAATTATCCTCACTATGTTTTTGTCATCTTATACATTATAGCTGCCTGCTAACATGATCCTGTCGCTCATTATTACATTTCTGTGTCCAAATATCTGGGTATTATCAATGACTCATCACCAACATTAGTCCTCAACCCACAACTTTCATTTCATTATCATTCTCTCTCTGGCTCTGGGGTCAACTCCCTATATTAACACAATTTCTCTTATTTATGGCCATCGAGTCTTTGTTGCAGTTTAATAACACTCTGAAAATTACATTAAATTTCATAGTTGGTTGCTTGTTGAAAAAGAAGATGAAGAGTCCTGGTCACATGCATTAAACATGTGCTCTCTCCCTCTGCTCCCTCTCAGTCAGGGCAAGAGCTGCCGACCTCCTGATCAACCCACTGGATCCTCGCAACGCGGAAACTCTTCGCGTCAAGATCGCTGATCTTGGAAATGCCTGCTGGGTGGTAAGACTGTTTCTCTATTTTTAGATTTAGCTGTAGATCACAGGAGATCACAGGAAGGTGGCCTATTCTTTTATTTTTATTATTGTTGACATTGTTGAAATCCAGTCAGACCAATGTTTTGAATAATCCTCTTAGTTGGATAAAGGCCTGGTCAATATCAGATGATCTTGCACAACTACTTGCTAGAGATTTTTGTGGGGAAGTTTTTAACCAAAACATAAAAGCAGTTATAACAGATTTTGATTTCTTGGGACATTTTTTAACATTTCTTGGTTAATTTTAATAACAACAAAATAGATTAGGGACATTTAGTTAGTTGGACATTTTCCATTTCTTATAAGGGTAAGAGATATTCAAACTCACTGTAATCTCACTTCTCCTTGTCTCCTCTCCTCTCCTCTCCTCTCCTTGTCTCCTCTCCTTGTCTCCTCTGCAGCATAAACACTTTACCGAGGACATCCAGACGAGACAGTACCGCTCTATTGAAGTCCTGATAGGAGCTGGTTACAGCACTCCTGCAGATATCTGGAGCACTGCCTGCATGGTGAGGACAATATATACGTACATGTTGTATGTGTGCATCATATAACAACTATTCAGTTTCTCTGACTGGACGCTCAAGTTGGCCTTTTGCTTCTCTTGTAGGCTTTTGAGCTGGCTACAGGAGATTACCTTTTTGAGCCCCACTCTGGAGAGGACTACTCCCGTGATGAGGGTGAGTTATACGACACTCACATAATTTAATTTCCTTATAGAAAAATATCACAATGTTTCCTTTGGATGTATTATTGTGAGTATTGTATCTCAATACTGTAAACTTAATCTCTAATACTGCATATTTATTTCAATAATGAATAAAAGAATGAGCAGCCAGATCAATATTTTAATTTAGAGTAGACATTTGTGTTTAATGTAAACAGTTGTAGTTAAATATTTGTATAGATTTTTTGCATTTAATGGGATGTTTTTTTAATTCAGCATTATTAACCTTAATTCGCTTTGCATATTTGCAGCACATTTTTCTTTACTATCCTCCAACATCACAAATGTACTGATGCATTTATTACAACTTGAAATCAATTAAGTTGTCTTAATATGTCCGATAACAGACACTCACAATATTATCCAACTCTTTACAATACACCAAATTAAATACAAATTAAATATACAAAATAAATGCAAATTAAAAAAAAATTATATACAATTAATACACTTTTCAAATGTTATTTTCAGTTTTTGTGTATCACTATTTAAAGTTATTGTGGATGTGAACTTTGATTAACTCACTATGCAGAATGAGAATTTTTCTCTTTATTAGTAAATAGGCATTAAAATAGAAATAATGAATAATTGTTGATTTGTCTCGACTCTGTTAAAGTGTTTTGATTGCCGCAATTTTTTGTGGATCTTTGTGCTATTAATAACAGTACATCTGAACAATAGACAGTTTTTGTAACAGATTGATCCTAACCTGGTCTTAAATGGATCAAAATGGCCTAAAGTGAGCTCAGCCACCCCTCTGCCCAAATCCCCACTGTCCACTTCCAACTGTAAATCCTGTCCTGTAACTCTGCTGCGATGCCTCCACTCATTTTCAACCTAAACCTGAACAGCTCACATGTTATAGATACACACATACAGTGTCTATATCAATCAATATCCAGAGATCTAATGTTCACAATAAATGTAAAGTAATATTTAGTGAATTCATCTTAAGAGTAGTTATCCTGAGTATATGTGTATCTATATCCTCGTCAAATTTTATTCTTATCAAGCATCACAGTCCCTATATTTGCATGTGGACCCGAGTCAATGACCTGAATACGACACATTTTCTAACTTTGCACAGCTCATCGTCACGTATCTCCTCATTGTGTTATTTTTCTTATCACACATGACACAGTGAACGTCATGTTTTGCAAAGGCAATAAACCCCCGTTTGTTTTGTCATGACTTCCAGTGACACCTTTTGATTTCCTGCCTCTGAGGCCACGTTGAAAATCTCCACTGAGAAAAGAAAATTGTTGAACCAACTTTTAAATGCTTCAGTTGGCAACACATAAATTAATTAAGTTTGTTCAAATAAAGATTATGAAGTTGTTTGAACACACAGGATAACTTTGATTTGAAAAAGAAAAACGTAAGTCATATTTATTTCAAGTTGGTAAACAGCTTACTTGTTTTTTCAATGTAGCTCTGGAATTTAGTTTGTTCAATTTTGCATCTGAGTTCATGTCACTTTTATTCCAAGGCTGAACATCTCATCTCATCAACTCTGCTGTGGGGGCACAGCTCACTAACACGATTTTTCTCCTTTGCTGTCGGTGACTGTCTCTTTTTATCCTTCCTTCTCCCCTCTTTTCTCAACCTGTCACCTTCCTTCCCCGTTTCTGTTTTTCTTTACATTTTACTGTCATCTCTCCCCTTTCAATTGACCCCTTCCTTCCTTGTCGTCACCCTTTCTCTGTCTGTATTTCCTTCCTTTCCGTCCTCTTCTCTCTCTTCTTTGTCAACCCCTTTCCTCCCCCCTTCTCCTCCCTCTCCTCCCATCCACCCACCTCCCTCCTCTTCTCCTCTGTAGACCACATAGCTCACATCATTGAGCTGCTGGGCTGTATTCCGAGACACTTTGCACTCTCCGGAAAATATTCCCGGGAGTTCTTCAACAGAAGAGGTAGCACTGGACAGAGAGCTGGTGGGACGGAGACACAAAGATGTCTGAGGCACACAAAAATGGACGCTTCAAATTTAAAACTTTTTGATTAGAATTTACAAAAAATAATTGGGTGTACTGATTGTGAAATAGTGACTGAGAACAGTGAGAGCAAATCCTCACTGCATTAAGGTGTAACAATAGTCATTAGTTTGTGAGTGCGTCTATGCAGTGGCCGGAGGCAGCAGTGTGTTTCCGTCCCGTGCAGCCTGTCGTGTTGATGTGTGTGTGCATGCTGTAATGCTGAATCGTGCCTGTTCCCTCTGTGATGTATGTGGTGGTGGGCAGACCACATCGCTCTGATCATGGAGCTCCTTGGGAAGGTCCCACGCAAAGTGGTCGCTGCCGGGAAGTACAACCGAGAGTTTTTCTCCAAGAAAGGTAAACGACTCTCTGGTTCATGGTTGGTTCGGTGTAGGCCGGGCCTCATCCCTTTTTGGAGTAGCTGTAAACCTTCATAGTCGTCCCAGTACCTGGATGAAGTTTGTTGTGTAGTAAGCAGTACTTCCAGTCATTCTGAATCAAGGCAGTTCAGATAGAGTTCAGGTAAGTTTTCGATAACTGGGAGTAACTAGAAGTAGACACATAGTAGAGTACAGACCTCCATCAAGGCCCAACAATGAAACCACATTTAAATTCACTGGAAGCAGATTCTTTTATTTGTATCTGCACCAAAGTACACACACTCATAAATATCAGTTCCTTAAACATGTCCAAGATTTGGATGGGCCCTTCCTTCGCCTTTATCAGGTCCTTCCACCAAGTTTCATAGTAATTCTTATTCATAACCAAACAAACAGAGGGTAAAAAAAACAACTATCCTCCTTGGCAGAGGAAATGAATAATATAATCTATGGCTGGGGAGTAATTCATCATTATAACTGACCGACTTTCATTGGCATAGTCATTATGTTCATACTATATTCATGGTAAATGTTTACTATTCATTTTCTCTGCCATAAGAGAACATTTTCTTGGATGAAATAACTACTATAAAAAAGACAGCCATGTCACAATAGAAAACATGGTATAACATAACACAAGATAACTGGAAACAACATTTGAAAGCTCTGCCTTGATGAACACAAAACATCACAAAAATGCTCACTCAACAATAACAACCGTTCTTCAACAATTATTAAATACTCAACAACAAAATGAGGGTCATTAGAGGACTATTTAACAAGTTTGACATTTTTAAGTGTTTTAATCACAATTCTGTGAAATGATGCCAAAAGGAACCAGTTCAACAAGAGGTTATTAGTCACTGCAGTATGAATTTCAGAGTTAGGATTAATAATTCACAATTAAATCTGTAAGCAGCAGCCAACACTTCAGGAACAAACCTAGTCTTTTCTTGAAGAACCAATAGCAGTATTAGCGATAGTGAAAGTAAAGTAAAATTCCCAGGCTACACATGGAGGAGTAAGGGCTCACAGTAAAGTTTGAAGTGTGTGACACACCTCATCTTTGAGCCTGGTAAGTGTGTGTGTTTGATACAGCTGATAACCCCTGCACCCGCTCATTTATTCTCTTTTTTCTTCCTCTTCGTCTTCTTCTCTTTCTGCGCATATATTCTTCACAATGTGTCATGAGATCCGTCTTTGATGTTGTCTCTATCTGATGTCGGCGGCTGCACTTGATGTCTCAATGTTCCCCCCTTTTATCTCGCAGCTCTCCGTTAATCTGCTCTGACTCTCTCGCTCCGTCTCTCCGGGCTCCTCCCGTCTAGCACGCTGCCTCTGCACGTGCAGCTCAGTCGAGCGGCCTCGTACGCTGACTTTTATTGAACTCGGGGGAGGTGGAGAAGTCTGCATACACTGAGCGAGACAACACAACTGAAACACACTCTGCTTGTATCAGACTTTAGACTAAAAGATCTTAAACATTCAGCCTTTTTTAACAAGCACAGTTTCTATTTACACAAAAAAAAGCTGTGAAGCTTCGTGCTGCTCTCAGCACATCACGTGTCAGTAATGATCCCAGTTCCTTTCCCACTTATTGTGCTTCTTTCGATCAGTGCATACTGGGATGGAGAGGTTACCATGGCAGCCATGATTGGAAGCGAACCTTTGCTCTTGATTGCCAGTCATCTCCCCCCTACTTCAATAATAAACACCTTCCTCTCCTTGTCTGTTTCCATTCCTCTGCCACTTCTCGGCCTCTTTCGGTCCACATCTGTTTCTTGGCCGAGACTCTGCAGGTTTTCACACTAACCCTAACCCTAATCATTACAGCTCTGTGCTGATTAGCACTAATTAGTGAAATCAGCGTTGTGGTGATTGGTTGAAATCTGCAGAATAACGGACAGCTCGTCTGAAACAGGAAGACCATTTATTCTTACTTACCTCTAATAGGGTCCGGCAGTGCAGACATTTGCCAAATTTTGAGAAATGTGTCTCTGAGATTTCTGTTGCCACCACAGCGAAAATGAAGCTGAAAGGATTTGTTTGTATTGATTATAGTAACTATTTACTGGTGAAATAGTCCCAAAGAAAACTGCTGACTGTGCACTTAGTGGATTATCTCTTTTGTGAAGGGGCCCCAAGGTAACAAGGACACTGTTTGGCGAAAATGGTGCTGTGTTCTCAATGTACTTTTACAGAACTGTGGCAACCAGAAATGCAATCCCAATCACTTCCAGTACTCTCTGGTGGAAGCAGAAATCTAAGACATGGAAATCCACAGGCCTCAGTGAATACAATTAAAATGAGAATGACACTCAGAACTGTTCAACCCTCCGCCAAGGATCAACAGTCCCCTTATGAAAACATTGAAATCCTCTTGATCCAGATCACAATTCTCTGAGAAATCAACGGAAATGGTCCGCACCAAAGTTTTTCTGGTTTCTTCCTTGGGTCACGCCCCACCCATCTACAACATTTTATTGAAATAGGTTATTTAGAGCTTGTGCAATCCTGCTTATAAACAAACCAACCAACAAACACATGAACAGGGGTGAAAACACAACCATCCTTGGCGGAAATAATTATGTGCATGGCTAGCTTCCATCACATCAAAATGTTGTCTTAGTTTAAATGGTCTTAATGTTAACAAATCCCATGAAAGGACCAGAAATCAACTTGCAACATACCTAACCTGTATGTGGCACCCAGCTCCAGGCCAGATGTTTTACTGTCTTTGAATAGGGCCTGTGTTAGGGACTATTTTCAGATGTGGATTAAGACCCATTTGATGCTTCAGTGAGTGTTTATAGCAGCAGAAGAGTGCGTGGGACTGAACATAAACTACAGTGCCCATGATCATCACAGTGTAACAACATCCCATGCGATGGTGTGGTTGTTTATACAGTTTTAGGCTCAGATCATTAAGCTTAGGCGTCACATAATTGCAGTTTTTTTGTCTTTTAATGGGATTTGTTGACAATGAGGAAAATCAAAAAATATCACCAGCCTTGTCCTTGAAGTGAGAAAAATAAGTGTTTCTGTAATTTGGTTGGAACAACCCTTGAAACTTCCCTTTCCTCTCTGTGCCATCACTCATTCTGCTCCCTGTCGCCCCCCTGCAGGTGAGTTACGGCACATCACCAAGCTCAAGCCGTGGTCCCTGTTCGACGTGCTCGTGGAGAAGTACGGCTGGTCGCACGAAGACGCCAGCCAGTTCACCCACTTCCTGATGCCCATGCTGGAGATGGTGCCCGAGAAGAGGGCCTCGGCCGGCGAATGCCTCAACCACCCCTGGCTCAACTCGTAGCTACGAACTCCGATCGGACATCCTCTTCCCCTCGTCCCTCCCCCGACAGTTAGCCCGAACATCACCCCCTGTGGGCAGCCTGTGGTATGGTACGGTATGGCGAGAAGATGGCGACAAGTCAGCGTAGATGAGAATGACTTCATCTTTACTGCCCGATCCTAGACGTGCACCCTCACTCGCTTATCTGACGAGGCCTAACTCCTAGACAGCTCCCTCCATCTTCTCCTGAAAGTAATGTACAGACAAGCTTGTGGAGATTAAAGGACATAGTAACTGTGTCTTCCTAAACGTTTCCCCCAGATCATTAGAGGATGGATGCTGCTCACAGAAGAGAGTCAGGCTGTGTCTGAAAGAGATGTGCTTTCTTCTTTTCCTCTGTCGTCAAGATGTCAGCCAGTCCCTTTCATCTGTCTCCTCAATATTCTCAGTTTATCGTGTTTGGATGCGGTCGGGGGGCCACTGACAGCTGCTGATCTTTTCGATGACACGACACAGAAAGTCAATGAGAAGCCCTGTCGCAGTGTTGATGGCACAGAGCTCCCTCTGCCATGACCTTTACCCAGCCAGGGTCTCAAAGACAGACAAACGTGTGTCCTCTTTTATGAGAGAATGAGCGTATGTGCCTGTGCTCAAGATCTGCCTACATTAAGACCCTTCCCCTCTTTCTAGTACAGTAGCCCCACCTTCCCTCCCTCACCCTGCCGTGGAAGAAACTCCCATATCGGACGAAAAGTTTACACCCCATTTCTTCCGAGCATACACTCCCAGAAAAGCCTCGTCTACCTGTTTGGGTGCCTACTTCCTCCCCCTTCCTAAATGAGCTGCATGCTCCTGCTGGGGACCACCACTAAGAACGGGAGGGCAGCCAGTCCTCCAGGGGGCGCCACACTGACAGTTGACAGAGACTGATAGAAAAAGTCTTGGATGAGCAAATAAAACAAAAAACAAGTGTACAATCTGTTGAACGTGGAGGAGTGCTTGGTATTTAAGGACTATTTTTAAAAATGCATGGAGAGACTGGTGGATCGGCATGAAAGGATTTGACAAACGGAGAATGGATACGTTATTTTATTTGTGCAGTTTGCTGGTTTTCTTTCCTGTTTCATTGCCTCTCTTTGGACATTCTGTTAGAAAGATTTATGTTAGGATATTTTGGTGCCCCTCAGAGGAAGGTCACAGTGTAACCATCCCCACCCCAGCCTTTGACATTCCTGAATCTCGGCCCTCTGCCATCATTCCTTACTTTATGTTCCAAGAACAGTCCAGTTGCGGCACGTTTACCTGATCTGATTGATACTATCCCCCCCTTTCCCCCCCACCTCCAGAGGGACCCACTGATCCCTGAGCTTCTCCAGAAAAGGCGGATGGTCCCACGGAGGTTGCACTTGTCTTTGTAAATGTCCTTCAGGGATTTGAAACCTTTGTACATAGAACTGAGATCTGGCAACGCCGATAAGCGATCATGGACATGGACAAAGCTTCAACTCACAAGCATCATTCCAAAAAAAACAAAAACACAAAGGCTGTTGTCGGCAGAACTTCACTTCCTCTGGTACAGTGGGGGAGAGGGGGCCGTCATAGTTCCGGCCCTGGAGGAATGTTCAGACTGAACTGCGCTACCCGGTGGCCGATTGAGGGTACTGCATTGCCACACACTGCTGCTGCTCTCAGTGCCAATGCTCCAGGATTTTCCACTTTCTCTCGCCACTTTGTCTCTATCTCTCTGTCTCACACACAGACACACACGCAAACACATAAACACACACCAACTTGCATCATCACAATTAGTCCAGTTGCCTATTTTTCGCAATAAATGAAAAAAAGATGATTATAAGTAAATGGTGAGATATTTTTAAAAACTATTTAATTCATTGAAAAAAAATAAGACAACTTTTCTCTGGTTGTTGTGACTGTGACAGAATCTCGTCTTAAGCTGAGGTGATTGTGTTTGTCTATTAGAGATGTTTTTATTTCTTTTGTCGTTATTACTATTATTAATTATACTTATTATTGAAAAGGTTTTTTTACACAGTTGTCACCTCTCCCCCCCCCCCCCCCCCCCCCCTCCCTCCCTCCTTACTTGAACAGTGCTGCTCTGTCTGGGCTCTTGATGGTGATTTAAAAAAAAAAATCAACAGTTTTGCAATAAAGGGTATGTGACAAGTTTTTTCTTTTTTTTTGCACCAAAACCTCCTGATCTCACTCTTTCAGCCATGCTGACTGTTCTTCCTGATGACATTGACAGATTCGCGTGTCTTGTCTGTGTTTTTCATTGACAGATTTAATAAAATTCTAAATTAATGGATCCCTGACCCTTGGTGTGGTCACTTTTCTGCTCTGAATTTGCGTCAGCTGAACTAAAAAGAATGTAGGAGTGGTTTAAATGCACCAAAAGGAAAGAAAGAGATAGATTAGCATAGATTCCCTTTTTTACTTGAAATATATAATTCATACAAGTGTTCCCACTACTTTGATGAGGACGGTAAGCTTCACAATGTCCATGTAGTGTGTCAGAACAAAATGTAACAATACATTGTGATTCACACTAAAGCAAATATGGCTCATTAAAAGGGATCTAGGGAACAATAAAACAGTGAGTGATAAAAGACATCCTGAGATCAACATTAGTCATTAAAAGCTAAAAATACGCTTTAGTGTATCAACCAGGGATTTTCCAAGTATTTCAATTTACATCTTAAATCACTACAAATTGTCTCCGATGTGATCTGTGTCTGCCGACGTGTCTGACTCATCCATTAGCACTCAACAAACCACAAGTGGCGCCTCCTGTAAAGTGTCCCCTCTCTTATTCACTGGGATCTGATGGAGGTGCCTTCAAGTAGATTTCTGTGGGTTCAAACTTCAACCAGACAGCAGATGATACAATTGAAGAGTGAGGAAAGTGGCCAAAAAAAAACAGATGTTATGAGGTATTAATGGAATCATCACTGCTTTGATTTTATGATCCACACTGGAGTCCTACGACATTATACACAGATACTAAATCTATAGCTGTACAATATGTATTCAGTGTAGGGGTTTGTACCTGTGTGTGGACGTACAAGTACACGTGTTATTCCGTGTGTGTGTGTGTCAGAGCAGTGAAGCACAGTTCTTTAGCAGCAGCGGTTTGGCCAAATCCAAGATGTCCAGGTTTGGATCGAGTGACCGGCCCAGACCCTCCAGCACCATGATGGCAAACACAATGGAGGCAAAGTTACTCTCCAGCTTCACCTAAAAAACACAACAACAACAACATCAATCAGTAACATCAATAAGTAACAGCATCATTGTTAAATCCAGCCATGACATGCAGTGCTCTCCAGTGAAGTGTGTGGCTGCTTCTAAGTTTTCCAAAGTCCCATTTCATGAGTTGTGAAGTCGTTGTTCCCACTTTGGTGTTTTCATGTGCTTTGATGTCAGAATGTGGAAAAAACCATGGACTCTGTAAACAAACTGTTTTCATGTGTATAGAGTATTGACACATTTTACAACATTAACATATTAACAAAGAGCAAAGGCATATGGATAATTTATGTAAATCATAAAACAACTGTATTGGAATACAAGCAGTGTTGTGTGTTAGGGAGAGATGGACAACAAGTTTGCAAGTGACACAAGGGAAACATTTGACAAGTAGACATCGAAGGCTACTACTCGGAGTGGATTGTAAAATGACGTTAATTGATTTATATGTCATATTGCAACGGCTCAAAATCTCCTTTGACTTCCTGTGTTGTTCCGACTTTAAATGGCATTCACATAATTTTTCAGTTGTGACCACATTTTTCCTATATATCAGGCACTACATAACGTTCAGTAATACTAAGGCTATACGAGCACAGTTTATGATGATAAACCCTAAGCAACCACCTGTTTGCAACAGAATTATCACATCATGTTTGTTTCTGTGGTTTTCAAATGAAGATAGAAAGTTACAAACGTTTAAATCATAACTTTATTGTATCAAAACCTAATATGCAAACTAAAATGTCTTTGAATGTGCGCTTATTTTTTATTTATGCAGATTGAGAGAGCTTTCAGTACATTTCAAGCACTTGTTTCTCAGGTACTACTATGGAAGAAATGTTTAGTTTGTCTTGGTTCCCTTTCAATTGATGTCGTTTTGAAAGCATGGACTTACACAAAGAAGCACCGTGGAAGCAACACTTTCCCAACAGCGACATGAATCAAACCAGAACATGGAGATTTCATCTATCATTTCTTTTAGCATTACTCTTGACATTTAATTTCTTTAAGCCAAATCTTGATGACAAATTGTTCTGCTTACAGTAACAAGCAAAACTCTGGGTTGCGCAAAAATGACTGTTTAAAGATATTTTACTGGAGGAAAAACTTTAGGATCATGGCAACAGCAGTGGCTGCGTTAGAACTGTTATCTGCTGCACTTTGAAACAACTAAGAACCAGACTTAAGTTTATCTAAAGTGCCACAAAATAAATGATGTGGACATTTTACCTTGTGTTTGATGAGAAGACCAAAGACTCTGGAGAGCAAGTCGGCCACTTTGATCTATAAACACAACAGCAACACATCAATAGTAATCAGTGATCGACTTTTCCCACAGTCATTAGCCACTGTCCCCAGGCAATTAGACAAACTCTCCTCTGGTTATACTGCTCGCTTGTTTTTTCTTCATTGAACACAAGCCATTCACAGCCTATCAAACCATAAAGATGGATCACCCTGTACAATGTGACTTAAACTATTACATAGATGAGTAGTAATGACACAAATGTTAAATCTTACATTAATCTTGAAGAGAAAAGACAGAAAACAGGAACAATAAAAGCAAACAGTGCTCACAAAATCACAAGAACAAACAATAAAAGGATTAAACCAGGGTTAATTATAGTAATACTGATTGTAGTTACTTATGAAATGCCATTTACATCAAGACCATCAGGGTCACAGTCCTTGTGTGGCCCTGCATCACAATCACAAACCAGACCCGATAAGAAAGCACTGATGTTGCTTCGTACCTTTTCCAGAGAGAGAGTGTTGGTGACGGCATGGTCCACCAACTGAGCCATCTCCTTCTTGAACTGCGGCACATCTTGACACTCATTGGCTCGAGCGTGATTCAAAATCAGCTCTGCTACTCGCTCACCCTGAAAAGAGAAATGATGTTTTTGGGAGATAAAGATTTACGAATGGAAAAGTGGAAAATTTGTAAACATGAATAAACGCTCAGATATCTCTGAAGCTCCACACAGATTAATCCCTGAAATTCCTGATCGGTTAGCCTTTAGAACTTTTTCCACTGGGTAATAACTGCTTCCAATCATAATCAATTACAGACACAGTGAATAGTAAATATGCCACTGGCTTTATGGGCCACCTACAGCTAAACCAAGTCTACATTACACACCAAGTCATTCTTTAAATTAAACTGTAATAGTTTGTTCAGATGCTGAAAGCAATCCTGACTACTCATTGTAAAGAAGTGCACTAAAAGTACAGTAACATGTATTTAGAGTCGATGTCCTCTGCACAAAGCCTGTCTTTCTTTCCACTAAGCTGTCCAACCTGCACTGACACTTTGTTTCCAGTAAGCAACCTTTCCTTTATTACCTGCCGCAGCACCACAGCAGTGAAGACAGCCTTGAAGTTGGCCAGGTCATGGTCGCTGAGCTGGGCTACGATACCGGCGTCCAGCAACACCAACTGGAGAGGAAACGGATCCGGCCGGACACTAACAACCACCGTGTCCCACAGGTCCGTGAGGGTGGTCTTTCCCAAGAGCTGCGATGTACCGTCACTGGGACCAGCAACGGGCCCCCGACTCTGGACCAGAATGTTCCCTGGGTGGAGGTCCCCGTGGACAAAGTTGTCAACAAAGACCTGGAATACAGATTTATCCATGTTGTCTGTTAGAAAATGTCGTGAGGAGTGTAGACACAATACAGAACAGTCGCATAAAGGAAAACACAAAGTCATGAAATAGCACTACTGGTAAAGATGAATACGACAGATGTCCAGTGAATTATGTATCTCACCATTTTGAGAAGGGTTTCTACTCCCATCCTGGCTATTCTCCGTTTCAGCTCCTGAGGGATCTCGGCGCTCAGGTAGTTAGAAATCGGTTCACTCTCCTGAAAAAAAAAAAAGTTGGAATATAAACTTAGAGCGAAAGATATAAATTCAACTAGAATTGTGTATTTCCAAGAAGTAATATTGTGTTGCATAGTTTGTGTCACGTGAGTTTTTTAGTTTAGGAATAAGTGTTTGATATTATGACATCTTAGTCTTATCAGTACCGTTCATTGAGACTTCAGTTTATCACTCAATTATTCAGTCAGTGACTCCCATAGAATTTAAATACTTTCTACTTACTTCAAAAGTTTCCACTAAGATGGTCCTGGTGACAAATGGCCGCAAGGGAGTTGGGAACTTCACATAATCCACATCACGGAAATTTTCACGGAAAAGCTCAATGTTCCTGGCTTCACAGCGGAGGTCGATCTGAAATAAAAGTTCAGTCAGATGATTGAAATAATTAAAAGTAATAATTAAAAAAATGATGGTTGTTTGTCCTGATGTTGTACATTAAATTTTTTTTTCTTTTTCATTGAAGATGATTCAACACTGCGACCTTTGTCAAGACAAGCAAATAAAGTTGGAGGTATTTTTAATCAAAGTCAAAGTGAAAAACAACTTGTTCCCACCTGTTTGGTCATGAGCTTCTCAAACTCCTCTATGATCTCGTACAGGCTGAGCCATTTGAGTCGGGGGAGACAGAGCAGGAGCCAACTGCCTGCTTTCATCAGCATAAGGTCTATCTCCACCTGCCTCCTGACCCCTGGATGCACCACCTGAAATACACCAGAAACTATTCATAAACATATGCTGCAGGGCATGAGAACACACTACTGCAGCTCGACTTAGTTGACATACAATTGAATGGAGGAAATGTGAGATTTGAAGGGAGGAAACAATCTTGTCAGACTGACCTTGATAGCCACAGGTATCAGATGCTCCTTCTCTCTCCAGCTCTCCTCGTGCTTACCATCGGGGAACCATCTCTCCTCATGGCTCTCCTCCTCCCTGCTCCCTCTCCAGAACCGCCACAGGGAGCTGGCCACTCCTCTAAGACCAGGGATCTCCCAGGCCTCTAGCAAGTCTTCCTTTTCCAACTCCTCCACCAGCGACTGGAAGGCCGGGTCCTCCACCTTGTCTGCCCTGGCCCAACCTCTGTACACCTGGGCTACACATCCCGAGCCCACTGGCTCTTTGCTCTCGAACACCAGGAAGCTGCTCCAGCCCTCCCCGAAGGCCCTCTGGAGACAGTGCTTGGTGTGGGCCCAGGAGTGGGGACGCACCTTGACGTGGAGCCTGGAGAAGCGTTCGCAAAACTCCTGAGAGAAGATGTCTCGCCTGGTGCTGGCCCACTGCCCCATCTTGATGAAGGTCGGACCTGAGGTCTCAGTCACCCACAGCAGAGCATCCAGCCAATGAGAGGCCAAGCGAGTGGACACAAGAGCCAAGGGGGAGAGGAGGAGAAGAGGTCCAAATTTGAGGAGCAGGACCAAAGCACGGAGGCTGAGGCGAAGGAAAAATATAACTTTGTGGACCTGGAGCCTTGCTACAGACTTTCTGTACGCAGGCTGAGAGGGAAGAGCGGCTTCCTGGCACCTGGCTGCACATGATGATGCGTTCACTGCACCCCAGCAGAGCAGTGTCACCTTGGGTATCTGGGTCAGGAGCTGCCCTCTTTTGACCAAACACGTCCTGGAGCTCTGGATGAGTCGGACTCTGGCGAAGGAGCCTGCTCTCCTGAAGGTGAACCTCAGGTGGAGAAGAGCTGCCCTCACTCCGAAGACCGACATGGTCCCGATGCCGAGCGGCTGTTAGCTGAGTCCAGGAGGTGACTGGTCCTCATGTGCCTTCCCTTTTTTTTTACGAAACTGCTTAAAAACATCAGTAAACGGAATAACCCGTGACCTCAGTGTAAACATCCACACGTGTATGACGAGGATTCCACCTGACAGGACATACTAACCCTGCACTATTGCTACAATCAACTAGCCACAAGTAGCTTTACCTATTTGACTACAAATTCACGTCGCTACTTTAACGTATCCACTCGCTGACAGTTACAGCAGTTTGCTGTTTATTAGAGGAGACTGTGTTGCTTCTGTTCCCGTTGAGGATAAGTCAGACATGTTGTAGTCCAGCCGCTTCTGTCGCTCCGGGTGTGATCACCATCCAGATCCCCTGAGGACTGAACCTAAATGAAAACATTGTGATGACAACAGCTTCTCTTCCGGGTCCGACGTCTTTCCGATCACGTGGGAAACGTCTTAAAGGCGCCGTTGAAAAAAGCGGAAACGAGGCGAAAAGCTAACAAACAAGCAAACATTTAACAATTGTTTAGGGTTAATTAATTGTTTTCTGTGTTTTTATTCTTTACCTGAATCGTGTCAATGTTCCTCAGTGTGTTTATGTGTTTCCCTATGAACGAAAACAAGTAATACCAATATGTATTGAATCTATCTGACCAAAGGACGGAGCCAGGTGAATGTGCATCCCACTACAAGGTATGTTCCTATTATTTCTAACTATTAAACACAAAACCTCGACTTTTTATATCAATACAACAGTATTTAAGTGCCATGTTAACAGTTGTAGTCAGTGTACTGTCGTTAAATGCCCAACAGGGGGCGACATCTCACATTGCTCCGGGTGCTCGTTCCATTTCTGTCCTCTTTTGTCTTCCTACTTCAAGGGAAGGAAAGGAGGATGCAAAGATAAACCTAATTTAGACAGTTGTTTACTTATCGCCAATCAGGTGCAGCCAACATGAAACCAATATGAATATTATCATATATATCATGTATAATTATCTCAATAAATGCTATATTTGTATTTATTTTAAGTTTTAAATGCTGGTTATTGCTCCTGAGTGAAAGTTATAACCTCTTATTTATTGGCAAAGAATGACGAGCACAACAGATATTACAAATCTGAAGTATAGATCATTAAAACTAATGTGTGCTTGCATAAGCAATATGTTGATACATTGTCAAATTTCTATTAATGAAAATTCTATTGCTGTATTTATTTATAGTTATTGTATTTATCGATGTATTGCCCAGCCCAATTTTGAAGTTTAAGAAACACATTTCAAAGTGTTACGTGACATTTATCCCTCTAATGAGCCTCCTAGGAACTTGTTAAATATTGAACATATTAATTTAAGTTTTTTTCAAGACAATAATGAAACCAGGGACACATTTTTTTTACTCTATACACTCATATGCTTTTGGGGAAGACGTGTAAGTCAAGAATATATAGTGATGTCTTTGGTGTGTGTCAAATAAACAGTAGAACGGACTTGGTTTTGGACAATTACATTTTATTAGGAAAATGCTTCAGCTTCATTCACAGTCTTTAAAAGGGAATTAAAAACAAATGTTCTTACTTCAATAGAACCCTTTTCTCTCCAACGTTGTTTGTAGCTTGAGGCACATTCATAAAAACATCACATAAGCTCATTATGTCATCATTCTGGAGAAAACGGATTAAAAATACTTATCCCAAGTAATATTTCTAAGAAATTACTTCAAACCAGCCCTCATTTTTCTTCAGTATTGGTTTTGCTGGTAAAATGTGTTTCTGGGTCATAAAGGAAAGGAGGAGGCAGGGAACAAAACACACCCATGGGTTGATTTCATTGTCATTTCCTCTGCTTAACCCAGAGACTCGCAAACAGCCTGCTATATACCAGCAACCACTGAGAACGTGTCCCAGCCATTTTCCCAGTCACGGTGTGTGTCCCCTGGACAGTGGGCTCATTCCACCCCTAGGATCCCAGCTGTAGGACGGAGCGAGGACTCAGCAACACAATAAAGTTGGATAAACGCCAAACAGATGTTGCTAGCCCCCGCCTCCCACCCTGTTCCCCTCACAGCTATTGATGGACAAGCCAGGCTTTTTAGATCTCTCTTGCATTTCAAAGGAGAGGTCAGGGTTTGTGCTCAGAGGTCAGCAGGAGAGTTGCTGTGCTGAAGTGATGCTGGTAGACATTTAATGAAGGCTGCTCAGTGAAATGATTGTAGGACTGTAACCCGTGCCCCTTCACATGATTTTTTAAAAGCGATACATTGCCATATTGCGCTTCTGGAAAGTTTGAGTTAATTAATGATGCAACCTGGATCCCTGATCATATGATCAACATTTAAACATGTGCATATCTGCATCTGTATCATCTGCATTCTGTATGTGTGCAGTAAGCAAAGTTAAACCCTATTTGTGTCTAATATACAACATACATTTACTCTATAAGAACTTGAAAGTTAGAGCCAAACATTTGTATATCATCAATACATCTACAATCAATTGTAGGTCAAGCTACTTTTTTAATCTGTTTTAACAGATAAAGTTGTACATACATGTACAACTTTATACATGTATGAATTGTGTATGGCCTTTAAAACTACCTCAGAGTAAAACTTTCTGATAATACAGTTCACAACATTAGCTTGTGATAATATTCATGATATAGTGGGTGCATCCTCATTAAGGCTTAGTGATTAGAATCCCACAATCACTTTCTCTAATTCTTTGGTCTGTATGATTTTCAGTTGTGTGCAGCCAGTTCTTAATGAATCTGAGATGTTTATTTCCTATAAAGATAAAGAAAATAAACAAATGTTCACTAAGGACAAATTGAAACTATATGTTCGATTTTGTTTTTTAAATGACTTCATCATCAAAATACCTGGTGATTAAGTTTCTGTATTCAATTAGTTTTTATTTGTATAGTGCCATATCACAACACACATTATCTCAAGGCACTTATAGTGAGGTCGAAACGATACAACATGATAGAGAGATCCAACAGTTCCCACAATGAGCCATATGATATCAATTATATAATCTATAGTCTGTATCTCTCTGCCCCAATTTCAACAACGTGACTGAATATTACATTTTTATTAACTTTGGAAAACATTTTAATCGAAGGTGTAACTTTAATGATTTAACTGTTATATCATATAAACATTTTAAAATGTCTTGTGGATCTTCAGATATTAGTAGCTCTTTATGACTTAGTGTCAGTGTAAAGCTTACAGGTCGTGTACAGTGTTTTTCTGCACATAATGTGTATGTAATAATGGACTGGCCAATGAGAGTGTGTGGGGTTGAACAGGTTAATTATTAATCACACTAGCCATCAGTATGCACGTCCAGTCTTGTTTCCTGCTCGTTCACTTTCTTTGTCCTCTCTTTGCCCAAGTCCATTAAGTCGATCTGCCGCCCTGAGGATCTGACTGTGAGCTGGACACCCCCCGGTGGCTGAGAACAGGTCAGCATTAATCAATCCAAACACGGCCAAAACATTTTCACCCAGTCTTACCACTCACAGGAATCTGCTTCTGCACTATAGTCATAGTCGTCATTGTTGTTGTTGTCACACGTGACCCGTAAACAAAATCTCAAAAAGATAAAATAGATGAACATGTTGTCCAACTCATTCAGATAGGAGGAGTGACCCTTGGGCTTCTCTAATAGCTTCCCAAAGGGGGCTGTTATTTATGGTTTCAGTTGTGCTCAGCGTTGCCCCTTCCTGCTTCATTCCTCACCCTTTTTTTTTTGGAGCAGGACACTTGGTTTCCCCAGCAACTAGGGCTCCAATCGCCCAGCCAGCTGCAGATTAGTTCAACAGTGGGGGTTTTAGGTGGGTGGGAGAGGGGCGATGATGGAAAATGGGGAGGGAGGAGAGAGAGAGAGAGAGAGAAGGGAGAAGGAGGGAGGAAGGCAAAATGGGAGGGGGTAGCATGAGGGAAGGAGGAGTGGGAAAAGTTTGAGCAGGGGAGACTGAAAGAGAGGGAGCAATCGCCACTGAGAGATAGGAGTCAGCGTGAGTGTGTGTGTTTGAGAGAGAGGAGAAAATGCCCTAAACATTTTAACCCTTGAGGAGGCTGGACAAGAGGAGGGATCTCACAGTCGTTGTGCCTGTTTCAAACTGTTTATGCCCTCAGAGCTGTAAACCCGAGGTCTGTCCTCTGTTGTGTGCACCGGCAGGGACTATGCTAAAGTGAGAGAAGCCAGAGGCAGGAGTGGGACTGCAAAAACCAAAAAAGAGAGAGAAAGAGAGAGAGAGAGTGAGAGAGAAAGAGGAGGAGATAGGTAAAAGGAGAGAGGGGGGAATGCCAAACTTCTCTCAAGGAAAGGAACCATGCAAGTGGATGCTGTTTTCTGTGGGGTCAGGTTACGCAAAATGAGAGACCACTCCAAGAGCACTTCATCGGGGCTCAGCCAGCTCAGAAAGGTAAGTGTTAAAGAGTGACCATGCATGTGTGTGACAGTGGTTGTTTGTCTGCTCATTTTCTCCAAACCAATGTGCAGTTGTTAAAAACTGTGATTTCTTTGTGGTATGCTGGACACATGGAGGTTGAGTTCAAAATCATTCACATTGCTTCGGGATCCATCTTTATGTCTGTGCCTCTACCTCACTCATATTCTTTGCAGTCTTTACATATGCTTGTGTGTGACCTTGAATGTGTCAGCCTGTATTTGTGTGTCTGTGTACAGACTACATAGATGCTTGTGTGGGTGGTAAATGTACATGTTTATTGGAGCAGTATTTCATTCTGAATTTCTTGGCGTGGCCCCAGGTAGAGTGTCTCTCCATTAGCCAGTCTCAGTCTGTCTGCACTATGTCCATTACTGCTGCCCACAAGAGACTCATGTGCACCTCACTGAAGTATCTGAGCACACGTGAGCACATGCACACTTAGTGGTTTTCTGTTTTCATCTGCTTATTAAAGGGAAACAAAGTGTAGCTGGACGGTTTGGTTGCCATTTGGATAAGAGTGCAAGTGCACACTGAAACCATCGTGATCTGAACCAGCTTGTCGAGGGTGAGAGAGTGACAGTGGAGAATGAGAGGAGAGGATAAGTGAGATGAGCTTTCTTCACTGTGAACAAAGGCACCTCTTCATGTATCAGTCCCAGCGTCTTAACTGTTGAGGAGGAGGTAGGCAGGGCTGGACATCTCCCCAGGGAGGACAGATGAGTTCAGCCTGGTGGCTCCAACAAGTCAAGCTTATCAGTGATAAGGAAATTATTATTGTTTGCATACACATGACTAGGCATTATTAGTCGCTGAGCAGTTGGGTTTGAATTGTATTAGAGCTCTATCAAACTCATACAGGTCTTAAGATCCCAATCAACCAGCGACTGTTTTTAGACCTTGGACGTACTCTGATGCACAGGAAGTGATCCATGTCCAGCTGCAGCAACAGCAGTGTGTTTGGAATTTACAGACATATTAGCAATTAGCACAAGCTGTGACAACCACAGTGAATCCAAATGTTTCAGTGCCAAGTGATCAGATGCACAATGACCACAGCAGAGACACCACCAAGATATAAGAAGGTGAATCTGTTTAGTTGTAACTTTCTGTAAGAAGTTGTTAGTTCGAGCAGAAAGCAATGGGGTTTTCAAATCCTTTACTCATGTGGACTATCGATTTTTCATTAAAAACATTATTTAACTTTCTGGGCAGATTGCAAGCTTAAGGCCTAAGACACAATTTGAAAACATTCTCTACCTCATGAACCTTTTGTAAGTGGTATTTTAATGATCAGGGAAATAGTGAAACTCGTAAGACCAACTTTATCTTCTCTAAATTGCTGCATTGTTATCATACTGCCACCAATTCACAACATGTGGACTTGCAGTCAACAGGGATTGCTTTTATGGTACTTTGACAAGTCATGTCTGGTTTTTAGGTGGTCCTTGAAAGTTGATAGATACTACTGTACTGTCTTATACTTCTATGATGACATCGTCTCTTCATGGATTTATTTATATAATCGTCAGTATTATACAGGCATAAAATATTACACCATAAACAGTTGCTTTGTGACAGCAGAATAACATTTTAATCACAAAGTTATCTTTCGTATTTCCTGAAAGCACACATCCTCCACTCTGCTTAGCATTTTAGCAAGTTTATTTTTTCATTGAAAGACTAAGTCCACCCTTATGACACATTAAGCAGGTAGTGGCATTCTGTTCAAAGAAAGGGCTTCTCATATTCCACTGCAGATTTGGGCATGAACATGTGATCAATTGACATATTTGATCCCAGCCTTTTTGATTAGCATAGCAGCTGAAGATTTTAATTTCACATTGGTCTCAAAGAAGAGCTTCGGCAGGTCAATAGAAGTTTTACTAAACACTAATCAACATTCTTCCTCTCTGGCTCCTGTTTCTGTCCGACCTGAGGTTGTATTTACTTAACTCAGTAAGTTGGAGAGTATATTGAATATAGACTGGCTGACGCTCTGAGGTTTATAGGGTTGGAGATAAAGAGACAGGGACTGACTGTCTGCTAGTCAGCAAGGTTGTAATAAGTGGACTGCAATCTTTGTGTGTGTGTGTGTGTGTGTGTGTGTGTGTGTGTGTGTGTGTCTGTGTGTGTGTGTGTGTGTGTGTGTGTGTGTGTGTGTGTGTGTGTGTGTGTGTGTGTGTGTGTGTGTGTGTGTGTGTGTGTGTGTGTGTGTGTGTGTGTGTGTGTGTGTGTGTGTGAGAGGTCGGCCAGATTGGGTCAGTTGTTTACATTCTGACTCAGGGGCAGAGGCTAACTGTCTGCATGACTGCTGCTCAAGACTGTTGTGCACTGTGGTGTAAAACTGGGTATTTGTGACCTTATGTCCATCCTTCTTCCGCTCTCAGTGATTCATTTTACGCACACACGCACACTCATTCATTCTCCGGGTATTTTTTCTCTAATTTGGCATTTCTTTCTGTTTCATTTATTAATTTTCTTTTTTCTGTCTTTCGCGCCAAAACATCAACACACTCACAGTCGTGGTATTCTCACTCTGTTTCTTATTGTCATTGCCAATCGATCTTCTCATTCTCATGGCCCATGATATTACGATACACAGTAAAAAAGTCATATGAATCAACTTGCTTTTCAGGGGGAAAAAATCCCTGAAAACCTAAACCCCAGATGTTTTGTATCGTGACAAGTCTTTCATCTCTCACAACTGAATCCAATTGTTGTCTTGTTTTCTTGGAAGCACGCTGAAGCGGAGAAATCAGTTTGGATAGTTGATCCAAACTGATTTTCACTGATTCACTTGAGTGCAAATACCGTGCGTCCAGGAAAACAGCTTTTTATTTCACGTTGACACTATTGGCTGAATTTACTAGAAAGTTAACTATTTGATGACCGTTTAACATGTGGCCGCATTTTACATAGACTTATTAACAAACCTTTTACAATAGACTTATATGTGTCTATGTGCACAATCAGGAATGAGTGCATATGTAACTTGTGAATGTATATGTACATTAGTCAGGATACATGTTATTGTTGTCATGTAAAAGGATGATGGCGTGGTGATTTTTTTTCATGGTTTCACTTCAGCAGGTTGATGACAAACCGTCGGTGCAGTCTTGCATGGTCTTGTTTTTGAACGCGCATGTGTGAGTGCATTCGCAGATGCAACCTGTGACATCTGTCTCCTCCATTCTTCTCCTCTCAGAGAAGTGACGGCGGGGCTTTAGGAGGCTACACACTGTCCTCCCCTCCTCTTACAGGAACTGGCTTTTGACAGGCACTCTGCAGGGTGGCCCGCAACTTTAAGACCCCATTGAGCCAATCTCCTGCCGTCACCGAGCTGCTGTTGTTGCCACGGTGACATGCTCAGAAAAAATGTGTCCTGTGGTGACGGTGAAAGAATTCCTCTGGTTTCAGAGATATGGTGGGGAGCATTGTCTGTGATGTTGGTGGATGGCCATGGGTTATGCTCAAAAACACCCCCAACCCCCTCCTCACACACACACACATGCATGCATGGATAATGCATACCATCTTAGACCCTAACCCTGTCCTTGTAAGAGCTAAACCATCACACATACATACATGCATGCATAGATAATGCATACCATCACACTGGATACTGGAGGCATTCATCCAGTTGGCAGCTGGCCATGTTTTTTTTTATTTAGTGCACCTTTAACCCTTACATGCTCACACACACACACACACACACACACTTTCTCAAACTGCGTGTCGCTTGCAAGCTGTTGCTCTGTCTGGCAGTTTCACTCTGTTCAGTGTCTGAGTTGTATTGGGAAGAAATCGGACCATGGATCAGGGGTAAGTGGTTGCTGTGACTCTAATTAGGACATTTAACAGGACAAGCTGAATCCCTGTGCTACTGCGTGGTTTACACAGTCTGAAGCACAGAATGTGAATCTCTTGCTTTTGAGCGGGACAATATACAAAATCAGCGACAGTTTGATGGTATGGTGTTTTAAATGATGGCAAGATCTTCTGGCTGAGTGAGGATCATCCAATACCTCATGGTTGGTTGCTCGATGTGGCTTTGCAGCTTGTGCCCACAGTGTGTGGTGGTCACATTCCATCTTCACACACATACACACACACACACACACACACATGCACACACACACACGTGAATACAAACACAGAACCACACATACTTGAACACCTACTGACATATTATACATGGTAGCATGCATTTATCTTTTCCTGACCATTGACAATGTGGCAGAAAGAACTTAGGCACGGGTTGCCATGTTATGATGCACTTTCCAAGCAAATTGGGAAAAGTTACCGCATGCTTTGTTAATTGGTTTATGTGCAGCTCGTCATTGGACATGGAAAAACTGTAAGAAGAATGATATTCCTCTTTTCTCTTCTCTTCTCTGAGAATGAGAAGAATGTTGTTTACAATTCATTTTGGGGATCCACTCCATAAAACACTGTCCGGAGTTTCATCCAAGTGTAACATCTTAATGAGTAGAGACTCTAGACTCACTGCAGACACAGAGGAACTTTGATCACACCAAATCATATCTAAACACTGTCTTGTTTAGGGCGAGAGTTTGGAAAATTGTAGTTTTCTCCAGTGTAATGATGGATACAATCTTATCTTTTATTTTAATGATATGTAGTTATATCGTTGTATTTGTGGGGTTTCCTGAACCTGGTTTAAATTCTAGTCTTTTTCGCTCTGTATGAATAAGATCTGACTGACTATCTTTTGTTTCATGTCAAGACTAGAAGAACACGGGTAAAATGTTCACCCTCTGGTGTAGTTGGAAGGGATATTTGTTACCGTACAGACAAGATTTCTTCCCTCATAATTTTAATTTTGATTAACAAAATCCAGGTCATTATCCAAATCCACACAAAATGATACCAGCTCAAAGATATTATAACTCTTCAGATGTATGGAATTTCAATTCTGCATTATTTCTTGAGAAATTCACAAAACCCTATTCTGCAATGTTAAAAAAGTCGAAAAAAGGAACCTGGACCTGCACCAACAAATATTGAGTTCTTGCCTGACCCAGAACACATCCATCCAGGTTTAGTGAAAATACATCCAGTAGGTTTCTTTTAATAATCCTGCTCACAAACAATCACATGCAGAGGAAACCAAAACCTCCTCAAAACAGGTAATTATATATTATATGTATCTGTTTTGGGCTGTTCATACAAAGTTAGGTTGCTCTTATAACTTACAGTCAACTAACATAAACAGACTTAATGAAAAAATACAATTAGGGTTAGTTGTTGGTAAAGAAATATTTTGTAACGAAGTGAGTTAAAGCCTTTTCTGAGGTTTATGAGGAGATGATCTTCAGATCAGCGTATATTGGCTTGCTTTACCCTTCTGCATTTCACTTTCATTTATCCAGAATGGCGGTCTTGGCCCAGGTTCACAGTTGTCGGTCATAGGGTGTGTGGAGGTCACAAAAGTGAGCTCTGACCTAAACTGTGGAGTTTATCCTGCGGAAGAGAACTTTCCCAAGCTCTCGCCTTGAGAAATCTGTTCCTATGCAGGCATGCAGAGGAGTAGAGGAGCAGGGGAGCAGGGATGGGATGGGGAAGGGGGGGGGGGGGGGGGGGGGGCACTGGTGGGAATTATCAAGTTGAACAGTTAAATTGTGAAGAGGGGAAGGAAACAGGAAGAAGAAGGAGAGGAGAGGGGTTTAGCAGCGCAGAGACTGCGGCTTGGAGGAGAAATTTGATCCGGGGCCCAGAGAATAATGTTAGTGCGCTAGGAAAGGCTTGTTATTGTTGAAAGATCTGTTGGTCCACTCACTGCCGCGCATTCACTGTGACTGACGCTGGTTTTAAGAGAAGAGGTTTCGCCATTATGCTCAGAAATCCCACATTGTGTATCAGCACAATGTAATATCAGATAGCTGTAAATACTGTCCATTGCAGGGAGCAGTATTATCCCGGAGAATAATGGTGTATTCAATGACACTTCCTCACTCCTCTGTAAGATCCAGGCTCAATGGGTGTTGTTAACAGCATAGACAGTTAATGCTGAGGTGTAAGACATGCCTTGTCAGTGTGGAAAGGTGTGGTTAAACAGAATACAGCTGTGATCCAGGACACCCTAACGGCAAGTGTGTCTGTCACTTGCAATATCACCTTTAGATTTTTATAAATTGCTTGATCCATTGAAATCCATCACTGCCGGCCAAAGGCTTATTGCCAGGAAGAGCTCCATGGCCCCCTTTGTTTTGGCAAATCCTCCTGTCAGTGGCCTTTATTTACTTTGTCAGTGATGATTTATACTTTGTCCTGCAACAACACTGCTCCAACCACAGGTGCATCTGCACAAAGGTCTTGTCTCTTCGACAGGATGAGTGCTCGGGGGTTCTCTAATTTGTCTTTGGAAGTAATACAGATATTTTTAAAGCATTGTTGGCCAACATGAGTAAATGAAAATGTGTCTTTCACGCTTCTCAGTAATAAGTGAAAAGCTCAGGATACAGAAACAGGAGAACGGAGGGGATCAACGAGGTCATTTAGATGCATCAACTGGAAAAAATGAATGTGTGCAAAAGATTTGTGGCAAACCATCAACGTAAGTCGAAAGTTTAACCCGCTGCTTGTGCAGGAGGAAAAGTCGAGGGATCAGCAAAGTCATCAGAATAAATCCATAAGGATAACTGGATTTATAGTATGTCAAAAACTTAGTAGCAATCTATTTATCAGTTGTCAAGATATTTCAGTTTGAGATGATTGAAAACATTATAGATAGAAACAAGAGAATATGGCTGTACAAAAGTATTCTATATATTAATGCATATTTAGTAAATGAGGCTGGAATTAATACAAATTAGTCCTCAATTTTACCTCAAGCCTTAATTCATATTTAAAGTTCTCTTCTGTGTCAAAACTAGTTGGAACAATGTGTAACTTAGACACGTCTAAAGGCATTAGTGTTGATACTTGTTGTAAACAGCCACACTCAAAGGAGGGGTGAGAAACCTGAAGTCATGCAGATGCAAAAATTCTTTGATAAGCTGTTTCCAGACATGAGCTCCATAGATTGTACAGATCCTCTACGACGTGTATGTTAGGTCTTTTCATCTTGTCAATGGAAAAAGAGTTTGTAAGAACTATGCTTATATCTCACCACCAGGCACCTGCAGCAAACCACTGGGGGCCCATTTTCTTTAAGTGACAGAATTGAGCAATTCCTCCATTGAAAACGTGTCTTCAGATACTGTTAGACGACCCGACAAGCACTTGTGTTTGAAGCCCATCGAGGCCTTCAGTTACACCAAGTCCTTGGACGCTGTCTGAAGATGGAGCTGTGTTTTCAGCTGCAAATGCACCCAATGTGGACTTGGCAGCAGCAGAGTTGGACAGGGTCATGTAGGCCAAAGTGAGAGCTGCTTAAACGCAGGTTGGTGGGACAAGTTGGCATGGACCCCTGCTCTGTTGAGCCAGCGGGGTAATTGGGAGCAGACTGAGGATGAGTCAGGAACTCTGCTGACGGGAGCTGGCTGTCGATGGGTAGGAGGAGGGGCTGAATTGTCTATGTGAGGGGATGGACTGACAGATGCTCCACCTCTGCAAGCAGACGAAACATGACACCCTTTTCCAGATGGGGGGATATAGAGAGAATTGTTTGCTCTTCCTCCGAAACAGATCCACGCCCCTCCTCCTCCACTTTATTATTTTTTCCCTCTTATTAGGATGATCTTGTCCCTTTCTCCAGCAGAAATGATTCTCTTCTCCTCACTTAGCTGCTTAAGACCTTTTTCTATTTGTTGGAGGGAGGTACAAGCAATTGTTTTCATTTATAATCCAATTTCGCCCAAGGTCACCATAGTTGTTCTAACTTCTCTGGGCTGAAAATGTTTTACATTATCCACTTGATTTTTCACCTTTTATCAGGCCAACGTGTTTAAATGCTCCACATTTCTATTTCTGGAAGTGCTTATCACTCTGAAGACTTCAGTGCATCATTAGCCAGGAAGCGGCACCATTTGCAGTCGGTGGAACGTGGAATGGAAGCCACAAACTCCAAAGGGAAAAGGAGACCTTCCCCCCTTTAAAAGCCTGTGGTTAAACTGTTACAGGGCGCTCATTTGTTAACTCTGACAGGTGGAGTGGGTAAGAAGGACTTTATCCTTTTCCTGCCTTTTTTTGACCTTGTGGTTGTCAGAGCTGTCACATACATCTAAAATTCAAGAACTCCACGTCTTATTCAATCCGCAAGGAAAACTGATTACTTCATTTTAGAAGCTGGAGGTCGTCGTACACACTTCCTGCAAGTCATATCACACTTCCTTTCTGTTTGTGTGCACAGACACAAGAAGATTACTACTCTTACATGCATAATAAGCCTCCTAAATTGAACACCCCTTGGTCTTGCTGTGCACCATAATTACATCCACAGTGGCGCTCTCAGTGGCTCCAATTATAATTAAGGTTTGTTTATACTTTTACTGAGGTAATATTTTGGCCCATTCTTCCAGCTTCCAGTGGGATCGTCTGTAGACACCCTGGCAGTCAGGAGGTTCAGTTAGAAACAACAACCATAATAACAAGAAGATCGGCACGTGTGGTGTTAAAAATACAAAAATTAATACATGCGATATATTTAGAGTGGATTGATAACCAAAAAAAAGCATGTAGGGAGAAATGTATTGTTTGTGGTATCTCCCTTCCTGTATTCCTGTCTGGTTCTGGCTATCCCAGGTTCAATGCTGTCTCATCACCATCCTCTCCTAACAATAGACAGAGCAGGGCGAGAGGTGGAGGGGCAAGAGGACACAGCACAGCAGGACAAGAGCACTGTCAATGGGATAGGACAGGACACATCGCAGCAGGGTGGCTTGTGCAGGCACTGTGTGTGTGTGTGTGTGTGTGTGTGTAAATTGATTATATTTATATAACTATTTTCTAGTCGTATCCACCACTCAAAGAGCTTGACACTACAAGCCACATTCAACCATTTACAAACAAGTAAATTAAGCGCTGCAATATGCTTTATCTCAAAAAGGATAAAACTACATAATTTGGTCTTCATAAACACAAATATGATGATTATCTGCATAGCGAGTGAGAAAGATAGATCTAAACACGTGTGTGTGTGTGTGTGTGTGTGTCTAAGGCACAGCTGTAATAGGCATATTTACCTCTGAAGATCATACAAAAGGTAATCGCAGGCCTGTTGCTTGTTTTCGGATACAAAACAGGCACAAAAGGGCAGCCAGCTGATAGTAATGTGTGCGGTAGGTTGAGAAAAGAGAGAGATTAAGAGATGAAGATGAGAGAGAGGTAACCATGGCATGCCGGAAAAGTGGATACTTTAAATGAGAGTGTAGGTTCCTGGCTTGTATGCCCGTTGTGGCTGTCACACTTTCTTGCAGATACACACACTGATACAGGCACACACAGTTGCAGAGCTGGCCTGTTTGGCTCAAGTCCAAAGCCTTGCTATGAAATCAGCTTGGGAAAGCAGCGGGGGCCCTGAACGAGAGAGAGAGAGAGAGAGAGAGAGAGAGAGAGAGAGAGAGAGAGAGAGAGAGAGAGAGAGAGAGAGAGAGAGAGAGAGAGAGAGAGAGAGAGAGAGAGAGAGAGAGAGAGAGAGAGAGAGAGAGAGAGAGAGAGACTGCTGAGCCCAGATAAAATTCCATTGTTTATTTGCCCAACCCTCTCCTTCCCTCCTCCTCTCCATACATCCCTTCCTTTACCATCAACTTTTCCTCTATACTTCATCGGGAATCAAGCAAAGCCTTCCCAAAGTCTGCCAGGTCAAGGCAACATGTCAGTCATTGTGAAATCCCCCCATATTGCTCAAACTCTTTATGTCGTATTCTGTCAGCCCTGCACTGTTGTACATGAATGAACTCTGCTTCACATCTGCGCAGCTTAAGACATGGTACAGTCGAGTGTGAAAGAGGGTGATGAGTTTAGGATTAAAAACCAGTGCAACTCCATCGACTATCCTTCGCTCCCTTCCTCCGTCATACTTTTCTCCCCACAACTCAATGACTGAATGGGAATGAAAGAGAGAGAGTGAAAAGAGAAATAAAAGAGTGGAGGAACGTGGAGGAAAAAAGCAGCCAAGTTTGCTATTCCAGAACGAGCTGGCTAAATGTGCAGTCTTGCGTTAAATTGATTACAGGCGAAGCTTTGGCACATGCTATAGGGAGCCACAACATGAAGGGGATGGGGTCTTCAACTGAGCCGGGGTGTAGAAAGAAAAAGAAGAAAATGAATAATCTATAATATGTAATTACCATTTAGGGCTGTCATATTCTCTGTCCTTGTCCTAGTTTGACGTAAAACCTCACTCAAAATGTTGACGAGTGGTTTTAGGGGGCTGCCACTTTTGGTTGCTTGCTGTATTGGACTCAATGTCCTGATAACTGTGAAACGCAGCGTGGGCCGGCAGCGACTTTGCCCTTTTTAGGTACTTTGAAATGACAGAGAGTAAAAGAGAGCAGTCTTAAGAAGAACAAGCACGGAGCGGTGATGTCATGATGTTAGCTGTTTCTGTCGAGCTGGACCGAGAGATGGAGGGACGGAGGGATGGAGGGGAGGATGAAATCTTTATGAGAAGCAGCTGTTGGGGAGAGGCAGGCCTCCTGAGCGCTGCAGCAGCAGCAGCCAGTCAACAGCTCACTGACAACAAGCCAGAGGCCTGATAGAGCTCGCTATGAAACTCTGACAGCAACACCTACCCACACTGTGATAAAGCTAATCAACTCATTCAACTGCAACAGCACCTATCACCAAACTTTTACACTTGGAAAGGATAGTACATAGAGCTCAACAACATAGATACAAACCGAAAAAGGCTCAATGATAATATCCCGGTGTGAGTTGATGTCTACTGCATTACATTGCACTGTGAAGAGTATTAAAGAGAGAAATACAAATTGTACAGCTTATTGTCACACCAAGCGTGTATATACCTACCTAAAACTGACACTGAAGAAATGAGTAGTCTGCTCAAGTGTGTGTCCAGTACCTCCATCAATCAAATATTGTATGCATTCATTAGAAGAAAACAGTTAGACCAAGAGTCATCTATAGGCATGTGTGTGTGTGTGTGTGTGTCCTCTTGTACAGATACTTTTGTGAGAACCAGTGTGAGTCTACAACTTACGGAGTGAGGACATTTTGCAGGACCTTTTCGCCGGTCCTCACTTTGTGACCCCCCCTTTTAATGGACTCGGTTTTCCCGTTAGGAATAGCATTAGTTTTTAGGTTAGGTTAAGGTTAGGGTTAAGCATTTAGTTTAGATGTTAAGGGTCAGGTTTGGGGGCTACGAAATGCATTATGCCAATGAGTGTCCTCACTAAGGACACTCGTTTATACACAGATAGGTGACGTCATGTTGGGGTTGCAGCTTGGTATAGTAAGGTGTGGTAAGAATAGCATGTTGTAGCAATGATTTTTTTTATCCATTTGATGTGGGTTGTGAGCTGCTTGCATGAACTCCTGGTAAAATGATGTATTTATTTACCATCCATCTTCTATCTTTACAATCTGTTTTAAACTAATTACTATTATTACTATTATGTCTTGTTATGATAAAACACCATTCTCCGTGGTACATGTGAGTGCATGTTTACAAGAATCTGTCCACTGCCAGATACTTGGTGTCCATCCACTGATAGAAATCTTCTGCAGGGTTTGTTATGCAACTGATGGTTAACTCTGATGCCCTGCCTCTGACCCAGACTGCTGCTTTTTCTATCTAGTAAAAGGCTTTAGGGCGTTAAGGGTCTTGTGCTGTTCACTGAGCACCAATCCTTTTTCCTCTGAGGCCAAGACTGGAGCTTATCTTTTACGAAATATATTTCCGAAGCGTTTTTTTTATCTGAGGTTCATTCAATAAATGAGCTCAAAACTGACAATAGAGGGATTCTAGGAATAGAATGTGAAAAATTAAAAGGCACTAATCTCTTTTCACATTCCTTGGTGTCATCTTCTTCACCCGGCACTCCTCCACACTGCTGATGAGCAATATCACTTCCTCAGCCGCAGCTCGCTCGTCACACGGCTGAGGCTGAAGGGGGGCGGGGCAGACAGAGGTCTTTCGGGTTGCCGTTTCCCGTGATGTTTTTATTGGCCTCAGCAGATGGCTTCCCTCAGCCTCTGTATTATTATGGTGGTCATCCTGCACTGGGGGTTCGGGTTAACAATAGTTGCCAATCGCGGCAGGAGACAAAAGCCTTTGCTGCCACTAGAAAAGGAGTTTCTTCAATAAACGTAGCTCTGGCAGTGCTGTCAGATAAATTGCTTCTTGGAGATGTGAAGGCACTGCTGCTGTTCAGGTTCAAGCAAGTGTTTGGAAACACTGTCTTGAATGCATGAGTCAAGTTTGGGATATGTTCAAACCCTTTATAAATCAGAATTACGTAAAAATACAAAATGACCTTTTAAGGTATCACTAGAATCTCCACTGAGAAGATCTTTCAGTTTTGGCCTCGGGGCTCTAAACAATGAAGTAGAACAGCCTAAAAGCCTGCACTGTTTTCACTGTGCAACAGTATACTTATATTATTCTTTGCAATATCCACTTTCCTCTCTAGTTTTGACAACCCCTGTCTCCCCCAGCCCCCGACTTTCCTCTTCCATTTGCTCCCTCTGTTCATATCTCCCATCTTTCCTCTCCCCCTGTGATATGTAACACCCTCCCCAGTCCAAGAAAAAAATGTAACTGTAAAACTAGAAGGCTCTATACATTCTTTAGAGTCCCCCTTGCCCAACCCCCCACTTTTCATTGCAGGATTTCTGTTCCTCATTTGTGTTTTGGTTTTTAGTAAGGAGAAAAGAATCAAGAGGGAGAGGAAGGGGGGAAAAATTGGTTGATGTTTCCCCTCAAACACGTGACCTCTGCTTGGCTCACAGCTGAAAATAATTTGAGCCTACAAGCGAGTGGATGGCTGACGCAAACCTTCATCCTCCTCCTTTTCCCTCCCTCTGGGGGGGCTAGGCCTTGGACTGATTGTGGAGGGATGGGGGGGGGGGGGGGGGGGGGGTAAAGGGGGGTAAAGACAAAGAAATGAAGTTCTGTCAGTAGAAACTAGAACTCAGCTCAAAACTAGAAGGTAAAAGATGACACGTTGTGCTTTCAGATGAGGCTGGAACTGTACCGTAGTGTTTTGTTTCTGGAAGAAAAAAACATACTAGCCTTTTGGCTCAGTCTGAAACACTGGACCCAGAGGGACAATTATGTTGTTGGCTCAGGAAGAGTTCAAATTTTTTACATAATCTAACTAAAATGTGGCTTTTTCTATGACTTGCCTCACTGCCACACGGGACAACAATTTGTGGAATTCGGCTGAAGTGGGCTCTCATTCCCCGCATAGTCGGGGGGGCAAGGGAGAAAAGTGTAAGCTTTAGCTAATGCTGGTTTAAAGGCAGAGGAATAGAGGGGGGATACTCTAAAGTATCCCAGCACATCTGTAGAAGTCACTCATACACACAATCCACATGCTGGACTGGAGCGTAGACTGGTTGGATAGATGTGCACGTCTATGTTGGTGTGTTTTCATATGAGGTTTTGCATCTGCGAATACAGCCGGGTGGCAAAGCATGAAAGTCTCAGTTTATTTACTTAGGAGCAAATGTGTGAATAAATGCCAACAGGATTAAAGCGTGACCAGTATCCTCCTCCATCATGTTAACCACATCTGTGCCATGCGTGAGGCCCTTCTACTCCATGCCAACCCTCCACGAGTCACAAGCTGTAATTTAATGTTACATATGGATGGTCTGGTTTTAATGTACTCTGACAAATAGACCAAGGAATAATTTCAAACTTTAAACACTTAACACATTAAGAAGGTTAGTTTCTGGAATGGAAGGAGTTTGCAAAGAGGATCTAATGTGTGTTCAACACTTGCCTTGAACTTACTCCAGAAATGTGTCCTGGCAAGTGCAAAAAAACAAGACACTGAGTGATAACCTAAAGACGTTAAACTGATGGCTCTTATCTGGCCTCCAGTTGTCAATTGATGCTTTCACAGAGCTTAATGCCATTAGTAAGGAAAGTTTCTAGGGTTCTCAATTAGTTTTCCATAATGTCACATGCATGCTGTAACCTAAGTTGTGTGGCGGCTTAAAGTGGTGGTGTTAAAGCTTCGATTTCAGTTGTTTCGTCCAGCTACTAATAAAGTGAAGATTGACATTTTGGGGGGATACTAATGCAGCTTGTGAAGTCTGCCTCTTTGCTGCATGGTTTGAAACTGCAAACCACAATTTTTTTTTAGTTTAGCTGTTTGGTTTTTCACATTTACACACTTGAGTTTAAAGTTTTCTCGGGAAGCAGCTGTTCTTTTGAACCATCCCCGATTTGTCAGTATACTGGAAGTCAGCCTATTTTTTTTACATCGTCTCCATATATTTCGTTAAGAAGCTGTGCAATCATCAATTTCCATTTTCTTTAACACTTAATATGTACTCACCAGTAGATACAAATATATATCTCTAACTGAATGTCTGTTTCTTTGTGTGCCTGTGCAGGATGCCAGCTGCTAGCACCATGACCGGTGGGAGGGCCCTGCTGCTCTGTACAAACACTGACAACTGTATCTACCAATCAGTCAACGGGTAGGTGCCTCATAAGCCTATTTATTCATTAAATGTTTTTCTTATGCCAGGTCTTCATCCTCCTGTCTCAGAGATTATTTAATTCCACACATCACAAAGGAAGTTTTGTTTCTTTTGTTAAAATGTAAGCTCTGCCTGTGCTGGTAGAAGAGCAGCATCGGCTCCTCCTTGTTTGTTCTTTTAACAACCTGCCTTTGTGCCAGGAAGCAAGTCAGCAATTTCCTATCAAATTAGATTTGCTACGTAACTGGACAATATAAAATATAGTCACAGAGGCCAGCAGTTCCTACAGCCTGATATTTGACCCACTGTTTCAAAGTTTGCAACACTTGGAAGAAAATTATCATTGCAAATAACCAACTATGTTAAGAATCTCAAATTCTAGTCTGTTGTTTTAAAGAAAAGTACATATCCAGAACAGCATTGCAGCAGTTAAATCATTAAACACTTTTACACAAACTTGTCAAATTAAAGATTGAACTTTGTAAAACATTTCTGCATTTATGATGAAGAGTCTCACTTTCAAAGATGTATTGGTCAAAGAGACTCACGAAAACTGTCGTATAGAGTGAATTGAGTGCATTTACATTACTTATCAGCATTCAGCCTAAACTTTGAGTATTATTTGATTGATGATTCTACCCCTAACTTTTAGTTTTGCAGTAAGGAAAGTCCTTTAACACAAGTAGATACAATAATTTATGTAATGAAGATAATATAAGATAGTTGAACACTTCCACAGGTTATATTAACATGTTGCTTTGGTCTGATCAAAGTTACATTTCCCCCATATTTATTGAAAATATCTATTCTTTTCTTAAACAAGTTCAAGACGCCTCCTTCTATTCAGGTCAGTAGTGTAACAAAAGCAGGGCAGGAGAGCAAAGCAGGGCAGAGTTGGCCATCTGGCATCTGGATGCTGTTACTTCCCCCCTGCTGCCACCATCTAATGCTTCTCTGTGGTCCCTTCTGCCATCCTTTTAATATTCATTAATGCTATTTAGATTAAAATAAAGGGATTTTGATTCATGCCGAGGTGGGATTTGAAGATTTAACCGTCTGTTGTTTTTAGCGTTTAGCATGTAGCTCTTCAGTAGCCTCAAAAGAAAATCAATACATTCGGTAATTGTCAAAAGTTTAAATAAAATTAGAGAAGCAAATTTCAAACGGTCCCCCTTATCCACTGGTCCATTCCATAGTGTTTAGTCTTGAAATGACTGCTTCTTAATCACACTGTGTTTCACTTCATCATACTCTCAGGGGTGGGGGTGAGGGGGGGGGGGGGGGGGGGGGTGGCAGGGAGTATTGATTTCCTCTTCTATCTGCTCCACTTTTTCTCTGACTCTTTCAATTGACCCACTACTGCCTACTCCTGTTCTCTTCTTTATGGCTTTTCTATTTGACCTACTTCTTCCCCCTCTGTTGCTTCTTGCTTAATAGAAAATGCTGTTTTCACTGGGGGACACAGCAGAAGAATGAAGTTTGGGAAGAAGGGAAAGGGAGAGAGAGGGGCCCACTACTAAAAGTCTGAGCAATGTGGAAGAGAATTATACAGTTTGTTCATAGGTCATAGTTACAACAGCCCTTTTTTTTTTCCTTAAACGGTCTCAGAGGAAATTTGAATCTGTGATTTCCTCTGAGATTTCCTCAAGACTGCATGACTGTTGGTTTTCATATCCAGCGATGTCATCAGGAGTCACCCAGCGAGGCAACATTTCCTCTGTTTGTCTGAAATACAATCTTATGATGAATGGGGCTCTGGCCAAAACAGAGTTTTGTGGGTCAGGAATAGAAAAGAAAAGATCCTCGCCTTCGTGTCCTCTCCTGAAATAGCTGCGCTTTAGTAGCTTGTAAACTTTGACCTCCAAACCCAGAGTTCAAACAGTCTTGACCCAGTAATCTTCCAGGAGTGAGTCACAGCTGAAGCAGAGGCACCAACCAGACGTCTGAGCTCTTTTAACAAGATTTTTTTTGTTTAACCAATAAACAAAGGTCTGTTTGGATGTAATGTTCACATTGCTAAGGGCCAGTTGGGGCTTTACAGCGTCCACTGAAGACAGCAATTGATATTTCCATAAAAGTTATTGCACTATAAATTGGGAGAGTTGGCAAGTACAGTGTAATGTTCTTCCTCCCCCTGTTTATTTTGAAAGTCATTATTTGAAGCAGTGGCTCAGTGGTTAGCACCGTTCTCTTAACCAAGACAAGAGTCATTGTGTGTTTGGGTTGTTGGGGTCTGTTTTTTTTGCTAAATGTTTTTGGGATTACAGGGTATTTTGCTTGTTTATGTGTTTTTTTTGCAACATTTTAAGTGTTAAACAAGTAGAGCTACAAAATATTACATATGTTTATGATATTTGTAACATAATAATAGTTAAGAATGTTCATTGCTCTGTGAATGTTTCTTTTCCAGGCTCCAGTGCTGTGGCTTGAAGGTTGGGGACGCTCCATCATCTGTGGTTCCCCAGCCCCAAGAGGTGTGTGGGTCACCAGGGGACAGAGACAGGATTAACACCACTGTGTCTTCCAAGCGTCCCCTCTCGCCCCTACTCAGCCTGAGCGACAGCCCTGGTCCTCCTGATACCATGCTGGCTCACAGGAGAGCCACCACCACCACTGACCCACGGACTCCCAACGTGGAAAATGGACTGAACCACAGCAAAACCCCAGCAGGGGTCAAGACAGCCAGCATCCGCGATAAGATCTCACAATGGGAGGGCAAAAAGGAGCCTGCCCAGTTAACCTCTACGGGGACGGTCCCACTGGGCACGACGCAGAAGGAAGTCGAGACAGTGAGGAAAAAGGAATCTAAAGTTTCAGAGGTCCAAAGGACAGAGAGCAAGCGATTTGTCTGCTGGGACAGACAAGACTCAGGGAAGGAGAACGTTGGAAAGTTGGGGGATTCAAGGCCTAAATCTCCAGAGGGTCTAACAAACAAAGACAGGGAAGTGATACTAGAGAGAGGGCTTCGCACCTCTAAGCCAACAGAGCAACCCGCTGACAAGAAAACTGTTTTAACTCATGTTAAGAAACTGGAAAAGGCAACAAAGGACGTACCTGACAGACCCTCGCTGGCATTCCCAGGGAATTACTTCTGCCCTCCCTCAAAGGAGGAGCTGGAGGAGACGGAGAAGAAGGCGAACGAGCCCATTTTTGGGACTTTTGATGTTGTTCGGCCTGGTGGGTCGAGAAGGAGGAGAGAGGGGGATCCAGAGAATGTATACAGCGAGCCAGGTGTTCCGTCTATAAACCCTCTACCTAAACCTCAGAGAACCTTCCAGCACCACACACCACCCACTAGCCCAGCTTCAGGGGCCGGCTCGGGGAAGGGAAAGAGGAACTTGCCCCCTTTGCCCTCTATACCTCCTCCACCTTTACCAACATGCCCACCCCCTGGAGTTTGCAGGAGACCCTGGGCTGACAAAGCCCGGGATAGCAGCAACAGGTAAGCGATTGAGAAGTAAAGATGGGTATAGTGTCGACAACCATAATTGGTATTGACCAGAGAAATAAATTTGGTTTAGAATCTTGTCCTTAAGTTCCAATTAAGTAACCCTCCGTATTCTGTAACCATTTCCCCTTTACCACCAACCAAACACTGATGTGAACAACGTTCCTCACATCTGCTGTACATCAAAACCACAGATGACATCATCCTGAATGTCTCAAAGAATGACCTCATTGGTTGGATTTGAAGAATGCAGATATTAATGCAACTCATTCCTCCTTATAAAACTCTCCTGGATGGGGAGAGCAACATGCAGAATGCCCACAGTCATTTTGCAGAGTTTAAATTTATAAATGTAAGAATACTTGATCCATCTGAGTTTTCAAGACTTCTCCGTTAAGTAGTACTTGAATTCAGATGGTTACAATCAAACTCACTGGGCTCTGTAGGGAAACCCAAAAATGTGAACTCTGCAGTATTGGACTACATCTATTGTTCACTTTTTCCAGTAGTCTGAATTCTTATTTGAAGCTTGGCTTGGATCTGTTACATTCCATACCATATGTGGAGACCTCACTCTGCTCAAGTGTCAAGCCCTTTGTTTGGTCTAACTGTCTGTCCGTCCATTGGTCTGTCAATCTGTCTGCTGGTCCATCCTCTCCCTGTCTGTCGGTCTGTCCATCTGTCTGTCCCTCAATTCATCTGTCAATCTGTGTGTTGGTCTGTCCTTTCTGTCTATCCGTCTCTCCATCATTGAGTTTACAGGTTCACCCTGTGTTTGCGTGAGTTTTCTCCGTGTAATCCCATTTTCCAAAGACACGTAGGCTGGGATTAGATAAATTGACCATTGGTGTGTGTTAGTATATCTCCCTATGTTGCCCAATCTTAGTGAGGGGCAAAAAATAAAATGTTGCCCCTCTCACCCAATGTCAGCTGAGATTGGCTTCAGCTCCCCCTGCGACCCTCAAAATGATAAGCAATGTACCTGATGGATGGCTGGAGCTGTGTGTGATCAATACACAGTTATCAATATTAGGTACACTGTGCATCATTAAAATGCCATGCAACCTCAGGGACCAGTGTTGATTTGCCTTACTTGACTTTACTTCACCTAACCTTACATTATATATCAGTGACAATGCACTGTAGTTAACACTGATGTGAATGTGCCATATTAAGAGAAACGTCAAATATCTGCATGTAGTTCATAGAAAACTTTAAGGTAAAATTAAAAAAGAAACTGACAAAATAAGGCAAAAGGTAGATCTAAATAAAATCGTGTGTGAAGAACGAGCATCCAAAAAGTCTATGTTCTCTGTGTCAAATCTAAGGGGGAGAAAACATTTTTCTCAATAATTCAATCCAATACAGCGACATCACAGTGAAGACAGCTGAGGATAATCAGCTCCATAAGTGTAGGATTTAGTGCAACTTGGTTTAATTTCATGTGAATGCATGCACGTGGGGCTTTATGCAACCACGGATTCCTATGTGAGCTTTACTCCAATGGCTCTTCATCAGTGACGAAACAGATGCACTCAATCAGATGTGGCAACTAGCAAACGGCAACATCAATTTCCCTGCTTGGCGCACGTTATCAGACATTTTTAAAAGCATCAACATGGACTCTCTCTGGGATATCAGTCAAAAATCTCTCCTCTTTTGTGTTTGGCATGCAACTCCCCTAAATCTCTCTGCTGCTCTGTCCGACAGGAAGTCCTACGAGTTTGAGGATCTGCTCCAGTCGTCTGCAGAGAGCTGCAGAGTTGACTGGTATGCTCAGTCCAGACTGGGCCTCACACGCACTTTATCAGAAGAGAATGTCTATGAGGACATAATAGGTAAATATACATATTACAACTATGTTTTTCTTTAAAGATGTGGAATATTTCACAGTGCGTCTGCCGTGTGGTGTCAGATTGTCATCATGCTGTAAATTGATTTTTATTTGCCAGATCTGAAAAACAATGGACTTTACTGTATTGTAACCCACCGTGTTGTCCTATTTCTGATGTTCTTCATACACTGCGTGACCCCTCCAGCTTCATTTCTCATATCGGTGTGTGTGTCATAGGGTTCAGGAACAGAGGTGATGAGGAGGCCAAGCTGTCTTTACTCAGCTGTTTTTTCTGCTCCACTTTTAATTTAGAGCCACGCTGCTTCACTGTTATTGAAAATTATACGTCGAGACCTGACCTAACGTTCATACCTTATTGTCTGCCGTGTTTTGTCAACCCCACCTAGAGCCTGTTTAATTGCATAACGTACAATAGCGGCATTGTGTGGCTTTGCAGCGTAGCCAAGGTTGGCTGCTGTGTCAGTGCAGCAGGGGGCAGGTGAGTGGCTCAGAGCCGCCGTGTATTACTGGCAATATCTTCAATGTGTCTTTGGCTTTCATCACCGATCAGTTACAGGGCTGGCGAGTATGACACAGTGGCCGTCAGAGTGTCACAGTGTCTGTGAAACTACAAATTCATGGTATTATCAATGAACTGTGGTGTACTTGGTAGCATTTGGTAGATTTAGCTTATTGCAACATAATGCTGCTATTCAAATGTAGCTGCGCTATCCCTATCTGTAGCTTTCAGTGGAGAGACCTGAGGTCAACCTGCACCTGCCCCCTCCCCATCTCCCCTAGCTCTCAAACTAGTTTTAGGCCCACTCTAACAAGGTTAATTGACCCACATGGTGAAATGATATCATTGATGGATGTGACCTGCCAAAGAGTGATCGAAACCCAATCGCGAGAGTGTCACCATTGGCCTCTTACCTCTGCAGGCGTTGCCTTGTACTGCCCCTCGCAAGATACTGCCCTGAGCGGCTGCCCGTGTCGACCATATCTAAATTTACCACTTGACAATGGTGTATGAATGATGCTGCTTGTGGGAAACAATCAGATTAACTTTAATTATGTTTGAGAGATGCCACAACTTATTTCGGATCCCTTTACAGCTTCCTCTTCTCATACAGTAGTATTGTTCTTTAAAAACGCTCACACACAGTTCACCAGACACTCAGCGGTGTCCCGCGGGTAAAGTAACTCACTTATACCGCAGCTGTCTTCTCAAAAAGCAGCTCAGGCCAGCAGAGATATAGATAGTGCAGACAGTAATGAATGGATGTGATGTCCTCCTGGTCTTGTCATCAACAACCCCATGCAAACTTAGTTTCATCAACACACTTTAAACATGTATCCAGACGCATAATCCGATGACTGACGCAGACTCATATGTGCTCAGCTGACAGCACTCACACAAAGAGGTTCTCATCAGCCGGCGATGTGAAAAACAGAGAACTGATCCCTTGTTTTTCCTCAGAGGGAGAAGGAGCAGGGAACTGAACGTCCCTTTTCTGGTAATCTAGGTACTCCTACAGGTCACATCTGGCGGAGGGATTGACAGAGTAGAGGAGAGATACGGGCAGAGAGAAAGAGAAGAAGAAGCAGAGAGGTTTTTGGAAAAATAAAGTACCTCACTCCATATCTGCAGAGGAGGGTTAGTGGCTAGAGTTACGTTTTATTTAGCTGCGCAAGCATCTTATCACAGTTAAATATGAGCCGGGTAGGCAGATTGCCGCTTCTAGTAGGTCGCCGCACATCTGGAGCAGGAATCGTCTGGCAGAGCACACATGACTGATATGGAAAGAATATCGTCTCTTTCGTAAGTCTGTGTGAGACTGTTGTGTAATGCAGGTGAGAGTGATTCCTTAGTTTCAACTGAGAATGTATTTTTTCTTTACGAAGATCCTCCAACCAAGGAGAATCCCTATGAAGACATAGAGCTGGAGAGAAGTTGTTTGGGAAGCAAATGCGTTTCTCCCGCCTCCTCGTCTCCTGTCCCTGACACGCCAACCAAGGTACCTGATCACCAATAAAGCCCTTTAATAAAAAAGCAGATTTGATGGAGCCAGTTCTTCACTCTGTCTCTGCATCTTCCCCCACCAGCTCTCCTCCAAGCCTTGCTTCTTTAGACAGACTTCGGAACGGCGAAGTTTTAAGCTCCTGGAACTCCGCAAGACCGGCAGGGACACTGGCGTTACCTCACCCTCTCGTATCAGCCCCCCCTCCACGCCCAGCAGCCCTGATGACACCCCCTGCCTTTCAGGAGACCCATGCAATCGCAGAAGGAGGAAAATTCCTAAGGTATTGGAATCTAAGAAGGCCTCTCACAAAAGGCCCTTCTGCTCTGTCTGTTATTTATGGTGCTGCCCATTACTAAGAGAGGTTAAGAGCATGTTCACTCATGGGCAGGGAACTATTTTTTTGATGGATATTTCCTGTGTGAGATGTGCGTATAGAGGGAGGCCTACCAGAAACTGTATTGATCTGTACTGCTCTTGGTAGGAGCCTTGCAGATTTTGAATTTTGGTTAACGTTGAACCTTTCTTTACCTTTACCTCCTCCAGATGGTGCTGAAAATCAATGGCATCTTTGAGGCACGAAGAGGGAAGAAGCGCATGAAGAAGGTGTCTCAGTCTACAGAGTCCAACTCAGGGAGAGGTGAGGCCACGGAAAACAACAATATTTACCCTTCCTACTCTATCAATAAACTCTGAGTATCCATGATTGTCTGTCTCGGTGCATGTTTCAAGTCTAGATTGATAACTTGTTAATCCACAAGGGGAATTAGCCTGATCACCTTTTAAAGTCAAAAGAGACGCAAATCAGGAAGATCACAACACACAACATATGAACTACACTATCACTTCAATACTTTCACACACTCACACATGAATTCAAACAGAGTATAACTTCTTTTTCTTCTTGTTTCTATATTTGTGTATCCTCCTCAGGTCTATCTTCTATGTCTTTTTTTTTTTTATGTTTTTTTTATTTGTTTGTAATCAAACTATTTCACTTATAAAAAAGAAAGTATACAGCCCCTTGCCCCCAAAAAACTAAAATATCTAATAAAAGTTATGTGCATACATTTTTTGCACAAAAGAACAAGTTGCATTATATAGTAAAACATCTCTAGTCTGGTCTTCTGGTCCTCATCTTTTTGTGATATTATATCATAGTATGTCATCAATGTATTTTAATACTCTCACCACTGCACACAGGCTGCATTATGCTGCATTATGTTTGGTAGGGCAGAAAGACTTTAGAGGTCTGTCTCCATTAAAGCTGTGATACCTCACCATATGTATTCACTTAGTTTTATGGGCAAGGTTACATTTCTGGGTAAGTTGAGACGGACCTGTGTGTCAGAGGAGCGGGTGGTGTTGTGTGGCAGTGGTGAGAATGAAACGCATTGAGAGCAAGTTCCATGTGTTCTGCGGTTCCTGTGATTGGCATTTGCAGTCTCCTCACTCTGATTTCCTCTCCTCTCTCTTTGATGTAGTGACAGATGAGAACAGTGAGTCGGAAAGTGACACGGAGGAGAAACTAAAAGGTGAGTGTTTTTTCCTTACTTACAAGTAAAAAGAGGAATGTGTACTGATTCTAGTTTTCTCCCTTTGCATTGTTCCACTGTGTTTTTACTAGCTAACATCATAATATAGACGGATGGAATAACAGATTACCTCACATTGTGTCCACTTGGTGACCCTCTTTCCATGCGTGTGTGCACCCTTGACATGGATGTATATTTGCATCTCATGAAACGTGTTTCTCCCTCGCTCAGCACACAGCCAGCGGCTGTCATCAGTTCAGTCCATGCTGCGGCAGACGGGGCGGTACCGAACTTTGGAGAGGGATCTGATGGATCTGCAGGAGAGAAAACTCTTTGAGTATTTCATAGTTGTTGCACTTCACAAGACCAAGGCCGGAGTTCCATACCTGCCAGAGGTCACACAGCAGTTTCCTCTCAAGGTAACAGAGGAGAGAAATGGGACAGAATTACAATAAGACGTTGGAGATAAGATGAGATGAGAGAATTCTCTTTAAATGCATTTTGGTGGGTCATAGCAGCAAAGGGGGATAGTAAAAATAGACACTCTGAAAAAGTTATAAATAAGTAAACATACATATACACACAAGAAAATGTAAATAAATAGAAAAAAATTGATGTACAATGTTAACTATAATATAGCAATGCTGTGGGAAAGGAGCATATATCCTCAAGGTGGTTCATTATTAGTATTATTACTATTATTATTGTCTTCATCAGTTCTTTTTATATTTTTCTCTGTTTAACTTAGTTTCATATATGATTCAAATGTTAAATCTATATTTTTCACTTGTTCTGTTCTTATCCAGCTTGAGAGGAGCTTTAAGTTCATGCGGGAGACTGAGGACCAGCTGAAGGTCATCCCACAGTTCTGTTTCCCTGATGCCAAAGACTGGGCGCCTGTCGACAACTTCCCCAGGTCAGTTAGAAAGTGTGACGGCTGCCACGGCACATAACGACAGGGATTCAGGCATTTCTCGTCAGAGCGGTAATAGCTCAGCTAATAACCACTTATTAGTGAAGAGGCCCAGTATTGAGATGACCTTGCTCCCTCATAAAGACGACTCTTCTATGTTTCATCATATGGCACTGACCATGACAAATGATGACAGGGAGCTTGTGTGGATTTAGCACCTAACACCTGGTTTGCAATCACAAATACCGCTCTTTTATGTATGCTGTTTCCAATTGGCCGTAAAACCCAATACATTCAGCCTCTCATCGTCTTCATTGTTCCGAGAAGAGAAAATATGTGTCATGCCGGTGATGGCTAATAATTACCTGAAGGCAAATGTCGGAGGGTTGAGGGGCCTTTAAATACACACCTGCAGACTGAGTCAGTGAACTGGCTGACGCTCTCGCCTGTCGAGTAGGTCATCGCTTGTCAATGAATACCTGTCAGGCAGAACTGAGGACGTGTTGTGTGGTTATTTAAAGAGTAAGTGTGCTCTGAGGGTTTCTGCCTCTCAAGTACAAAGTCTGGCTTTTGTTTGCAGACGTTCAGTCCAGAGTGAAAGTTTTACCACAACAGTCTTTTTTGTGTGACTTTTACAGCTCTAAATAGTTTCCAGCGCGTCTGAATTACCTCTTTTTTTCTCTCTCTCTTTTATATCTTCAGTGAGACGTTCTCATTTGTCCTGACCGGTGAGGATGGAAGCAGGCGGTTTGGCTACTGTCGGCGATTATTGGTATATGCTCTGCCCCTGATCACTAGCTTCTCCTGATTAGATTTTTAATGTGATTGTATTACTGTGTAAGCTATCAATAACAATTTCCTATTAATATTCCTTCCTGAGTGTACCTTTTAAAGTCTCTTTCTTCTTCACTGGTCTACTCCTGTGCATGAATTTAGATGAGCACTCTCGTTTTAATTCCAAAGTATTTTGTTGTTGTCTTGCTGCTCACAGCCCAGTGGTAAAGGCCGTAGGCTCCCTGAGGTCTACTGCATCGTCAGCCGCCTGGGCTGCTTCGACCTCTTCTCCAAGGTAAATGCAATGACTTAAGCACAAACACATATGTTAACTTAAATCCATTACTTGCATTACATTGCTTAGAATCACATTTGTTACATGAACACAAGCATCCAACCTCACCCCCACCAAAAACATACAGAGCAGTACCACCATCGTCGCCCACAGAGCTCCACCCTTCTCTCTGCTCCATACTTTCCTCACATAGCTTCCTGGCTCCAGTACAGAGTCACATGTGAACTGCAGCTGATGTGGTTTCTGCTACGCCAAATGTTCCCTGCAATGAGCCTCAGATTTATTTGTTTATTGATCTGCGCAGTGTATGCATGTTGTTGCTAAAGTGGTTATAGAAATACCCACAGAAGAGTAAATCCAGTATAAATAGTTAATAGACTGATAGCTGCCTTCACATTGGAAAAACTCAGTGCTGATGATTTGCTGATTGTGTTTCATCTGTATCTGATATCATAAACTTGTAACTCTGTACAGATGTGTGTGTATAGAGGGGGACACATGATTGATTCAGGTTGTTAGGCATTTGGTGTAATGACTGAAACATGTTTCCACTGCATCATGGTGGGATTGAATAAGTTTACTATAATAATAACCAGTACGGTATCCAAAACTATTTTCAGTCCTTCTACCATTAATCTTCATTCATTCATATGTCAGTTTCTGCTATTGCTGAGTATCCAGCAATGGCATTAACAGCCATTTACTTACCAACAAAGCAATAAAGAAACATTGAAAAGTTGAAAACGACACCAACGTTAAATCTTGTTTTGCTTATAATTCAATCATTGAAGTTAGCACATGAACCAGCTAGCCTATCTCCTCTCTTTCCATTATATGTATATATTTTTGCATACATGTGACGATAATATTAAACTGTTTGACTTGCAACAGCAGCCACTACAGCTTATACACTAAGATATATAAAACGATGAGCCACCTCATAAAAGACAATATGGCCAAGAAAATGAACTAATTTACCTAAAAGCAGGGTTTTAATTGTTACATTGTCCAGCCCTAAAACATCCATCCACCCATTATCTATACTTATGTTTTGAGGGTTGTGGGATAGTTGGGGCCAATTGCCAGACAGTTCACACCTATGGCCAATTACATAAGGTCAATTTAGAGTCTTCAATTAAATAGCCATGCAGACACAGAGAGAACATGCAACTCCTCACAAAAGAGACTCTCTAGTGAGCCAAACTGGGATTGTCTATCAGCTCTTATCTATTGAAAATATTGAATTTGACCTGTGGATCTCAGCTTTGAGTTCTAATCGTCCAAACATATCTACAATGCACTCAGAAGAATAATTGTGGTGCCAAGTATACTCAAGTTACAGAGTGCCCTTCTCTGTCATCTCCAGATCCTGGATGAAGTGGAAAAGAGGAGAGCAATCTCTCCTGCTCTGGTGCAGCCTTTTATGAGAGGCATCATGGAAGCTCCCTTCCCGGCTCCAGGAAGAACCATCACTGTCAAAAACTTCCTACCTGGCTCTGGGACAGAGGTAAAATAATGGTTGTGTCACTGTGGAAAACAGTATTCCCTTGAGGCTCTGTCAATATACTCAATCTAACCAGAAGTTCTATAAATCTTCATGTAAGTGTCTTTCTGAAATGTGTACACTGTGTAGATTATTATCTGATAAGCCTTCGCTTTTTCTTTGATTCCCAATGTGTCTTCTACAGGTGATCGAGTTGTGTCGGCCGTCAGATTCTCGACTGGAACATGTGGACTTTGAATGTCTCTTCTCCTCCTTGAGTTTGCGTCTCCTCCTGCGAGTGTTTGCCTCTCTCCTGCTGGAGCGCAGGGTCATCTTCACCGCCGACAAACTCAGGTGGGCTCCAGCTGCATATTGTTACAGAGCATCAAAGTCGGTTTCTCCATCCCATCAGCATGTATATGGAGTAGTTGCAGTGTTTTAATTATTGAGTTGGATTAATCCATTACGATCAGTGAAGGAGGGTTCATGATGCTGAGAGGACCAACAGGAAAGAGTTTGAAGGATGTCGACGAGTCTGAGGAAAAGAAGATTCCGCAAAGTGTGAGGGGAAGGAATGCTGTTGTGTTATACCGTCGTCTGGGGAACAATCACCACTTGTCTGGAAAACTGTCATGGACGTCAGATAGAAGGAGCTAGAGACTCCAGAGCAGAACACGTGTGCACAGTGACGTCATCACACCCACACACTTCACTTAAAAGCTTTAACTCTTAAGCTATTATCACTGTGGTCAGGGTCAAAAGGCTTTTTTAACTGTTGTGGTACACCTGGTTCAACTTGTGGGCTCAGCGGAAACAGTCATTGTAACCTGATAGAGCAGGAATCACCCTGAGGGTTCAGGCGGTCTAAATACTATACAATGTGTTCACAGTCTTACCAAATACACACTTGTACGGTTGTTTATAGAGGCATTAGAAGCATTTGTCATATTCGGACCCTGAGTCATTTCACATTCTCTACCATAGAGTGGAAACTTGGCAGCGTCAGTCAGCTTTTTAATGAATTAACTGTGAGCAGACCCACACGTGCATACGATTAATTTAACAGCGTGGATAGAATGTGTTTGCTCCTCACACTGTGTTACATCACACCAATGTTAAAGATGCTTTTAACATTCCTCTCGGACTAAACGGGTTTGTTGAGGCAACAGAAATCTAACTTTTAACATTATGTCCAAATTGAGAGATGGCTGGCTGGAGAGCTGGTGAGACTTTTTTTTTTAGTGGTGTATTTTAGCACCATCTTGTGGAAGAGATTGGACTAGACTAAACTAAAGTAAAACACTGTGCTCTGACTAACCAGTTATTTAGGGTTCATCTAAATTTGTTTATTTGTGTTGCTTATTATAACACTGCATTAGTCAAGCCAATTATGAATGTCTATTAAATTAGCTAAGTTTCATTAAATGGAACAAATAATTATTAGGAACATAAACAGTTTTTGTAATGCGTGTCTCTCATAACATCCTGTGGTGCAAATGAACAATGGGGAATGGAAACCCATGTCTATAGCACATTATAAACATGCTTGCAATTCATCATAGTACAATTAAAGCTCTTTAAAATCATAGTTTTAAGCATTTGTGACCATCTATAATGCTTTATAACAACAATAATCCATAACCCAGTATAAAACATTTTAGAATGAGATGTCATAATACATCATGCTTGTTCACCCACATCCATTATAATCCCCTTAAATACTTTACGTTATAATGCGTCATAATGTGACGATAAGTAATCATTGGTAGCTCTGAGTAAAATAATGAAATTCATGAGATAAAGGCAGATATAATACTTCACAAACCGATTATAAGTTACTATACAAACTCTACTACATAGATATGAAGCTCAGACTTAGGAAAAATAATTCTAACCTTTATCTCAGTACTTGCTAAATTCAAAGTCTCTTATAACGACAATACAATACATCTTCTTTATCGTTTTCAAAGGAATTTGATATATAGACTTTTTTTTAATAAATTCAATTCAGCTATTAATAATATCGCCACTGTTTGACCAGTTGGCTGGTCAGTGGTTTAATTCCTGGCTCCTCTAGTCCCCATGTTGAAGTGTCATTTGGCAACACACTGAACCCCAAGTAGTCCCTGACAGTTTGTGAATGGGCTGTACGAGAAAGTTCCATGTGTTTGTAGAAGCAGTGTGTGAATGGGATTTTTTTATGTAAATTGTTGTTAAGACCAGCAAAGCACTATATGTACTAAATACATTTTGATAACCATTTCTTTCGTTTTTGAAATATTGTTTTATCTAAAATTAGGGAATATTATTTGTACAATAATGTCATCCAAAACAATACAATTTATTTGTCTTTGTCAGGTGAGCACTAACTTTCTTTCTCTCTTTGTGCAGCACATTGTCTCAGTGTTGTCATGCGGTCGTGGCTCTCCTCTACCCCTTCACCTGGCAGCACACATACATCCCTGTGCTCCCGCCCTCCATGTTGGATATCGTCTGCACCCCGACACCGTTTATAGTCGGCCTCCTCTCCAGCTCCCTGCCTCGGCTCAAAGAGCTGCCCATCGAAGAAGTGAGGCCGCCTTGTGTTTGTGTTCGTGACGGTGCCCTTGACTCCCAGCTTTTCCTCCTGCTAAAACAATAGGTCCAGGAAATGACAATCAATCTCCTTTTGCTCCTCCCTCAGGTCCTGGTGGTCGACCTCGGCAACAGCCGTTTCCTACGCCAGGTAGGAACCACAGAAACACTCAGGAAACATTGGAAACCCATCTTTAATCACAGGGGCTGTCTCATCCTTTAAGTCCATTACATTTGTAGTGGTTCTAGCAGATGTGGAGTAAATATGTTAATTCGCTGCAGTATGTTGACCGAGTTTTCATCTGTGTCCCTCCGCACTGCACAGCTGGATGATGAGGACTCCATTCTCCCTCACAAGCTGCAGGCAGCTCTCGAGCATGTGCTGGACAAGAGGAGGGAGCTGGCATCTGACAAAGGAGATCTGCCCAATGGTGACAGTACTCTCATTATTATCTCTGCTAAGATGCAAATCTACTAAAAATACCAAATACATTAAAAACAGTGCCGTAAAATAAGAAAGTGTTAGTAGTTGTGTATACTTTCCACACATTTAGAGATTAGATTAACACTACACTACATTTATGGTATTATTTTAATGTAATGTATATATACATGTTTATATATATATATATATACACAGACAGTAACCCACACGAATAGACACTTTAACAAAGCAAGGTCTAGCTACTTTTGTCAAATATCTAATAGGATAGCCTTTATGAGAGGTAATACACAGTTTTGCTGTGTACAAAGCTGAATATGTCTATTTTGTGCGAAACTTATTTTCAAAAATGTAATGAATGTATTAGTCTAAACAGTGAGTAAACAGAAATACCTTTATTGATTTGTCGATTTATCACTGTTGATCAACATGGTATGACCTTTCTGTCTATCTAGTCGGCTCTTTGAAAGACATAAAGGTTAAACCTTTGTTTTTCCTTCCCTGGCTCCCTGTCCTCTGCCTCCTCTCAGACTCCAGCTCCCTCAGCACAGTGGTATCAGAGGCCTTTGTGCGTTTCTTTGTGGAGATGGTGGGTCACTACTCCGTCTTCATGGGCGGAGCAGAGCGGGAGGATGAGTCTGTATCCTCCCCCACCTCGCCCAGCCCTTCTTCTTCTGCCCCCTCGTCCTTTCAGCGCGAGGCCTTTCGCAAAGCGGTCACTTCCAAGAGCCTGAGGAGGTTTCTGGAGGTGTTCATGGAGACACAGATGTTCACCGGCTTCATCCAGGAGAGGGAGATGCGCAGGCAGGGCCTCAGAGGTACAGAGATTGATTACTGGTGTCAGAGTACAGTTGATCCGAATAAAAGTATACTGGCTGAACTTAATACGTACTATAGCTGCCTGTGGAAAGGTGTAGTAGCTATTGTTGGGAGTTCGAGTGTTTTACATTAGAGTTTCTAAAACGTGTTCCCATTGGTCTCAGAAGAAATGTTACACTCATTGACATTTTTAAGTATTGTGTAAATTTTTTTGCACGAGCAATTGTTTGCAGCACCTACACCCAGATCAAATAAAAAAAAAAAAAAAACGATAGAAAGGAAAAATGAGAAAATTCTGTTACTCACAAAAATAAGAAGATTAAGGTTTTGGGATTTGAAATATGTGAAAATGGTGATGAAATATAACTGAACCCTGTGGAGTTTTTACGATATATTTTTCCAAGGTTAAAAATAATCTGTAAAATTCAGGGATGTAGTCACTTCCATTCTTTTGTGGGTTTTGTAATGCACCCTCTTACTCACTTACTGACTTACTTGAATGATGTCAATACTGATGGGACTTGCATTGATAACAAAGTTGAGTATAAAGGTCTATACAACCTAATTTCATGTTGTTGTTGGTCAAAATATTATTATTCAATATATTTATTACCATGGTTTTTACTTTTCTTTTTTAATCTATCGTTTATACCGGGGTTTCCTCATAACATTTAACTTGAAATTTGTCCCGTTTTGATTGTTTGTTCGTTTTCAGGTCTGTTTGAGGTGAGAGCACAGGAGTACCTGGACTCCCTGCCTGGGAGCGAGCAACGAGGAGTCAACAAGTTCCTCAAGGGCCTAGGTTAGTGTTACTGTACAATCTGTCTGTCTATCCATCCGTCCGTCCATCAATGTTTGTTAATCCAATTTACGTCTTTTGCTTTATCAGGAAACAAGATGAAATTCCTCTCCAAGAAATGAACCTGGGACTCGGGTGGAATCTGCCACAGTAGATGGTGAGGTAAAAAAGAAAAAGATAACATGCTTCCTGGACGTGGACAACGCCGGGTCGGAGACGTGTCTGTAGGGCCAAGAGTAACGAAGAGGCCCTGAAGTGAACTGGACTCATAGTTTGTGAACATGAGAGCCTCTGGGTAAAGTTAGCGTGGAGCTCTCAGCTTCATTAGCAAGTCATTCCATTAGTGCTGTGGAGGGGGTCACACAGCACGGACCAAAACATGAGGAATCACACAGTGTCTAGTTTCACACTTCCCAGGGTTCTGGTGTGTTACAGTCAGTCCCAGCAGTGTGATACAGTAGAGCACGGCACAGTGGAAAGGTTTTTAGGACCAGTGTTTGTTTTTTTTTCTTCCTTATTCAGTCTCTGACTATCTATAAACCTTTTGTACAATACTTTCTCATTACATTCCAAGTATGTTCTATAGAATCTTTTATAAAGTCAATAGTACAACTTCTTCTTCAACAGGAGGCTTTAAAGTTAATTTATATTCTTTTTAGACCAAATTAATCTGTCTTGTTTTACATTTTTCCTTAAAACGAGTGCAAAGAAATATCCTGTAGTTTGTAATAGGCTTTATTTAACAGAGTCTAGTCCAGACTGTTTGTAGACCACTTTGGGTTGTCGGGTATATGTACCACTGTTTGAAGTAAATGAACTTTCATTTGAAAACGTAGGAGCATGAAAAGAAAGAAAGACTGAGGCAAATGTAACGTTGAGAACAAATGAGCAATGTGAATCCATCCGTGACTTGGGTTTTACTAGAGGATGTGGATAGGTGTGATGTTGAAGAATGACGCGTATTTTAGGTCAACCAGCATCTGTGTGTCTCACAAAAGCAACTAGATCTGCCTTAAACTTGATGGAGAATGCAATGAAACTTTATTAATAAAGTGATTTGAATTAGACAAATGTCTCATCTCTCTTTTCATTTTGTCATATGAATATGCAGGACAGGGCCTGTGGTGAGAAGATGCAGGGAGGAAGTGGGTTTGAGGTTGTACCAAGGAGGTGAAGAGAAATAGGGTAAAGTGTCTTTTTCATTAAATGGCCAAATCACTTGTGTGAGGACAGTGATCGAACAGGACATCTCCTGATAAACCACTGATGACTTTAGTAAAACAAACATGGCACATAGCTACTTGTTTATTTAAAAAGAAAGGTAACAATGCGTTTGTCATTACTCATGTCATAACTAGAGTTAATTAACAGGACACATTACCAGCAGAAAAAGAAGTGTCCTCGAAATGAGTTCTGGACTATTGCTGTCATTATCCTGTTCAAACCATGCAATACCTAATATATCCACTAGAGGAGTGTGTTACCCACTGTATGCTGTCATACACTTGTTGCCTCAAAGTGTCCAAGGTCCAAAATCACATCTCAGACAATCAGGTATTTAATGAGTTCAGCGGCAGGACCGTGTCCAGCAGTATTATCGCCTCTGTCTGCTCATGTCAGAATATGGACCAAAGACGGTTTAAACACTGCCATCCACAGGTGGATTCCCAAAATATGTTTGAAAAACGTACATATCTAAACCTAATTTATTCGACTTAAAATAAGCTTTTATCAAAAACAAAAACAACAACATCTCCTCTCTAACTATTGCAAATCTTGAAAGAGGCCACCTGAAAGTCGTTTTATAAGGATGACAACACTCGATAACAATCCACTATAGGTTATAGCTTCTCACTGTGCTTCGACAATGCATCAGCTTTAAATTGACGTATATATAGAGGTTTTACTAAATTGTTATTGATGAAGATATTAAATGTTGATACTGATTTACTGTCCAGCCGAACATTGTACTTTAAATTTACAAGCACGTGATGCCGTGGAGTCTCTAACATTACACATGTTCAAAATGCTCTCTCTAAGCATTATCTGTAAATATAAATATAAATTAATATAAAGAAAAGTGGAGACACTCATTGTTCATAATAACATGACGAAGATTTTCAAAAACAAACTGTATTGACAACATTTATGCTTTGCCTCACAGCATCTAATACAATAGATAAGATAATATTAAGTATCAGAATCACAAATACTTTATTGCTCCCCGAGGGGAAATTAGGTTTTGTTACATTTGCTCCAACCAAGAATAGAAATATACACTGGTTGAGACAACAACAATAAATAGAAATACCAATATAAGGCAGAGTATGAAATAAAAGTTGCACTAAACATGTGCACTATGATACAATGTATTGAAAGAAGCCAAATGAGAATATGTAAAAAAGGAAATAGCATGTACATTACAATAAACACGAATGCGGAGCACAGGCGCATCAGCAGCATTTGCAAACAACATGAATCACTAATGTATCCAATAAATAAATAAATAATAAAATGTATCGGTCGGTTTTTATTAGATTTCCCAAACAGCAGCACACCCCCCCCACCATCACCACCCTTTCCTTTCCTGTGCTCTCCTCCCCTCCTCCCCCTCCCCGTGATTACGTGTTGACCGGTCATACCTCTCTCCCCCCCCTCCCCTCTCCTCTCCCCTCCCTCTCTCTCTCTCTCTCCCTCTCTCTCTTTTCTCTCTCCTCTGGCTTTTTCCGGGCTTCATGTCATACCACGGCTAATTCCTGAAATTCCTGCCCTCCTCTCGCTTCAAACAAACGGCTTTAAGGAAGCAGACGAGGCAGCAGAAAACAAACAAAGGGGCAGAAAAAAAAAGACAAGAAAGAGGAAAGGAGAAGCCCGGACTGAGGAGGAGAGTCACTTCATTCATTTTCAGAAAGAAAACAATATTTAGAAAGTCAGGAGAAAAGAAATAAGATATTGCTGCACCTGCGTCGGGCCTGTTGCTCCGGGTAAGTTTCCTCCATGATTCTCCTCGGACATCCTGTCGTGTTGTGTTTACTCTGCTTCACGTTGAAGTGCGTCTCTTGTGTCGCTCTCTCAACTTTGTTCATGTTGTGGGACGCGAACGCAGCGGTTTCTCTGCGCTTTCCGCCTGAATCCTCCTCACACGCTGTCCGACACCACATTCCTCAAATATCTCACATTTCTCCGCTCAAATTCCGACATTTTTTTCCCTTTAATGCGTGTGTGTGAGTGTGTGTTTGTGTGTGTGTGGCTTCCTGTGCTGCAGCCGGAACTTTTTGCTCCTTATTATTCGAAGGAATAACGTCACCGGCGCGCAGTCAAACATTAGCGCCTGTCTGGGTAAAAGTTTGACACCGGGAAAACCGAGATAAATCAAACCGAGTGTATTTATTAACTCGCCGGCGGAGGTTTCTTTCTCCTCCTGTGTCAACAAGTGTGAGTAGACTGGAGCTGGACTGGGAACGTCACTGCTGCCTTGGTGCTGTATTTGTCACTCGTTTTGCGATGGTGAGAGTTTTAATGAAAACATAGATTTGAATTAGAATGTGATGTTAATATGTCACCGATTAAAATATTAATCTGCGACAATGAATGTTTTTCCTTTGATCCCTCACATAAATTTAGTAAAAGTTTAAACAAAATGTGAAAATTCCCCCTGAGATGTAAAAGCTAAATGTGTGTATGGTTTAAATGAATCACTATGCAGGAAATTTGTCTCTCATAGAGTTGTATATATTATAATATATATCGGGCTACTTTTCTGTATATAAAATATGAATCATTGTTATTGATACATCAGTATCTTAGCAGTACTTTAATGTTGGAATAAACAGATTCTTGCTGTTTTGTATAGACTTTATTGTCGTATTTGTAAAGTGCAGATAGAAGTATAATTCCCTCTGAGTTGAAAATAATATGCTGCAGCAGGTAGAAGATGGGAGAAATGCTTAGTGAAAAAGGTAAAATGCTAGTACTTAATAATTATACTAAAGTTAATCTAAATGGTCACTTTCCATCACTGAGTGCGTTCAAGTATCAATTGCACATTGTTTGTAGATATTTATATGACTTTTTATATGTGTTTACAATTTAATCTTGTAGTGGAATAGTATTCCTATATCAGGGTGTAAGCAGCATTTTAATGCTGTTGCTAAATGAGATGAAATGATTCTGATCTATAAACTCTTCTTTGGCCTCATATTGTATTGGTTGATCATGTGATCCAATTTAAAATATGTGGTTGATCATGTGATACGTTTTTTTTTAAAGTTTTGGTTCATCATGTGATTCATTTTAAGGTCAATGTAAACTTTATAAACCCAGAAGGGGAAATTCATGTAGTCATACACTGCAGTTAGCACACAGAGGCACACAGACACACACAGAGGCACACCTTATGCACACACAATCACATACACCCACAAACACAGTATCTTATGCAATAGGATTACCGACAAAATAAAGTGTCCTAAAAGAGAGGGCCTTGTATAAGAGTATTTAAAAACTTTACCAACAAAGGAAAACAAAAGAAAAATGTAAAAGTATGACCAACAAGAAAACATAAGACATGTTGTACAATATATTGAAATAAATGTACTTTGTTACTTTTCCACCAGTGATATCGTGCTGTGTTCAATAGCCTAATACATTATTGCTGTGCATGGAGGGTGTCATTTAGTTTCTGTCTTTCAGTTATTTTTCTGTATCAATAATATTTTAACTATAAACAGAATCCCTTGTTGTGTGGCTGCTGTTGCTGTTACTTCTTGTTGAAGCCGGTTAGATTATCTTAAATAGTTATGTTAGTTATGTCTTGAATAAAAATGTTAACAACCATCTCCCATATGTTTGCATGAGTCTTCTACTACATATAGTCTATTGCATTACATTGATTCAGTGGACTGACCGTTTTTAGAAATGAGCAGTGGTGCAAATTAGCCAAAATCACTGAATTAATATACTTCCGTGCAAATTTTAAGTAAATTATTTAAATTAACCTGATTTTATAGCATTTTTGAATTAATTGGCAAACTTTTGTAGTGAATTATAAAAGCTTAAAATTAATTCTTTTTTTGCATTTTAGCTTAAACTTTTTGCTGTTTTTTTAGCTTTTGAACATTATACTCAAGCAGAGAAGAAGAAAACGAGTGACTCAAATCGTGTGTAAATAATTTTATGTTTGACAGACTTTGTATTCAGAGTCTCTGAGCCGCTGCAGAGGTGAAAAGAGCAGTGTGCGCGTGTGGAGCATGTTTTCGGTCAGAGTTCGAGACAGCTAACACAGGACTCACCGGGCTATGCGCATGTGTGTGCGTGTGTATGCTATGGGGTCCCACAGGGCAGCTGAGGATTCTATGTTTTTCCACTGGGGGAAACAGGTGTAATGGAGCAGGGTGGCGGTAGGGTTTAAAAACACACCTGTCAAAGCCTCCTCTGAAGTGTGTGACAGCCACAGGAGTTCTTTTTTTTCCAGGCCTTGAGTTTTCAAGGCTTTGGAATCATTATTGTCTCTGATGGATTACTTGTATTGCCATGTGAACTGTAAGTATGTGTTGGTTGCACTTCAGTAGCATTTGTGCATCTGTGTGTGGGGCCTGATGTGTGTGTTTGTATGTCGGTAAGAAGGGAGGTAAAAAGTATGATGAGCGAGCAGGGGAATCTGTGTTCCGAACTTGTTCCCGATTCAGAGTGTGTGTATGTTGAGTTGCCCTGAGAGACAAGCCCTCACCATAGTGGAGGAGTTTTTCTTTTTTTTTTTTGCTGTGCTCATCCCACATAGCGATCATTCCTCCTCCGCTCGCACGAGAGAAACGAATAATGCCTCAGATATGAGCCTTATAGAACAAAGACTTTCTGCACACCCCCTCCCTTCTCTTTTTCTACCAACTGCACTGTGCACTCACAGCTCTGGGCAGTGTGTGTGTGTGTGTGTGTGTGTGTGTGTGTGTGTGTGTGCGTCTGTGTGTGTGTGACTGTGTTGTTTGTTGACTCCAGCCATGTCTGATAGAGCTCTCTGTGTGGATTATCTGATAGACCCTCTGTCCTTTTTAGCTCCAACTCTTTAGGTAATGACAATCAAGTCCTCACCTTCCGTCCTCTCTGGAAGGAGCTGCAATAATAGCACTGACATAGTAATATTGTTATTATTGGCATATTTATGTCCAATATTCACTAAATGTTTTGGTCTTTAACACTCCTGAGGGAAATGTCTGTCTCCTTAACTGCTAAATCATCCCATAAAGCAGCTAAATATTCAGCAGCTAGTTTCCAACTCTGCTCGTTCACTGTTTGGTGCTGAGCAGGAAAAGTTTTACACAAAAAGCAGCTATGGGCATTTGAGCGGTGAGACTGAACCAAAACAGTAGAGTAGCTGGCTGTGAAACAAAAACAATGAGCTGAAAGACAAAACAGGACCTGAGTTTCAGCCGTTAATTAATAAATAAGTTAATAAAGTTGTGTAAAAATTGTGCTTTTGCGTTAGGAGTAGCTGCATAATGAGCATGAATCTAAAATGGAAAACCCACAGGACTGTATACACTTATATGTGTGTATACATATGTGTTTGTGTATGAAGCCTGGGGGCTCCTGATGGTGCAGCCCAGTGAAGCTCTATGCCAGAGAACATGTCCTCTCAGCAAAACCCAAAAAAACACACCTGTGTGTCTCCAGCGGCTCACAACGCGACTTTCCATATAGCCCGATCCCATACTGCTGCCGTCTTATTTCAGAATACGTTTCCTGTCTGATTAGTAAGAGATTGCAACCAGTATACACACACACACACACACACACACACACACACACACACACACACACACACACACACACACACACACACACACACACACTGTTAACCTCTTAATTTAATAAAAAATGAATAGGTAAAATACAAATATAATTCAATGGTTTCAGGTTATGATACGTGACAACATCTTCAAGACTTAAGGTGGAATCATGTGAGTGTCTGAGGTTTTGACCTTTAATGAGTAAAAAAGGCATTTGAGAATAATTTGGCCTGTAGGAAATTGTGATGGGCAACATTTACTGTTTTCTGGTGCGATGTCAACTGAATTATTACTCAATTAATTGAGACAATAATCAGCTGACTACTTAATAATGTCAATAGTCATTAGTGTTGCGTCCATTTGTACACTTCAGGCTACACCTTTGCACTCCTTCCTATTGATTGCAAGTATTAACAGTGGTTATCTTAGAATTTAACAGCTAATTTCAGGCTGTACCAAATGCTAAAAGCTCACATCAGCTTGCCTTAATGAAAACACAATGATAATGATAATGTGCTTATGTTTTGTAGAGAAAATATTTTCCAATTTGCCATAAACACAAAATCCAGTGAAGGTTGCTGGGAATGTTATGTTTTGCAGATATTTGATCCTAAATCCAAATACTGGACAAATCAAAAGTCAGAGGATCAGCCAAGGAATTAAGTATTTAATCCTGCTGCGGAAGTGAGTGAACAAAGTTCCTGAGACCGTGAATGTCTTTCCAAAATGTTACTATCAAATGTTGGTGTCGGAAAAGGTTAAATCAACCAGTTCAGCTGTGGTACATCACCTGGGAACCATGAATGTCTATACAAAATTTCATGTGAGTCCATCCAGGAGTTGTTGAGATATTTTAAACTGGACCAAAGTGAGGGACCTACACAACATTAGTTCAGGCCTCTGTGTATCCTAACCACCTGCCATCTGGCTGACACTGGTCCAGGCCAAAGGTGAGAAGAGGCTCAATTAACCTGCTGATTCTTGTGGTGTCTGATTGTGTTTGGGTGTGCGTTTATGTGAGAAAGTGTGTGCACTCTGTTTGCACCGCTACAGTGTGTGTGTTTGTGTGTGTGTGCGCCGTTGTATAAAGGGGGGATGGGGGGGTTACGTGTCCCCTGTCCACAGCACCAGCTGAGGGTTTATCCCATTGAGCGGATCCAGGGAAGAGGGGCCTCCCTGGGGGAGGCCTGTGTGGGATGGGTGAGGGATGGAGGTGGGTTGGAGGGGTTGGAGGTGGAGGGGGCTTGTTCTAAGGCCGGGCTTACGTTAATTAACCTCCCGTCTGACTGAGGCTACGGGCAGCACATTAATGGTTTACGTCTGACGGTGACCGACACCAGCCCTGAGCTGGAAGGGCTGTTACAAATTAGTTTAAAATACAGTTTCAGTTCATTTTGACTGATTTGATTTCACATTTTCAGTGAAGCCAATGTTGAGTAACAGATCTGTGTGGATTGTAATGTGTTGCTCTGATCGCAGTGGCAGAACTCATTTTATAAAGATTGTTTACACAAAACACACGACCACCAATTTCCCTGTTACTATATATGCTGTTTCTATTTAATTTGATGATAATTTAGTTGTGTGATTTGACAGAGAGGATGTCAAAAGTTATAAACCCTCACAGACTCACAAGAGAAGAAACTAGATTATCATGAGCAATGTCACATTTAATACTGTGTGGTGGTGCTTCAGATTTTTTTGGGGCTTCGTAGATGAATAATTACAAATCAAAACTTTATTAATTTCCCCAACTTTTTTTCACCTTATGTTTATTAGGCAAAGTTGAATATACACATTCCAGTTTTGACAACATATTTAAGATATTGCTTCCATATCTCTCTCCTCCAATTGTCACAACTTTTTGCTTGAAAATTATTGACACTTTTCTCTGTGAACCAATAAATATTTGATTTGCCCAAAAGCTTCACCAGCTCTAATTTCAGGTTTAAAACCCCTCAATCATTCATACCTGTCATGTGAGTGGAAACTTTGTGGTGAGTGTTGGCCCAGTGTGCTCTCTGTAAGTGTTTCTGATCATCCGTTTGTGTGGTTGAGTTTTATTGGTGTTGGCATGAGTTTATTTTTTTCCGGGTGTGACTCTATGCACAAATGTGTGTGTGTGTGTGTGTGTGTGTGTGTGTGTGTGTGTGTGTGTGTGTGTGTGTGTGTGTGTGTGTGTGTGTGTGTGTGTGTGTGTGTGTGTGTGTGTGTGTGTGTGTGTGTGTGTGTGTGTGTGTGTGTGTGTGTGTGTGTGTGTGTGTGTGTGTGGAGAGATGGGGAATGGTCGGCTGGCCAGACGCTTTGCAGGAAGCATTATGGAACATCAGGGGACTCAGAGGAAGAGCGAGGAGAGGGTTACTCTGTACAACACAATGACTCACTCATAGAATCACCTCAAGCCCTTCTTAACTGTAGCCTTGCAGGACTTTGCAGAGCTCTACAGCCTCCAAACGTAACACACACTTCCATGGGGGGGGGATTATCACTGACGTAATGGCCGCTGCTTTTCTTCTCGTTGCCATAAATGGACATGGAGTACTCTCAGTCAGCGGCGGCAGGAAAAACCATTGATGACAAATAAAAACCTAAGTTTGCACTGACTCACAGGCTCTTACTGGTTCCTACCGTTTGTGCCCCATTCCACTTTTCTCCTGCACATCCGCGGAGAGGAAGCGGTGGAGCCACGGTCTGTCTCACACTCCCCACCCGTGTGCACATCCTTAAGAAAGTGGCGTGTAGAGAAAACAGGATATGACTACGTCGGCAGACATTTTACAAGTCACACATGTGACATCACTAACATGTTGATCTCATTGCAGTTTTTTTTCCGCCACAAAGAGCCAGTTGTATGTTAAATTTATATTTTTGATAAGTCAGCTTGATCATGCCATAGTCCCCCCCACCCCAAAACACATTGATTCTAGGTTTAATGATGCAGTCAGCTGCAGTGCCTATGGAGAGGTGGGCAACCTAAAAAAGCCCCAGGCCTTAATATCCTGGTATGATCCTCCTTGGCATGCGTGTCTAAGTTTGTCTGAGGACGGTGATCCCACTTTAATGGGTTTCCTCATTTGTTGACTTTAGCCCCCCCCCTGTCCTCTGCTGCTGTTGTGTCAACGCTCGGTGCCACTTTGTGTCTTTACTTTCATCGTGGCACTAAACACATTATGATCTAAAGTGCTTTTTCCAAGTCAGCACCATCAGCTTGGATGTGATCACACAGTCCACCGTCAGATCGATGAGAGTCTTAATGCAGCTGCTACAGGTTGATAAGGTGATGATGTCAGCTGCTCTCAGGAGCATTTCAGTCTGATCTCAGTGGCTTTTGGCTTCTCCTGTTATATGAACAATTACATGGTCTGTGAAGTTTGGACCGAGGAGCTTATCAGACCCAAACACAGGAGAAGGGCACATTCTGAATACACACGTTTCTGCATTCTTGAAAAGTTGGGATTTTGTGAATGAATCATAACGGCCTGGGAATCTCTTACGCGTGATCAGATCTGGAATGAATAGTTTATTCATTGTTTGGTGAAAATAAATAATAACAGAAATAATAGTTAATTAAAAGTTCAACTTTAGTTTGAGAATTTGCTGCTTTATATTAATGTGCATTATTTCTAGTTCGGTATCTTTCGGATTTTATCTGTGGTTTGCCCTAAGCAAGTCATTGAAGGCTTCAATAATTCACTGATTAATTAAAAGATTCAAACAGCAGTAAAGTAACAAGTAATACATTTGGAACATTGTTTTTGTGTAACCTACTCCTCACTCAGCACCATATAAATTTGATCTATTTTTTCTGATTCCCAGGTTTGACCTCCCGCATCCAGCCGCATCACCACCTTCACACCTGTGGATTCCAAACAGGCAGATCCAATCACTGCTGCCTCGTCTCTCTACGTCCACCCTCACCTCCCCAGCTCCCCTGACCCTCCACCCTCCGCTGCTCTGTGGTCCCCTTCCTGATCTCCCACCACGTCTGCGGAGTGGTCGACGGCTCCCTCCCCCAGGGGCGGGAGTGAGGAGCTGGGGGACGGACTCGACAAACCCCTGGAGAATGATGCGGAGGGCGTATGGAGCCCCGACATCGAGCAGAGCTTCCAGGAGGCACTGGCCATCTACCCTCCCTGTGGCCGCAGGAAGATCATCCTCTCTGATGAGGGCAAGATGTACGGTACGCCCACCTCTATCGTCATCTTACTAACTTTCTCCTCCAATGATATGATTAAACACAGAGGGCCTGGGGACCAGCTCACATGGCAGACCAGGGTTGGGGATAGTTAAAAATTTAAAGTTAGTCTGGAAGTTATAGGTGTCTTCAGTGTGTGTGTGTGTTTGTTGTGGAGAGGAGCTACTGACTTCCACACAAATGCAATGGTTGAAACACTGTCCCATTTAAAAGGCTCCTCTGAGTTAGGACATATTCATCCTTTTATCTCCAAGAAACAAAGGCTCCAACAGGTGGATCCTTCTCAGGCCAACCTATCAGGCTACAGTACACATGTAAAAAACAACAAGGGGCAGTAAAACTTTCTCGTGTCCAACTGCAGCTCTGTTGCTAGGGGAAAGCGATAAGGGCAGGACAAAGTGGTGACGGCGATCATGGAAACCCTCTGTAGACTCATTTCGTTTCGGCCTTCGCGTTCTACCTGGCCCATGAAGACCACCTTGCTCATGGGCAGCGTAGACTGGGTCCTTCGCAGGATGCAGCCCCTGAATTTAGACACAACTTCTACACATTCCTATATTTTTGTATTCATTAATCCCTTATATATTGCATTATGAAGATGATGGAGGATCCATCTACAGTGAATTCATTCTCTTATAAAAACTGAAAGCCACATCTGCAATACTGTGGCTATAAACAGATACCTGTCCACATCTGCACAATACAAAACAGTATTTCATATGTTCTGACAATTTAGATTCACATCCCCCCCCCCCCCCCCCCCACACACACACACACACAGGCGCACACCCACACATACACACAGCCCATTCACTACCACTCCTTATGTTCACTCCTGTTTCCTGCACAGCTGTCAGCTCCACTCGGCCCAGTAATGTTCAGTCTGACTGTACGATGTGTCAGAAACAGGAGCACACACTCAATCCCTCATTCCTCTGCACACACACACACACACACACACACACACACACACACACACACACACACACACACACACACACAAACAAATGCTTCTCATTCAGGGTTTGTTCATCTTAGTGGTTGTATGGAGAATGAAAACAGTTGTCTGAGACTTTCAGAGAGGAAATGTCACATAAACAATTAAAACTTAAAACAAGACCCACCACAACAAAGAACTGATAAAACATTCATTCGAGCATCATTCCTGAACTTTGCTCTGGCCGTGTTAGTCTTGAGCACTTAAGCTATTCATGCTACTTCCAAAATCCTTGTTTAGAGGAGCAACTCTCACGTCCTACTCAGAGAACACGGTTTGGGATTAAATCACATGGCCATTAACTTTTTTGTGTTGTTGCCTAAAGTTATAAAATAAACATTTTCTAAGTTTTTAAGTAAAAGCCAAATGTTACCTGGGATCAGATCCAGCTCCTCGTGCGACCTCCAGAGGATAAGTGGTATGGATGGAGAAGTCTCTAGCTTGGTCAGATATTACATTGTTACCTCCGACAAGGAGGTTTTATTTTAGCTTCATTTGGTAGTTACCAGGATTACACAAAAACTGGGGTATGGATTATGACGAAAGTGTGTGTTTATGGACGGGAACGAAAACGGTTCAGGAACCCATTAACATTTGGTGTGGATCCAGGATTTTTTTTTCACTTTCTTTAACATTGTGCAATAAGGAGTTTCAAACACTTTCCTTGTTTTCTCAGAGAATAATTCATGGATCTTGATGACATGTTTAGGGGACTGATGTGTGAAATGTGCTGCTGATCCAAATAAAAATCTGGATCTAATGAATTTCAATGTGGTTTCATAAGATGACTGTTGGACCGTTCACTCTCTTAATACCCTTCCAGTTTCTGTTACCAACTGCAGACTCATAGATACCACAGTGTTCCCTCCTGAGATGAGCTTTTAATTACCCTATATTTGATAATGATTTGAGCCGAAGGAGCGAGATGACGATACTGCAGGTATGCCCCCAGTGAAACTTTGGATAATGTCATTGCTAAACAGGTTCGGGGAAGGTGAAGGGACATTCCACTGTGACATCGTGCTGAAAGATGTTCGGTAACAGATGGCTTGGCCACAGAGTGTCCTCCCGCGTTACTGTTTGATAGCGGATCTGGTTGGAGGGGAAAAAAACGTGGCGGACGGAGGTAGTGGCCCTATCAGACGGCGTCTGTCATCGCCTTGTATTGTCCCTGTGCCAGACAGCTTCTTTAACCGTTAGGCCTGCCTAGCCTAGCTTAGCCAACTATCGAGGTCACGGCCACCCTCTGATCAACACTTAAACCCGTATAAAGCCTGTAATAATAGTTGGAGGGGGACAGAGGAGAGAGGGGCAGGTGGCTCATCCTGTATCACACAGCGGGGGGGTGGACGGACAGTGGTGGTGGTGGTGGGGGTGTTTTTTGGCAAGGCAGGCACGGAGGTGCCCCCTTCCTCCATGTGTGGGTCAGGGGCAGGTGATGCACGCCAGGGAGCGAGTTGGCCCGCCAGGAATGGCATGTGCGCTCGGGAGCCTGAGGGTTCAAGGCAGCTCGGCGGTAACCCTAAACCAGAATAGACGTTTACCCTTTGAACGCCTGAGGGGAGGAGGGGGCTGGACAAATAAACACTGAGGTGGGCAGTAGTGTCTTGCATGGCCTTTGGGCTGTCTGTCACACCTGTCCCTGTGCGTGTCTATGTGTATGTGGGTTTCATATGTGAGACAAAGTTGGGGCGTGTTTGTGCTTATCTCCCCTGCTCTCTGCTATTTCTGTGATTTAACAACTCACATCTCTTTGTCTCTGAATCCCTGTCTGTCTTTGGTCGTCATGAACAACCTCTTCTCCCCTCTGTCCGTCAGTCTGTCTGACTTTCAGTTCACCTCCAGCTGCTCTCTGAGTTCAACCTGACAGCCCCTGCTGCAAATCCAGATTTACGACCTGGGAAATAAGGCAAGACTGAACCCATGCATGGCCCACTTTGCCCCCATTGCACCTAAACGGCCAGCTCTTCTCTTACAGCAGCCCCTGCAGCACCGCGGTCCCTCCCTCCGCCCTTTTATCACCATCCCCGGGGTCACAAGTGGCCAACAACTCAAGTCATTCAAGCAACCACAATCGCTGCAAATCCACTTTGAAGGTCTTTAGTGTTGTTAATGTTGTTTAAGTGCTGATAGCTGGTGGATGGGTGTTAAATCAGGTGGCCAAATCAAATATCAGCTGAGAATATCTTTAAAGGCATATGTGAAATGGTGAAGACGTGATTTGAAAGTTTAAGAAATGTTATTTAGTCTCCTTTGCACAAGCTAAATATGGACACAGACAAAACAAACTAGCAAAGTAAGTATCTGCTGGCTGAGAGCGACATACTCTGAATTTTAGGTTGAATTCCCTCTTTGAGGAATGAATGCCATTCATGGCTTAACAACATGATATTGAGTCTCCGAGCAGCGAAACAAAAGGGAATGTGTCTCGGATCACCTTCGCCATTGTAGATTCCTAAATTGCGTGGAATGTCTTTATCCCATATTTCATGGGCATTCAACACATTTTTCTCCCACAATGCTGTGCATAGCGTTGGCCCTCGCGCTCGTTACTCAACAGACGTATTAGCTCGCCTATTAGGGACGGTGTCACAGATATTGTGGCGGTTGTGCGCTCCTGCGGTAATTTGACATGCATCTGCCAAGGAAAACATGTCCTGCCTCGTGTGGCTCTCAGCGTGAGACGTGCCCTGCGTTCTGACCGAAGGCCTCATGCTGCAATAATGGAAAAACAGTCCAGAGCTCGTAGTGCAGAGGAAACCAAAGCCTGACAGCTCCCGCTAGAATTATGTGGCACTGGAAATTATGACTATTGTCCGTGTTTATTTGCTGCAATTTAATTGCCATATACATTTATGTGCCACTTCTTTGCAATTGTAATTGTTTAGTTTAATGATTTCCTTTTGAATCGTTTTGACCCCGCAGCTTTGAATCTTGCGTCACACGTTTTACGCAGCTGTTTGGTTTTGTCACGCCCGATTTCCTCACATCTGTTAGACGAGCACTTTTCTCACATTCTGATGGCTCTTACTTCCTGTGGGGGGGGAAAGGGATCGCTCGTGTCAATGAAGTGGATGAAGTCAACAGAGCGTTCCTCAGCGGTCGCTCGGTTTTTCTGTCAGTTCAGAACAAAGAAGACAGACACGGTAAATCATGCTCCCGCTGAGCTTCGCTTGAGCAACATGTCGGTTTCCTTGTCAGGCGATGCAAATATGTTTTTGTCTCAAGTGATCCTCATTAAGGGGTTTGATATAAAGGTCAGTGGAAAGCAACAGCGACTCATCACCCAGGTCCCAACTTTGGCAGTAAAGTGAGAGATTCACCAGAGATCCCCTTGACCTGTTGACCTTTGGAAGAGGCCTCAGAGGCTGGGTTTTGTAGTTCGCTTATGTAACAGCGCCCCAGTTCTCCGCTTGAATATGTGAACTACTGCATAATGCAGGGTGACACGGATGAAATCGATTGGGAGAGAAAATTGTGAGACAGACAGAAGGGGGCTTACCCCACAGTTAGTATTGAATTTATCTCTATAAACAGATTCTTCATGTAGATATGAAGAATCTGTTGGCAAAGGATGAGATTTTGAGGTGGGAAGCCTTCGGGTTTCTAGTTTGAACAATCGCATTCGAGCAGGTTTGGCTGCTCGCAGGTAAACAGTCCATGTGGAGAGAAGAAGAGTTGGAACACCTTGAGTGAGATGCAGCATCATATGCAGATAGCTACTAACCAAAATGTTATCTGGACTGAAAACGCCATCACTGTGCGGAGAAACATTTAACTCGTGAGTCAAGCGAAACTCCTGAGACTGTGAACAGTGTACGGTGAATGGAAGAGGCTTGGCACTGATATCCACTGTCCACACTACAAGCTTCAGTGTTTTTGCCGTTGCCCTAGAGACTTATTTGATCAAAGCTGATGGGTGCAGAGATTGATATTGAATATACGAGGGGAATAAATCTAGCACTCTCTGCAGGTTTTTCCAAGGAAATCTCCTGCTGATAATGAACTCCTAGAATCTAGAGACGGCTTTCTTTTCTATTTTTTTCTTGCACTTGCTTTTTTTCAATGCACTCCATATCTCACAGCGTAACTGAAATTACAGGGTGAGCAGCGACAGGCTCATAACAGAGCTGTCACTTTCAGTTCATGTAAACTTTTCAGATCAGCAAGGTGGGTGAGCTAGACAGGTTAGACCTGTTGAGCTGGAAAACGTTCATTCCTCTATAACAAGGCTGTCTTTCTAGAAGTCATACAAATTTTAAATAGTTTTGATGCCATAGTTTAAACTAGATCCTTAGTGGTTGTATTAATCCTGAACCAGCATGCTGTTGCGTCTCTGGTTCTTCACTTATGCAGTGGTGGACTTGTAGCTGGTATGGAAGCTTGATAGAGGTCGTTTCAGAGCTCGGTCGGCTGCATCCAGACTCTATAAGAGGGGAAATAACACCCAGCCAAGACATTCCTGCAGCCTAAATGTGACCTTTGTTTTCCTGCGCAGACACAGTGGGGCATGTGTGCTGCGGAGGGAAAACGTATGGCTGGCAGATGTGTCTTCAGGGTGGATGGCAGCAGGCATACAGTTGGACATTTACCCACAAACAACACTGAATGCACACACTGAGCACGTTCAATATTTTCACAAGACTTAAATATTTCGGCCACAGACCTACACAATGAAATATGTTTTACCCCAGAAATGCCTGCGGTATTCACGCTGTTAATTGCTCTAATGCTACTTATAGTCTAAAAACATATTTTAAGTGTCCAATAGATTGAATTGCGCTTTTGTACATAGACAGTTATTGCACAGGACATGGACCCATGGGGTGATGCCGGAGCAGCAGATGCAAGACCCGGTCAGTATATAGGAATGTGAGGAATGCACTGGGCTGAGAGAGGGAGAGAGAATCTAAGAAGGAGAGAGAGGGAGAGAGAGAGATCAGACAAGGCCAGGCCAGTGATGACCACAGCACCGTTCTTCAGTGGCAGATTTACGACCAACCAGGCCCAGAGGTTGAGTTTGTGAGGAACAATGCAGGCCACCTTCACCAACTCTCCTTGACCTTTACCAACAGGCCTGAGCAGGACAATGGAAACTGTCTCTTAGCATCACCTTTCCTTCAGGAGAGAAGGAGTTATATCGTTTTGATGTTTGTCTTAAGACCGGAAGTGGCTTTTCTGCAAGTTAGTGAATGTTCAAGGTTGTTTTATTTCATACAGTATGAAGTTTGGATAAAGTTCATTTCCAATGTTCAGCTTCAAACCCTCCTCCATTGTTGGAACGGTACTGATATGAATTTATGATTCAGTCAGTTATTGATCACGATCTAAAACATCCATATTAAATACAGCTTCTTTGTAATGGTCATTATGAAATGTAGTGTTTCTCATCCTTATGATCTATAAGTTATCCATAATTCACTCACTTTGAGTGCCACAGCAGTTCCCTGGCCCAGTCCCGGATCTAGACTGCTTAGATCGGGGGGGGGGGGGCGACGGGGGAACGACGCTGCAGTTAAACAGAACACTGAAGAATCTTTTTAATGATGCAGGCGTAAACAATTTAAAGTATGTTAAAAAACAAGTTCAACAGACCCTTTGCTTTAGTAGATGAACAAACTGTGAACACCTTGAGACTGTGGCTTGGTTGTCCTCTGTGTATTGTTTAGCAGCACCAAAATATTGTTTCATTCAAATGAAGTCCAATTTTAAACAGAATTTTTTTTTTTGTCCAACCTGCAATTCAGAAATTAGGCAATTCTGACATGGCAAATGAAATAAACATGATTCAAATTCAAGAAAGTTACACAATTAAGAAAGAAAGTTGGCCCCCTTCTAGATCCGGGATCGCCCTGCCCACAACACCATTACACAATTACATAATTACATTCAAATGCTACAGTACAATGTAATGTTCTGTGTGGAGGTTGCATGTTCTCCCCCCCGTTTGGGTTTACTCCGGGTTGTTTGTCTCTGTACTTTAGCCCTACGATACGCCAGCTGGGTTTGGTTTCCGCCCAACACACACACTACCCTCAAAGGATAAGAGGTGTGTAGATAATGGATGGATGGATGATGTATTTCATTGTTGGCTAGACTTTACGTGCAGAGTAAGAGAATGCACACCGTTACCCCTTCCAGTCGCCCACAGAGGGGACCCCCTGAAAGACCTCTTACTCTACTATTTTAATTGAATTTACTGTATAAAATAAAACTTATTTGCTGCTATGAGTTTTATTTACTTCCTTGTTGCATTTTTTTTTTCTGTTATTCCAGAATGTCTCACAGGGTGAATTCTGCTGTGGTGCAATCCACAGACATCCCCCAGGCTTGTCAGTTGCATTGTTGTTAATCAGGTCCAGTCCCAATTGTCATATCCTAAAAATCCCTTGACATTTCATAAAGGGTGAAGGTCAAAGTGTCCTCATACAAATCGCTCAGTGCAGTAATGGCTTTAAAGGGATGGTTCCATGAAAAATGGAAATTCACTTCTGGAGTTTAAGGGGTAAACTTTGTTGCAGCAGAAGTCAACAGTGCATATATTCACATCGTTTATGATTTTGCCACTTTTTCAAGATGGAGGAACACAAATCTAAGACACGTCTGCAGTATGATGGTGCCACTATAAAAAATCAGCAGCTCCACATGGGAACTAATTTATTTACTGTTGTTATTATCCATGCATCTGTGAAGGAATCATTGTATAAGGCTCGGAAAAACGACATTGGAAGAAATGGTTTGGAAACACCTCACTCCCCAGTGGGATTAGGGACGGACAGAGGACCACTCAATAGAAAAGCCTTGACTCTAAAGCAACTTCTAAAACGAGGAGTCACATAAAAGATACTTCTACCCCCTTTTCTGGTTGTAAACATTAAGGAGTATACAATATGGAAACTTAACCAACTGGAACCAGCCGCAGAAATATTCCCAGTAAACTCATAAATTCTAAGGTTGTCTGAGTTCTGAACATAACAGTAGCGACTTTGCTTGTCCTGCGGGTCAGTCTCTTTTAATGCCCTGAAGAAATGTTTTCCAGAATCAGATTTCCCCCAGATAAGTCTGTGACCGCAGGCAATGTGATAAACAACATCAAACTGTGGAGCAGTGGGTGATGGTATAATGTTCCTATGTGACTTTCCTGCAGCCTTGGCTGGCACTGGCTCTGTGTGTGTGCTGCTCCCTTTGGATATCATGATCTCATCGCTGTGTGAGTCCCCCCTCTGATCTGACGGGTGTGTTGGAGGGTATTTTTTGATGGGGCCCCTCCCCAAGCGCTCCCTCACAGAGGAGTGGTGGGGCATCGGATGTCTGAGACAGGACCAAGAACCAAAGCCCCTTTGACAGCCCATTAAGGAAGCTGTTTAACGCTCTCAATACATACCTGGCTCATATTGAGGGGGGGATGCCGTCAATAAAACAGTGTGTCGTTGGGCTTGTTTGGTGGTGAAATACGTTTTCAAATCATTAATCCTAATCCCAGAAAATGTATGTATTGTTGGGGTTAACATGGTTTTGTACAGATTAAGATAAAGTCTGACAACAACTCCCATGAGAGTCTGTAGCATCTTTTCACAAGCGTCTGAAGAGAATAGGATAAAATAGAATCCTTTTACTGTCATTGTACAGTGTACAATGAAATTTAGCAGCAATCCTTAATGTGCATAGTATACGAAGATAAAAACAAGAAGAGGAAACAGCATGAACAGGTAAAAAAGGTGCAATCAAAAAATGGTGGTATGAGGTCAAATTTAAATATGGAAAAACTGTGCGGAGCGAATGAAGAAGAGTGGCTGCTTTTCAGAATTCGTGAGAGGTTTTTCTTCATCTGCTATATGCTGACACGTCTGTGTCTGTTACTCTGAAAATCCCTTTTGGATTGGACTCAAAATGCACATCCTACTGTACGAGAGAAGCTTCCGGGAGATAAGTTGAGGGAACTGGCAGAACTTGCCGCTGTAATGTGAGGAGCTCGATACGGGCAACTTGATGTTCATTTGAGGTCCAAGTACCGCGAGGACTTTGACAAAGCTCTCTGTTCGTCTTTTCAAGAGTTTTGATTGCGAGGGAAATGTGGAACACTTTTTTAATCCCCGGGGAATTAAAGAAATATGTATTTAGGGGCTCAAACAATCGGTCGGCGAGTGCACCTCCTGATAAACACTAAACGGTTGAGGAGTTACAGCCCTGAAGGGAAAATAAGATTTAGATGGAATGAATGCCTCGACTGTGACTGAAGTGTGTGTGTGTGGGGGGGGGGGGGGGGGGGGGGGGGGGGGGTGTGCGTGTGTGTGGGTCTGTGTGGGATTTTATGTCTTTATCTCTGTGTGCGACTTTGTGTATTGGGACTAGACAGTATTTGAGAGAAGGGTTTAGTCCACAAAAGCTTCACACAAAGGCAGTTCTGCGGCTGGGCAATTGGTGTGTGTGTGCCTTTGTGTAGGTGTGTGTGTGTGTGTGTGTGTGTGCATTTGAGTGCGTGTGCATGCACATGCGTGTGTGTGTTTTTCAGGAATCTGGAGCTTTACAAGGACTAATGTCGACCACTTTTTCCTCTTTTGACTGATTCATTCTCTGGTTCACACTTTTTGAGCTGTAGAATAGTGGATTCCCATGTCGACCCATGCAGCTGAGTTCACATGCAGTCTTTTAAGGCTGGGGGGATTTTGCAGGAGATGTCGTTACCACCTTTCTAAAAACTTTTGCTGCTCGTGAAGTCTGGTCGTCAGTGTCAGACACAGAAAGGAACACGTGAATGTAAACGATGTAATTAAAAAACACATGGTTTTACAAACTAATGTACAAGACAACTTTGGGATTTGCCTCAGAATAAAATTGTTTTCCACAATATGTCTAAACTGTTGCCTCCTTTAGTTCCTGGTTGATCGTCTGACTGCTTGAGCCCTTTCCTGTCTAACTACACTGTGTTGTTGTGTGCTATTTAATAACACTCAATCCTAAATACAACAACACAATCTTATCTAATAATTACAAAGTCATCCAAAATATATAATTACAATCAGATAACAAACCTGTAGTTTCACGACAGAAGGTTGTTCCCAACACAAAGGTTGAACGTTTTTTCAGTTTGAATACCTAAAACTGCAAATAGTTTTTTTTAAAGGAATTTGGCAATACAGCACAGAGGCTTTAAAACGCATTAAACCTCCTTCATAACTGAAAGGCACAGGATGATCAGATCACATGACCACAGCGATGAAACGGTGCATTGCGTTCCGCGCAAAATCGGATCACTTTTATTGGCTGACGAAATTCCCGATAGCGGTTGAGCCGGGTGTCAGCTTTCCACTCTTCATCCTTCGGGGTCAGTTGATTGGCCGGTTTGTGAAGCGCTGTGAGGTCTGACCCAAGTGTCACTATGTGAGGGGAAAATGTGACGGGTTTGTGTCACTTGTGTGTTGTGACTGATCTGTGTGTTAATTCACATGGGGACGTGGTGCCAAGGGAAAAATGATCGTGTTTAAGAGCTGGTGCAAAGTCTTGTAAACTCATGTGTGTGTGAGCGTGTCATTCACTCTGGAACAGAACTCGTCCGTCTTCCCTTCTCTCATTTCCTCTTCGTGAATGTGCTGATCTCAAGTATATGGCTGCCATTAACAATTCATTTCATTTTATTTTTAATGAATCATTTCCAATATTACTGTGTTAGGTTTATTGTGTCACAAATTTCAGAGACATTCTGCCCATTCCATGTCTGCTGAGAACAACATGGTTTATTTAAACAGTTTATTTTGTTTGACCAGAAAAGGTCCTTCAAATATATTCAATCGAAAAAATAAAATACACTTCTAGAACCGTACATTATATTGACCCATGCTGCACCTAATAGCAATCTACTAAAACGGATCTCCAAATAAATGATTTTCAACCTCCTACCCATGGAGTATTGGTCACAATGGTATTGGAGGGAAATTGGTGTAATCTATTCTATATGGAATAATATGGATTATATGGGACCCAGATTAGCCAATATACTCTGAATGGTACTTCCTTGACCAAGGACTGATGCTAAGGGGAAGCCTTGTTGTCCCTGGCCTATATTCATTTTATTTTTATATTCAAAATATGGAAGTCACATCCTCCTGGATTGCACCTCAGAAACCTTATACGTATAGTTGTCTGTACATGCCTATTTGTGTGTTATCCAGTTTAGCCTTTAAACTAGAGGTTTATCTTTTTGGAAAGAGGGTGAAAGAAGCCACATGACCGTTGCCCTCCCCTGTAACCGGAGACTGTGCTCGGAGGGAGGGAACAAGCCCAAGATTTACTGTGGGCGTAAAGGCATATTCCATAAACATTGACACACACACCAGCTGCCTGGCAGCCTCAGCAGACTGGGCCCCCTTTGGTCACTGGCCGTGTCTGTCCTGAGTCCGGTCTGAGGATCGCATGGCTGCAGCCTCCACCTGCTCTGCCAATGTGACCTGTCTGTCAGCGGTGGCAGCAGACACACACACACACACACACACACACACACACACACACACACACACACACACACACACACACATGCTCAGTGTACAGTGACTGATGTACACTCTTAAACACAGATGCATAAACTTGGTGATATACTTATACTCGTAGTTTTCTGCGGTGACACACTTGACAGCCTGGACTCCTGACATTTGGTACATTCGTTTGCACGTGCATCTATACGTGCATGCAAGCAAGTACACACACAGGCATATTTTGAGAAGTTGATTTAGCTAATTATACAGTGACTTAAGTGACCTCAGCGCACAATAATTTTTCACAAATATGGGCACAGAAATATACAGCGCATATACATTTCCTCATTCCTCAGTGTCGTGCTTTATGGTTTGGCCCAGCGTGAGGTGCAGGATCACTAACTCAATAATTATCTTTGGTAAACATTTTAATTGGTCCACACTTAGAACATGCTCCTCATTAACCCCCCGACACTCTCAGCTCGAGGATACTATCGCTAAAGTAAAAACAGCACATATACTTATGTTAATTAAAAATACTTCACACAAGAAAATTTAATATGGTAGTAACTTATAAAACGTAAACACCTGTTTGAAATAGGACAATTGTACACAACAGGATTGTATGTTGTGCTGTATTTCTTAAAATTTGATTTATGAATAATATTGTGCCTCTCAGTCAAATCTGAAGGAAAATAAATATTTTGAGTTTGAAAGTGTCTTAAAACTCCAACGTGAGTGAAGGTCCAGCGAGTAAAGTTTGCTTTTGTTCTTGACTCTTACAGGACGAAATGAGCTGATTGCACGCTACATCAAACTCCGTACGGGGAAGACGAGGACCAGGAAGCAGGTGAGTTCTCTGCAAGCCACCGTCTGAATCAGCCTCTATTTTTGAACTCCTCCATGAAGCTCTACCCTGCTGAGTGATGCCCCAGCACCCTGCGCAGCGCCTGTCACTTCTCACTCCCCCTCGGCTCGGAGGCCTGGGGATGACGATTGATTTAGGGCCGGGGCCAAATGCACAGATGCTATAGGATCGAGTGTCGGTGTTATTTCTTCGCCACCTCATGGATCTGGTGCTTGTTAGAAGGTGAAGCTGGGGAATACGGGGATCTGGATGGGAGACCGAGGTGGGACGCCCAGGGGATTTGGAACTCTAGCCTCCCTATGGTACCCGAGATGGAGTGATGTATGGGGCAATGATTGATGTGGAGAGAAAGTGTCCGCGTTAAGTGATCCGGCAGATTCCGTTTGGGAAATAAAACGAAATGAGAAGTGGGGGGGCAGTCACGGGTCAGATCAGGGTGGTGGGACAGGTCAGCAACACAAGAGACACCAACAGGAGTGGACTGACAGTGCAGCTTCTTCAGAGTGTTCAACACTATTGTGCTGTGATGTGGTGAATCGTCTGTATTCATATAGAGCTTTTTCTAGTCTTGACCTGTCAGGGCACTTTACAGTTCAGTTCAGCCATTCAGCCAGTCACACACACACATTCAAACAGTGCAACTATCTGCAGCTCTTTCTGTTTCACGGATCACTCACACACTGCCGGCACAGCTGTCAGGAGACATTCGGGGTTCAGTATCTTGCCCAAGAAAACTTTGGCAATTCTACATTCCTCGTGGAATGAGCTTCTGGTTAGTGGACGACCTGCTGTACCTCCCGAGCTACAGCCACCCTGATAGAGACAGGAGGTGTGTGCAAGGATTTTTCGTACATTCAAAAATGTAAATATGACTTGGAAGTCTTTACCTTTTATAATGAGTAAATAATAATAAATTTGAAGTTAGAGTTGTTTCTCAGATCAGTGTATCAGTGGTATAGCTCATTATGTCTAAATGATCGCATCAATCCCCAAAGAAAGACGGTTATTCCTCAAAGTGATTCCTGTTTTTTCAGAATTTGTTTAGGTATATGAAGTCATGTGAATATAGTATAAACTGTATATGTGCGTTTATCCACAAGCAAGCAGAGACTTATTTATATAGCATATTTCATTTGAGATGGAAGCAATGTGATGCACAAAGTATGAGCTACCACAAAACCAAGTAGGAATCCAATATCATTAAATCAAATAATAATTCTGCCAATAAAATAATTAGACACAAAATACAATAAAAGGAATAAATAATATTAAAAGGAATAAAAATAAATATATTAGATTAAAACCAGCTAACCAGACCATGCACCTCAACTTGAGCAGTCACTGGGGGCTACAATGGATCCCAATGGGCCTTGGTGACGCCGTGGTCAAGCTGTCTCACACAAACATATTCCCACTGGTCAGTTTAGAGTCTTAAATACATGTTTAAGACTGGACATGGAAACAGAAACACCTGGAGGAAATCCATGCAAACCCACAGGGTTTAAGCCCCACAGCTAGAGGAGGTTAGTTTTGAACTTGTAGCATTTTTGCAGTGGGGTAATGGTGCTCACCAAAAAAAAGCCGCTTAGATTCAATGTTTAACTCTGTCGTGTTGTCTAACCTTACTTCCAGGTGTCCAGTCACATCCAAGTCCTGGCCCGACGGAAGGCCAGAGAGATCCAGGTGAAGCTGAAGGTACGCTACGTGAGTCAAACTTCTTTTTGCTTTTTCTATATGAAGTGAATGCTTTGGAAGATGTCAATGATTGGAGGGAAATGAAGAAGGGATAAAATCAAGTCATCACTTTGTTAACTAGAGGGGCTTTTATAGAGTGTATGCCTCCGCCAAGGTTAAGCCCCTATCTCGCTATATTAAAGAAAGCACAAAAAACATTTTCGCTCTAAAATATGATGTATTTCTTCTTATTCATAGCTATGCCCCTCCACCATATTTCTGGAAATCAGTTGATTTGTATTGTTGTATTATTATTGCACTATTTTTTATCACTACAGGATTCCTACCAACATCTGGGGCAATGGAACTGCTGATGAAAATTAGCCTGTCAGCTAACTTGGTGGCCTTTACATTTGTATGAATGTTGATTAATGTACATTCTCTCTTTACAAATAAAGAATGAATTAATTGAAAAAAAATGTTTGTGTAACCTTGCTTAACAAAAGTCAGACAAACAAATGCAGATGAAAGGATAAGCCTTGGCGGAGGTAAACAAATCTGAATAACATGAATACTTCTCCATGGACAGGGTAACATAGTTTTTTATCTGTGATTGTAAGCTGATAAAGAAAGTCCTTGTCAATAAGTGTGATTAGTATGTTTCATCTTTCAGGGTTATAGATCATAATCAAACCATGTTGCCTGCATTTGAATGTTTATTATTATCATGGCTTTAATCCAGTTGAGCAGCCGGAATGTTGAAAACATTCTAACTCTATATTATCTCCTCTCATATTGAAATTTGGTGTTTTGTTAAAGGTATTTCAACATCCATGGCCCCTGCTCTGCCATGGATTCACATTCCGTTAACACAAAGGCACAAGCCACTGGCTGTTTTAATTGCAATCTCTAATTGACGCTAGTTGTAAATGGCATGCTTATACATTATGATGAAATGTGAACATTGCTCCGGCAGCCCGGGGCTTACTGTGCACAATCACGAACAAGACCAACCAAACACAATTGTCAGGGAACAAATTAATCCCTGCATTATTCCTTCCAGATATTACATGTATGGTAAGTAAAGCAATAAAAGTTTTTCCCGTGTAGTACGCTGAGAGCTTACACATCCCCTTCCCCCCAGTACTTTCTCAGTTTACATTGCTCATCCGCATACCCGCACACAACAGGACTCTCCCTCACCTTGGACGGTGGCCAGGAGGGTTCAGCTGGCAGAGGCCTGCATTGGTCACAGGGTTTGCCCCCTGTCACGGGCTTTTTTTAAATACATCTTTGGTGTAACTGAGATCCCTGCCACATGTACCCCCCATATTTCAGCTATGCCCTTGTGTTAGCCAGTTCTTGGAAGAAGAATGCTCTCTGTGGCCTTGCCCATTAGGGCGGCAAGTGTTTGTTGTCCTCTGTGGTTTGGAAACTGCTGAAGGAGTGGATTCGAAAACAAGAGCTGTATCACTTTACCGCACGGCACAAGAGCAACAGTTTTCTAGCACTCACCTGTTTTCAACTATTTCCGATGGCATTGTCATTGCACAGCTTCGATAATGATGAGCATATTAACATATCACCACTGTTGCCTGCCTCGTCTTCCGATTGGACCTACAACAGAAGCTAGTTGTCATCACAGGCTTGCCAGTGCCAAAGCAATAAACTTAACTCTTGACCCAAAGGCCCTTGACTGTAATATCACCTTCTCTCCATCTCTCTGCTTGGCAGGGATTCACCGATGATGCAAGCTGGCCTCAGCCCTCCGTTTCCCCTTTTAGGGCTCGGCTTGCGTTGCTGGTAAAGTGGGGCGCTATCGGAGTCTGATGACTGTTCTCTTTGCACAATCGTCTGTTTCTCTCACTCTCGCTGTCTTGTCGCTCTCCACAGGACCAGGCCGCCAAAGACAAGGCCCTGCAGAGTATGGCCACCATGTCCTCAGCCCAGATCCTCTCACCCACGGCCTTCCAGAACAAGATGGCTCTCCAAGGCCTGGCAAGGCCACCGTATCCGACAACCGGTGGGGTGAGTCCCTAACCAGTGTCCCCTCCAACACATTATTCAGGTTAAACTGAAATGCTGAGCACTGGCCACATTTATATAAAACAACTTTTCGTGTCCATTAAAAAATGTTGGGTTTCAATGCCACATAGCAGAATTTTCCCATCACCCTTTATACTGATACATAATTTCCCTGGATGTTTGTTTAATCTCATGACCCCTATCCCTCTTCATACATTCAGTTTTTCTAGATTTTTACAGATGTGACACCAATCATATTTATTTTAATGTCATTGTAATATTATGTTCTGATCATCTGTCTCAACGTCCAGCAGATTTGACCTGTGTGGGCCAACAGAGTTGCCTCCATTAGTTGAGGAATTTGACCTTTTCTTCCTTTTTAAAAATGTTATCCTGTTGATGACACTATTGAAAGTAAAGACCTTGGGGTTTGGCCACAAATGAGTTGAACCCTGAACAACTTCTGTGAGGTGCATTTAAATACTAAACACAATTTCAGCCCTTTGAAACATTTAAGCGCAATTCATTTAAGTTATACTTCTAAGCTTTATACCTCAGTTTAAAGGTCACTAACGAGAAGGTCAATGGTTCAATCCCCGGCTCTTCCAGTCCACAGGCCGAAGTGTCTTTGGGCAAGATATTGAATCCTAAAATTGCCCATGGCAGCTGCTCTGAAATGAAAACAGTAGTACGCTGCAAGTGTGTGTGCACGCGAATGGGTGAATGAAACTTGTACTGTAAATTTTTTGGGTGGTCATTAAGACTAGAGCAGAGTTTTTTAAATGCAATCCATTTTCTATTTATTTTTAAATGCTCTTAATATAAACTATAGCTCAACTGTTAAATGAGTAAACATATTTGCACTTGATTTGATTTCCCTCCAGTTTTGGCACGGGGCACTTCCAGGACAGCCAGGCGGCCATGAAGAGTGAGTAGACATTCTTTCGTCCTCTGACCTGTTGCAGTATCCATCAGTCACTTTTCATGTGATCAGCTTAATATCCATTAGATATGTTTCACTCAGGAAATGAATCTCAGAGCAAATTACAACATGTCAGTGCAATTATAAAGAAAAGTCTTCAGCTGTCTGACTCCCAGCATACCTCTCTGCCCGCTGCATCTTTAGAGGTCAAGCAGTCCAATTAGTACGTGAGATGGGATCATGAGGGTGAGACAGTGCATAACATGCGTCTCCCTCTCGTCTGTCTCGTCTCCCCAGCATTAAGCCCTTCTCCCAGCAGAGTTACGCCATGCAAGCGTCCGGCCCGGCCCCCATAACAGGTGGGTGTTCTCCCTCCCTCCCCAGCTGTGTTGACAGAAGGCTGTCATGCCGGCCAAAGTGATGAGACGATGCGTGAGGAAGAGCTCCCTCAGAGCTCAGAAGAATAGCTGCAATATCACTGCATTTTCAAGTTTTTCTCCATCACAGTGGAACCACACATTTACACAGTCACTGCCCTCTGGTTATGTTGCAGGTTATGAAAGCACAGCGGGGCTCTCCATGTCTCCCAGTGCCCCTCCTTGGCAGGGTAGATGTATTGCCAGCTCTAAGCTGCGGATGCTGGAGTTCTCTGCCTTCCTGGAACAACCTCAGGACCCAGAGACTGTGAGTAGACAAGACTGAGAAACTCCAAAAGTTGTTTTACCACTCCACAAATAACTTTTATTTCACTTACTTTACCTTTAAATTATTCAAAAAATTATTTGATAAATAATTTTTTATCTTGGATAGATTTCATTGAAACAGCGTTATAGACGGCACATGAATACACAAAACAGGAAGTCACATGTTCATGAATGGATAGGAAAAGCAGGCCCATTGCAACACATATCCTCGATTGCACACTGCACTTGGCATTATTGTTGATATAGTAAACCGGACATTTGACATTTTTTGGCTCGGCTCATTTCCAGATATTCACATTTGTCTTTCCAGTTCAACAAGCACCTGTTTGTGCACATCGGCCAGTCCAACCCAAGCTACAGCGACTCTTATCTGGAGTCAGTGGACATCCGGCAGATCTTCGACAAGTTTCCCGAGAAGAAAGGAGGCCTGAAGGACCTGTTTGACAAAGGGCCACACAACGCTTTCTTTCTCGTCAAGTTCTGGGTAAAACATTTGGCATCTTTTTGGAGAAGTCCATATTAAATTGGAAATAATAACAATAATGATAATAATTTCTCCCTTCAACCAATTTCCACAATACAATAATTTGTTTAACTTCAAACCTATTTTTAGTGTAAAGTTTAGCCTGGTGCATGTTACATACACCATCAGAGCATATAATCCTCTCCAAGCCATGAAGGTGAAGTGAGAGTACAGTGAAGGCTCTTGTTAATGTTTTGTAGCACCTGTTGGCTGTTAATGGCCAAACAGGGTTAACGGTGTCGAGATGGCTTAAGCTCTACAGTTCAACAAACTTAAGTGTGATTCAGGCCCAGAATGAATGGAGAGTCATCACTCCCTTAACCCGATTGGTGGTTTATATGTGTGTGTGTGTGTGTGTGTGTGTGTGCGTGTGTGTGTGTGTGTGTGTGTGCGTGTGCGTGTGCGTGTGCGTGTGCGCGCGTGTGTGTGTGTGCGTGTGTATGTGACTGTGTGTAACAGCAGCCTTGGGGAGAGTGGCAGGCCTGATCTTTCACTTGGGAAATGTGAGCCTAGACACCTGTCCCTGCACTATTAGACTGAGTCCAACTCTCATGCCCCCCTCCCCTCAGTATACTTATTTATAGATAAGCCACCCACCCAACCCAAAGAACACACACACACACACACACAAAGACACACATCCCCGTAACACACACGGAGAGATGAGAGAATGAAGCTTGATGGCAGAGACCACCTAATATGCAGACAGATAGTTGACACCAAAAACAGACCTTTGTAGGGAGAGAGAGAGAGAAAGAGAGGGAAGGGGACATGGAGGTGGCTGTCATGTGGGTGGGATTGGGCACATCTGCTTTGTTCATCTGTCTGATCTGGCCACCGTCCGACACCTCAGGACCTTTGGTATTTGTATCATGCAAGTCAGCTACACAGTTACAGATCGACCCTATTCTATACAACTCTCGACACTTATGTGAAATGAATGAGATGTCTTGATTTTCTGAAGAGGTCACATAATCTACGGCCAAAGTGACTTAGTGAAATCCGTAGCACATCACTCAGTGTTCTAGCGGACGTAGAGAGAGTTTAAGGACAGTTCCTTAGAAACACCTGACTCCCAAACCTTACCTCACCTCTCTGATTTGTTGAGGCATTCAATAGAGACTTAAAGATATAATGTGTAAGGAGAAGAACGTTACAATATTCATGAGACAGTGACCAACATAAGTAGAGAGTATCTAAAAGATAATGTCTGACACAGACGAAGGGAGCAGCAATGACAACTGTAATGATAGCTATTTCAGTAATAGTATTATATGTAGTATAGGCGGGCAAAATGCACGTCTTTTGTAGACTTATTGTACTTACTTGATCCCAAAGTGTTTCCAACAATGTTCAAACCCTTAGAAATTCCCAATTTCATTCCAGGTAATAAAACGTTTCCCTTTGGTCATCTTGTAACTGGGTCAATTTGACTTTACCTCTGGCTCTGTAACTATAACTTCCTGGGCAAACGATATATGACGATGGAGAAACAAACGGTTAGCCAGCTAGATAGTCGGCTTCCTTCCACTGTTTGTATTGGTCACTCTTAGTGGATCGCAGTTATTCGTTGCCCCTTGCTGCTTGTTCTGTCCCCAAAGCTCTTCCGGTAGCAAACAAAAAGGGGTCCCAACAACCAGAGAACATCATGTGGCACAATTCCATTCTGCTTAAAGATGTCATCAATCTTGGTCTTTTGTTATTATTTTCACTTAGTGACCCGTAGCAGCTGAAGTTACATACTGTACATACAAGAGACCCTTAAGAGCTTTTTCATGTTTTTAACCACAAAGGGTATGAGCCGTGTGACAGTGTGCAGCATCTCACACTCATGAGTGTCTTGTTTTATGAGAGGTTCTCTCAGGACAAGAATCATGCCTATCATGTTCTTTGTGCACTTCAACCCCGTCTCCAGCACTGAGGCACTGACAGGGTGGTTCCAGTTGAACTGAGTCATCCATAGGCCTGTGACATCCACCCAAAGGGGTGAGCTGTTGTTACCAGAGAAAATGGACAATGATTGTCCTGCTGTGACATTTATTTGCGATGAGCACCCACCTGCCACAGCAGCCGACACCTGACACACCCTGTTTGGGAGCAGGCCCTGCTTTCATCATGGGGGTCACCTAAAAACTCAGTCATCCACAGGTCCGAGATTTCGGCAACTGTCAGAAGTGGTTTGGATCCCTTATCGGCTGTGGTTTGCTTCTGGAGATTGAACGATGAAGGTGGAGGCTCACAGTGCTGGTAAAACTTGATCACCAGTATTCTCTGATCCAGTTTATTTGTGTTCAGGCCACTGCTAAAAAGCAGATCTATAATATAACTGCTGAAGTTCTGAGGGCCAAAGACTGTGTCAGCTTCAAAGTGCTGTTGTGCGATCGCATGCCACCAGATGGTTTTTGTGTACATGGCATTCTTCTTCACTCATGTTTGGCTGTTATTTATTGTGCAAAGATAAAAGACATTGGTGAGTGACACTATATTCCAAGTAATCTTCCAGACAGTCCTTGGATGGAGCAGCTGGTCGAGCCATGGCATTTGATTCTGGGGTGAGGGGAAGGAGGGGACGAGGCGTCCTGCCATATATCATAAAGAAAAAGAGAGCAGGACAGCAATGAGGAGATAGAAATAGGGACACGGACAGTGTGAACAAGAGATAGGGATGGCTGAAGAAACGACGGGTGGCATGTAACCAACAAGTCATTCATCACTGAAATAATACTCTCTTGATTCATGTCAGAGTCTCGTGGAGTCACTAGTTATGACATATGCAGCTCCGCATTAGAGGAAAACAAGCTCATAATACTGTCCCCTCTCAGTCTGTTCATCTTACCTTACCCCAAGGGGGTCCTCCACTTCTCAAGGCATTCGTGACAACACACAGAAATGCTGCAAAACAACTGGAGATTTCCACAGCCACACTGGAAAAAAAACCCAGCAAAGATGCCTTCGGCCATGAAAATAAGCAAAATGAAATCCTCGACACATCCGAATATACACTAACCTCATTTACACCATTGTAAAAGACAGGAAGAGCCTATTTGATGTCGCCCCAGTGGCACAGCCACGTGGCAGGTCATCACTCGGGGGTGTGCTGAGGCGCAGGTTGGCATGGTGACCGTGACAGGCGGCTGGCCAGCTTCCAAAGCTATGGCATACTAGATTGAATTTCCAGCAAACCCCCCCTGTCGGCCGCTGGCTGCCCTGTCCCTCGTCCCACTTTCCTCCTCACCCCCTCACCGCCCGTGGCCCTGTCCTAACGGATTGTCTCACGCCTTTGAAGTGCAGAGGGAATCCGATTTAAGCTGCCTCTGCTAAATTGTTACACAGCCGGGCTGCCCGGTGTGATCTAATCAGCCAATTGCACACTGATGATTGTAATTGGATGAATTCCCTCGCAGGCTGTTAGGGAAGCAGGGAATGGCGGTTCGGGGAGGGTCACTAGGCCCCAGGGATGAAGACAAATAGAAGAATTACATGAGCTTGGGATGAAGATGAACGGCTGATGAAGAGATGAGAGCAGGCTGAGCGGTGTCTCAATGGCCCATTAGGAGACAAGGGCCTGACAGGGGAAAAGGTAAAACAGCCCAGCTGTCTGACACAGGAGTCGACATCTCCGTCTGATCCAAAATCAGATTATACTTATACCCTCAATTCAAACTTGAACCAGAGGAAGGATCAGAGGTAGAGGAACCTGCTTCCAGCTGAGGATGGAGATACTCAGATTTGTCCGCCTTTAGTCTTGGACACAAAGGGTTTTCTTTAGAGCTTTTCAATATCTTATGTAAAATATTGATATAGGTAACTTTGGCTCCAACTACGAGCTACAACCTTCATCTTGGAAAATTTCCAGTCCAGTGGATTTTGAATCCGCTGGATTTAATGAATGCAGTTGACACAACGTCCATCCATCCATCTGTCCATCAATTAGTTTATTAATTTATTCATCCATTCATTAATTCATCCATCCATTCATTAGTTCATTCATCCATTTACCCATCCGTCCCCAATCCATCTATTCATTCCTTCATTCATCCATCCATCCATCCATTTATCTATCTATCCACCAGTGCAACTACCATTCATTCATCTATCCATTTATTCATCTATCCACTAGTCCATCCATCCATCCATTCAAACTGCTTATCCTTGGAGGGACTTCGGGGGTTGCTGGCCCCAATCCCAGCTGACGTTGCATGAGAGGCGTGCTACACCCTAGTTGCAAGTCACTTGAATGCACCATAGAACAAAGCTCCAATTTTTTTTTCATCATCCTTCAACAAAACACACACTCACACAAAGAGATACACAGCACCTTGGGGATTCCCAGGCTGGATTTGCCAGTGTTACAGTGGGTCAACAAGGATCTGGTCTTTGGATGCCTCTTGGCTTTACGGAGAGTCACTCTCAAGCTTTGTTGAGCTGTAACACTCTAAGTGTTGTATCTTTTTCAGACGCACACATGTATCCTAAAATCCAATATATGTGAGTAGAAGAGTAGGATCAGATATTTTGTTATAGATTACGGATCTGGAACTGTATATCCTTTTGGCCGCTCAGCGTAGTGTAGCACACAGTGAGTTAAAGGAGGTTAAAGGAGGTCCTAATGAGCAGAGCAGCAAATCCTCACACATACTCCTACACCACCAGGATGCCTGACTAATCGCGGTTCCTTTTAGGTCAGACTGACAGGTGTGTGTGACGTGTTGTGTGTGTCTCCTCTCCAGGCGGATCTTAGTATAAACCTGCAGGATGACAGCAGCTTCTTCTATGGCGTGTCCAGCCAGTACGAGAGCTCTGAGAACATGGTTATCACCTCATCCACCAAAGTCTGCTCCTTTGGCAAGCAGGTGGTGGAGAAAGTGGAGGTAAGACCGAGGATATCAATAAGAATACTTTTATTTTATATATGAACTTTAACTAGAGCATTTTGTTTGATGCTTGGTCTACACGTTCGCAGGATTACATCATCAATTCCCACCAGACTTGGTGAAGGGTTGGGGACTGGGCTTGGGAAGAACCCACTTTGGTGCTGATGCAGATTCAGCGGCAGATCTATGATTTTTTTTTAGCTTTGTTTGACTATGTTTTGTGACAAACTAGCTAAGGACACATTGGATTTCTCATTTTCACATTGGTGGAAGTTACAATTACATTTCTATAGAGCCCCTTTTGTTACCATACAGTGGCTGAAACAAAGCATACACCCTAAACCACATTTAAATCCACTAAATCCAGATTTTTCTTTTGATGGCACGAAATCAGTGAAACCTACCCTTTAAATGTGTCTGAATCTTCTCATTAAGATTCACATTTAATTTTTAGAAATAAATGAAAGCTTTGAAAAACAACTTATTTCACAATGTCAAAGAAAGTGAAAAATAAAAAATTAGGAGGGAACAGACTGTTCCCTGTTCTTCCCTGGCCCATTCCACATCCTTCCACCACGTTTCATGGTAATCCATCCACTAGTTTTTATTTCATTTAATTTATTTTAACTTCGTGCACATTTTGATACAAAACCCCATGTTTAGAGAAAGTAGAGTTCCTACAATTATAAGCAGTAGCCTCTACAGTACATCTGGCTATAATTCAGATTCTTTGCATCACAGATTTCTCAACGTTATCTCCCAGAGGAGTGAATAACTGCCACAGGTGGAGATGGATTCCAGTCATTTACCACTGATACTTTGTAAGGGAAATGACGTGATTCACAAAATCTCCCCTGCATGACTAAGTGTTGTGCTTTCCCGTTAACTAGACACAACAGTCGCCCTGCCCCCACCTACTGCTGATAGATTGTACAATATAAACACACACACATCCCTAGGTACAGCCATCTGCCTCAGTGGGCCACATGATGATATTTAATGGCTTCATCATTTGATTATGCTTGTCACGAGAAATATGTTTATTGTCATATCTGGCATGCCATATGCTGCATTAGGTGTATCATATTACACATATCACAGCCTATCCCATAGATGTTCATATCCTGTGTGTCCAATTGAGTTTCAGTAGATGTATCCTTGTTTTTATGATTTTTATTTTACAAAGATTTCACATTTTATCCTGTAATGCGTTTTAAATCCTCTATCCGTGTGGTATATGTTGTCTTATATCTGTTATATATCTCTCTGTATCCATCATATCTGTTTCTCTAGACGGAGTACGCACGCTTTGAGAATGGACGCTACGTGTTTCGGATCCACCGCTCCCCGTTGTGTGAATACATGATCAACTTCATTCACAAGCTTAAACACCTGCCAGAGAAGTACATGATGAACAGTGTACTGGAGAACTTCACCATCCTACAGGTACACACACGAACCAGAGAATGTACAGTACACATTGTTTGTATGCGTGTGTGTTTATGTGTGTGTGTGTGTAGAATTTTGGGGATATTAGCTCTGCCAGAGAAGTACATGATAGACAGTGTACTGGAGAACTTCACCATCCTACAGGTACACACACGAACCAGAGAATGTACAGTACACATTGTTTGTATGCGTGTGTGTTTATGTGTGTGTGTGTGTGTGTAGAATTTGGGGATATTAGCTCTGTATTATATCCTCCCATTTATTATTAGTTTTAACCGTAGACTGTATATAAAGATTGATGAAATAGCAGCTTCCCAAAAGTGAAGCCAAAACACGGATCACCATCCGGCGGTTGGCTGCAGTACAAGTTGTAAACCCCACCTCATCCATGTTAGTAGATGGGGCATGGACAAAACTCGAAAGTCAAAGTACATCTTGGTTAAGATGATTTATGTTATTTTAGGTAGGTCTTATCACACTGACATATGTTTAAGTGCTAATTTTTTTAATAAATTGGGTTTATAAATCTTCATACAAAAACGTGGTTGAATGTCATGATTGATAGCTGAGACTGTCTCATGACTGGTCATGTGATCGGCGAGACCTCATTACCGTGCCTCCATCCTCCCTCACTCTGGCTCCAAATTTGCAAGATGGCAGCATCAATATCTGGGATACTTTGACTTCTTTTCTCGATGGTGGGAGAAACTCATCTATCTTTGTGTACAGTCTATGGTTTAAACAGACTATATCAGCTCTGTTGCAATTACCCCACGCAAAAGAAAACAACCTTGCTTGTGACATTCAGTATGTGTGCTGGTTCTTTCTCTCCGATTCAACGTGTATTTTAAAGTATCTCACTGTTTTAAAGGATTTGAAGCAGAGAAACTGTCCTTCATGAACCTGGTTGTGATGTGATGTTTCCTTTGTGAAACCACGACAGACCATTCATTACTCTTTCTTTCTGCCTGTGACCAGAGAGCACTGTTTCAGGATTTCTTGCAGAGTCAAAATTGTTAATGTCTGTTGTAAATTGGACTTTTTCTGAATGAGTTCCTCGGAGAGCGGACACAGGGAGGGAAATGAATAGAGCTGAGTGCATCACCATAGTAACAAAGACACCAGGGTTCAAAGGCACTGGTGCCCCCTTTGCATCGGCGGCTACATTCCTACTGGCCGAGGGACAATGACCATATTGAGCCCACACTGACGACTACATGGCAACATGTCATTAGTTTTTCAATGGGCTGATTTAGCTCATATTAACCATGAACTGCTCACACACAGATGTGCGTACACACACACACACACACAGACAACAGATGCATGCACACGGATTCCAAACGGCAAGGCTGAACTAATTGTATCAAGATGGTTCATATAACAAGTGTTGTATTCAGGTCAGTGCAATTGAGATTAATGAATTCACGACGTTGTGTGTTTGTCTATTGCGTTGTGTATCACCACATCCCTCTTGTGTTTGAGACACAATCTACGCTTGTATATAGAATAACAGAGGGAGAGAGAGACCATGTGTCTTTCAATAGTCTTTATTAGTAAATAGTGTGTTGTGTTATGTTTTGTGTAAAATTTCAACCATCATTTAAAGGCATGGGAACATCCTTCATTGGAGTAATGCTCTGGTGCTCAACTGGAAAAGAATGGTTCTACTAATAGAACACATAGCGGTGAACATTGGATCTCAGATTTTTCTAAATCAGAGGCCATGAAGGGGCCACAATTTACACAGAGTGGACAATTATATGTCCAACATCCATTTACAATTCCTGATTCAGTAGGGTGCACATTCACATGTAGCTTATTCCTTGTTTACTGTTGGCTCTATAGCTTTCAGCAAATCACTATATATATATATAAAAAAAATCCTTGTTCAAGCACATTCTGTACTTACAAAAGCTCATATTGTCAAATTGTCATAATTATTGTCAGTGTTGTTAGTAAGTGACCTCTTTATATTTTAATAATACATTTTATATTCTGTAATGAGGTCCGTAAGACTTTAAAGAGATTTAAACTGATATGTTGAACTATGGAAGCTAGGTATGTTACTCAAGCTTGTAGACGAAATGTAAAGAAGGGGTCTCCATAAGTCCACACATCATTCCTTCTCCTCTCAGACATAAAATGTGCTTCTAATTTGTTGAAATAGTTTTTTCCTTGCATAAAATTCCCCAAATATTCATTAATAATGTTAGGATTTCACTGTGCCTGCTGGATGGAGGTCTGTGTTGACTATGTAAAAGTAGTTTTGAAATCCTATATTCAAGCAATCTCCTAACGTTTGATTAGATGAGTTATTTTGTGATGAGTCATGTGACGTTTTGGATGCACAACACATATCTCAGTGGAACAGAGACAACATGAAATTGATATCAGTGGTAACGTTGCTGTATGTGTGTAGAAATTGTGTTTAGATTCAGGTCAGAGGAGGTTTTTCTTTCCTGACATGACTGACCAGGATCTTGTGTTGTATCCACAGGTGGTGACCAACAGAGACACACTGGAGACCCTGCTGTGCGTGGCCTACGTCTTTGAGGTGTCCACGAGTGAGCACGGCGCACAGCATCACATTTACAGGCTAGTGAAAGACTGACACAGTCGCACACAGTCGGACCTTACCTTCGACAGACCCACTGTAGCACCTCAGTGAGCAACAACACTAAACAATGGACTATGCTTCCTCCGTGAGCTTACAGAGCTGAAACCTTACAACCCGGTCGGGAGCCCAGAGAGACACCGGCCCTCTGTCGACGTGCCCAGCAACACGACCTCTGCTGAGGAAGACGTGGGATTTGAGACTGCAGAAGCTGAAGTGGGCTTTGTGGGAGAAAGTAAACAGAAGAGGACCATGATACACTGTGGTCCCTGTGCCAAAGGAGCCAAACCTACAGCCAACAAGACCTGCATGAGAGAGTTGTCTTAGGTGGGGTTTTTCATCTCATCTTATTAGTGCTTGTTTTTTTTTTGGTTTTACATTATTTTACACACGTGCATGTGCAGAAAGGTGTTTGCTGCAGAGGAGTCCGGCTGCCTCAGGATGCCACCTAGTGACTTAAATATGAATAACAATGGGGAAAAGCGATATGAAATTAAACCGAGAATCCCTCCTTTGCACATCCATACCAATGTCACTGTTGTTTTGGTGCCAATCTTTTGTGTTATTTTGTGTTTGAGTAATTATGTACAGTGCCACATCCATCTCCTCTACACAGAGCTATGAAAAGAAGAGGCTAAAAAAAGATTTTAAAGAGCTATTGTATTCACTTTGTTTGATGTTTTATGTTCTATGTTTCTTCTATTGTCTTACTGTTTTTGATTGAGAGCTATCTGACTACAACAAAAGGCACATAATAACACTGCTAACTTGAACCAGACCCTGGATCTGTAAACTGATTACAGAAGTCCTCTGTGACTGTAACTTGCCCTGAAGTGTCAGATATAAAATACAAGTGTTTCTTACGTAACTTCTTCCTGTTGCTGAGTTTTTGAATTGTGTGAAAACTGTTGCCACACACTGATACATGTAGTGTAAACCTACAGATCATTCAAATGTGTAGAACTATATCCATTAATTATATATAACCTGTAAGCAGAGCAAAGATTTGATGTTTCCTGATACTTTCAAACATTTTGGTCGTTTTTAGGTTATATCACTGAGGTTACAGATCAGCTAATAATCACATAATAAGTCAACATTATTTCAAATGACCTGCCTCTGGGATCAAGAGCACAGACATATCATTAGTTATGGTATGTAGAATTATATTTATGGTAGTAGTTTAAATGCCGGTTAACAGAAAGCCACATAATAATGCTTGGCAGGAGACTAATGTAAAAGAGACATATCAGTGCTCATACGGAAACTATCATCTGAAATTTTAAGTGCAGTGTTGATGGGCATATGTTTCCCACAATGCAATGCACAGAGGAATAGCACACCGCTTGCAGCTGCACAAGATTCCGATCAGAGAAGATGTCAAACCAAACCAGAAGGTGAGCACCAAGAAGAAGGTGTGTAATCTGCTCTGTTGATTATTCTGTGCAGTAACTCCTTGATTAATAGACCACATAATGTCCCAATTTTATTTTAATAAATCGTTCAATCAACTTATCACATAGTCTTACATGAACGTTTCAGATTGCATTCGTTATGTCGAACCAACAGCCCAGAACTAAAAGATAATCCACTCAAAATGGTCCAGAAATCAAAATTCAGAAAAGAAGCTATAGAAAAGAAAGAAAGACATAACTTATATACGCTAACATTAACTTGGCTATTGTTGTTGTAAAGTTACACATTGAGTCCTGTTTTAATCCTACTTTAAATGTTATGTAAATTATAGATTTCTTGCATGCAGCAATATTTGAGTAGACATGGCGATCTAGTGGAAGTGACCATTGCCATCTGGTGGGTATTAGACAGTATTACACTTTTCCTTGGCAGTGAAACAGTCCAACTCCTCAGGCTGAGATAAGAAACATTGAGGACATGAAAACTACTTTGTGTTCTTGGTCCAGTTCACATGTAATCCACCTGCGGCTGCTTCAGACCAAAGGATCCCACTTCTACAGGGACAAAAAGCTTTCAACTGGGAAATATGGCAGATGTTTCTTTCCCTCTGCTGCTGGATATAAGTATCATGATAAAGCTGCTGCATATACATAAAGACTAATTATAATTTTTAACAACCTTTGGTATTCAAATTTGAGAATATATATCATAAAAAGGGAATATAATACATCTAACGTACGCAAATAAGTATGTTCTTGCTGTCAATTTAAGATGTCGAAATGCTATGATATCTTTTCAGTTTGATATCAGTACAAATCATTTCTATTGAAAACCATTTGTACAGAGTTGTTTTCTCTTCACTTTCAGCCTACACCTTTCACTCCATAAGCTCTTTATCCCGAAAAGGTCCTGTGAAATCCCAGGTGGAAACTGGAGCGCGGCACTGTGAGGGAGAGACGAGCTCGCAAGGGGAGAGGGAAACGACTCGGCAGAGGAGGCAAATCCAAAAGCAGGGTTGCAGACGGCTTATTGTGATAATCCCATTTGAAAGAATTCAGGCAGATTGCTACAATTATGGCAATCCACTCTCAGATGTCTGACCTCGCTGAGAACAGACAGAAAACAACCTGTCACAGGTATTTATAGACTAGTGTCCTGCTGAAACTGGAGCACTGTTTACCCCCAAGATGTAATAAGGCAAAGTTTAATAACCCTCACTGTGGAGGTTCATTTGAACAGCACCAACAGGAATCTCCACAGGTCAAAATGATCATTGGGTTGGACACTGGTGCTGCACATTTACAGGAGATCAACAGTGTGAGATTTGATAGTAAAACTAAAAAAAATTGGTTCTCAACTTTATTAAGTTTTTGGAGCAGCATTTGAACATGTATGTTTCAATGACAAATGAGTGAGGTTAACGTGATCAACTGTACAAAGATTATATTTCTTGCAGTGGAGTGGTATTAGATTATATTTTAGCCTGTAATTTGTGTTGAAAGGTGTTTCTATTGTTATAGCCAGAACAGTGACTAAGATGCTCCTTAACCTGTAGCTTACTATTATATTTTCATTTGCATCGATATTACTTGCAAGGGTTTATTTCTTTGTAGATCTGTTGTGATATTGTGATTATACTCAGGAACACCTATAGCCTGCTTATTCAGTCTATTATCTGCAGATCCATGGATGAAATCACGCAGATGTGGGTCAGGAGCTTCAGTCAATGTTCACATCAAACAAGAGAAAGGGATTTTAGTGACTTTGATCCAGGCCTGATTGTTGTTTTCAGGCATGCTGCTGAGAGTATTTCTCAAACTGACAATATCCTGGATATTCATGCAAAACAGAATCAAATGTTTTTAATCCACTAAGCAGCAGTTCACTAAAGGGAAATGCCTTGTTGACACGAGTCAGGGGCGAATAGAATGACACAATTGATTGGAGGAGACAGAACTAATATGGTGACAGGCATAACCACTACAAGGGGCACAGATACTCCAAAACTGGACAGTTAATCCAAACCCTGACAGATTAATGTGATTTATGATGAGTCACAATTTGACAACGACAGCACGAATTCATGGATCCAACACAAATGTATTGTGTCAGCAAAATATTGGCTGGAGTGCAAACGGTGTAGTTTCAGAACAGAAGGTTGACATCGTTAAAGTGCAGCTGACTAATCTGCAAAAACTCTCAATGACCCTATATGTGATGCAAACATGTCAACACGGAGCAGAGTCTCAGAGCAATACAGTGCGCACCGCTGCAGCGTGGACACTTTACGCACGGCTGGGTCTCCTCCTCCAGGTGCCTTACTGTGACTCACCTGTACGAGGAACTGGTCCCAGTAACACCAGACCACACTGGCCCCACTTTCGCACAGCAGCGAACCAGCCTCCCAAACATGTCGATGCCTTGCTCACATTGTCCTCTGACATGCTGTGACTCACATCACGCGCAATGAACGTGGCATGCGGCTTGCTGACGGTTCTTCTGGTGGCGTGCCACACGGAGTCGAGGTGCTCGCCGACGTCTTATTATAAGAACTGCTGGATCCGACGCTTCCCGGGCATTTTCATCGACATCGAGGAGTCTCAGCGCAGAGGAGCGCAGCTGCTGGAGCACTACCAGGAGGAGACGGCGCTCCAATGCAGCCGCACCTGCTGCCTCACCAGAAACTGTGAGTGTAACTTTGGTATTAGTTTCCATTTTTCATTCATTTTGTAACGGTATTGATCCTCCACACACTCTCCCCATCGTGATGCGCATCTGTCCTCCCACAGTTTCCTGTAATCTGGCCATATTCCACTATGACACTTCTCCAGAAAACGTGAACTGCTTCCACCTGCACTGTCCCACGCTGGAGAGCTGTATCCTGAGCCACAGGGGCAACGTTGTTCTGTACAATGTCACTAAAGGTGAGTTTGTTCAGCGGCCGGTATTCAGATGTATCCGTTTATACAGCCTCAACATATTTAAGATCACTCCACCATGCATTTATGGGATTAAAACTGGTGCCTATAAAGAAAAGATACGTTTTTATATTTTTGAGCATAAGATGCTAATTCTGCTCTTAACACAAACTGTAGACCAATCAGCAGCAAGTAATTAGTTCATTTAATGGGGAACTTAAGAACTATTTTAAACCACTTGTAGGCCACTTCCCATTTTCTGCCACTTTATATCCATTCCACTTGATATCAGATTAAAAAACTTTACTTTCATGTAGCAGCTACAGTTATTTCGTACTTTGAAGATTATATTTTTTTCACATAAAACTGATATTCCTACCACTTTGCCTAAGATCAACAATTAACTCTCAACCGCATCAGTTGCAATCCTACGATACATAATATAAAAAAATTCAAATGCAATTCAGTGTGCTTTACAGGTGATTTACAACACTTGAATTAAATGATTAAGAGTTAAATACCAGCTTTAGAGGCTAACGAATACAATATTAATAACGAGAACATTAAGGAAGTTAATATAAAATAAATAAAAAAATAATAATGTACTGGTGCACTGATAGTAGTCAATTACTGTGGCAATGTATATACATTTACCTCTGATCCTTGAAAGTACTCTTTTCTACAAATACTCACTCTGATCCACTAAAACTACTAATAGTAATTGTTTTAGCATTTGTTTGAGTATATAACTACATTTTTAGGAGAGTAAAGTGGATTATTTTCATAATGAAATTATTGGACATAAAAAAGCTAGTATGTCAAAATAAAAACCTCCTCGTGTCTTAGGGGTGGATCCTGACCTGTTGGTGTTTGGAAAGTACTTCACCTCCAATGTGCGTGTGTTGCCGCACCACTACAGTCGAGCCAATGTCTCTGAACCCCTGCCCCCAGACAAACGCCAGTTCATACACCCGCCCCCGCCCGCTGCCCTGCCTCTGACGTCTGCACCGACTGGTACACGGCCCACCACAGCACGTAGAGGGCTCGACACCACCACCACCACCCTGCGGAGCACCAGTCAGGCTACAGTGGTTCCCACAACAACAACCACACTGTCCGCCACTTCACCTGCTCTTATAACAGACCAGCAGAACCAAGCACAAGCAACAGCCCCAACCACCTCCACCAATTCTCCTGCACCCAGCTTTACTGCACCTCCTCCATCCATGATAGAATCCACCCTAAATCCTGAGATGACTTCTATCCTTTCCGCCCCTACTGCGCAGCCCTCTACATCCGCCCTCACCCAGCGTCACCCCACCACCTCCTCTCGGTCAGCGACTAGCCCTCCAACCACCACAGGCCTTGTGGGCAACACAGAGAGCAGCAAGCAGTACCCCAATGACACCGAGGGCCCCCTGGGGAGGAACCACACTGCAGGCGGTGATGTAGGCCAGGAAGTCAGCGCAGAGGACCCTTTGGAGGAGTTGGGACCTGGGTGGCACGTAGCTGCTCACACCTTACTGGTCGCGGTGGCCATCTGCATCACCGTGCTGCTGAGCTGCTGCTGCTCCATCCTGCTGGTGGCGAGCTGGAGGGCTCACAGGAGGAGGATGGGGCGCTATCGGACGTCATGGAGAGGGAGGAGAGGCTCCATGCGTCTGATTAAGTACGTGCTGGTCAGAGAGCGTTCCTGAGAGAGAACTGACATTTCTGTTTTGTTTACAGTAAAGTGTTCAATGAAGAACTCCAGGACAAAGACATTTGATGAAAGTTAAATTTTTACAATTCCTTTTTAGTTTTTGCATTCTTGATTATTTAAAAAACAATGAATGCCTTTGTTTTAAACAGATAGATATGGAAGTGTAGTTGCTGTAAGTTGATGCAGTGAGGCTAATATTATGTATTTAAACTGAACTGGCAGGTGATTTATGGTTTAGATTACCAAAATCATAGTTGTCATGATCTTTGGTTTCACTTTTAACCGAGTGACGCAAATTCAGCCGATGTTTTCTACCACAGCAGTTCGCCTTGAGCAAGATGATATGATGTACATTTGGCTGACCTATATTTCGATGCACTTCAGTGAGTTTTAACTGCTCATGATGCCAAACCCTCGAGGACATTTGCCAGTTCTTTGTGGAGTTTTTGCCTTTTTGCCTTCTGTGGTTAACCCTCCTGCCGCTGAGCACATCTCAGTGGATTGGGTTTCTACCGACCTAGAAGGGTACGGACTACAGACCAACGCTCTTTAACAGTGTGCTGCTGAACGCATCCTTTCCCTCGGGGTCCCGCTCCTGAAGTTTGGCTCGAGTTGGGCCACAAAGTGAAGGACTGGGGCTTAAGCTTCACCCACCTTTCACATGAACTTCACAGAACAATCTTCAACAATAATATTCATCACTTTTATTTTTGTAAGACGGACAGCATCCCTCACATGATTTGAATGTTCAGTCGAGAAATGAGGCTGAAATATCCTGATGTATAATGGAATAGTAATTATCTACAGTCATCTTTGTGTTACAGGCAGATGTTTGGTTGATCCTGTCACAGGTTCCTGTTGCCCTTGGTGACTTTTCCCGTGTAAATTCACTCTTAGATAAATCTGCATCACAGGTTGAATACTTTCTTGACGGCATCTTTGTACTGAAGCATGGTGATCTCACTGTCTCCTTCATTCTTCAGCCTCTCGACCGAGTCCTTATACTCCTGCACCTCTCTTCTTCCCAGCAGCTGCTCTCGCACCTCCTCGCCCTCTCCTTCCCCGGCCACCTTCATGCGCACTAGCGTATCCAAGATATTCTTCTGGGACTGGCTGTCCTCCCAGCTGTATTCCTCCATGTCTGCCACGGTTTTCTCAGCCTCCCAGGCTTCCGTTTTCTTGAGAATGACAAAAACAGAAAATCGTTTTACATGCAGAAAGACAATCTACCCAACTTGATTGAAAACAGTGTTGTCTGTAGCAGACATGCACTGAACTCAGAATAGTCTCCACAAATGATCTGGAGGGGCTTTTGGGGTTTTCTGAGTTTATTCCTGCCAGCTCCCCTTGTAAAAACCCTAGAGAATGTCCATGTGAGAACACAGCAGGATATTGTCTGGAGGATTCACTGCGAGTGTGTGGGCAAATTGATGACGTTTCTAACATGCTACGCAAAACTTAAAAAACAGCTAAAGGAATAGAAACATCACAGGATGGAAAAGAGGAGTCATACACAGAAGATGAAGATATAAATTTGGAAAGACAAGATTCCAGAGCCTCGGTGATAAGTGCTGATGCTGGTGTTGATATGCTGTCATGTCATGTTCTACCTCTTGTATGTTTTAATCAGACTAATTCATTCAGATCTTTGCCTGAAATTCCCTGAATGTTACAGACATTCTCCTGTTGTTGTGGACACGTCTGACCCCGACAGTCCCCTGCTGCGTTCTTTGTAAGTGAAAGGCCAACTCTGTAAAAAGTCCAGACATTAATGTTTGAGGCTAAGGCCAGAACTCTAGTTGGGAACAATGTATGGCAACAGATGGTCCTTGGTCGCGGCCCACCTCTTCTTTGATGCTCCTCTCACAGAGATAGTATTTCTCCATATGTAGTGGTCTGTCCGCTGCCTGTCTTGCTAACATCCCATTCCCTGCAGAACAACGTGCTCCATTGTGCAGCAGCTTAAAGAAGGGCAGAGGCTGGGCCCGAGCTCTGCTGCTCTCCAGGTGTTTGAGGTTAATGACCATCATTACCGCTGTACATACTGTATCTGATCCGCATAACATCCTGTATCTGGATCCGAGTGAGTGAAGCGCTCAACACTTGGGAATAGATCAGTTGCTTCCCTTTGAAATAATGAGGACTGTGTATAGTTTTAGATCAAAACATTTGTGGTGCGACTTGCTGGGATAAAGGATCAGTGGTTAAAACATATGATTTTGAGGGAAATGCTTCCATCGCTAAGTATTTTAGTCTAAAGACATCTGATAACATGCCAGGAGAAGAATTCTTGATTGACTTCATGTGCCTGCCAGATAACGCCGATATTTTCAGAAAGGGAACGGGACAGGTGTTGGCCAGGAAGGCACGACAGCAGATGCAGTGCCTCTAGTGGTAAAAGTTTGTGCATGTTGGAGGCACCTTTGAGCAGTCAGCCGCAACGCTGGCCTGGATTAGAACACACTGGATTTATCAGGGAAGGTCCATCTCCCTGAGTGGGTAGATAAAATCACCTCAGTGACTGCAAACAATTGGACTCTTTGTGGGCTAGCGTTACAAACAGTTTCCACAAGCCTGCTGGACGAGCACTGTGCCTTCCATTGTGTGTCCGAAAGGGCAGCGGACAGTGTTCTGCCTCCTGGCTCGGACACCTTTACCAGTTGAAAGATTCTCTTTAAATGTGACTAAGCCATGACTGGAAACACTAAAGACAGAGGTCGACTATATGTAATCTGGGTAGAGTCATTTTCTTTTATGTAGCTGGCTGCAAAATTATGGGATCAGCGCCCAGGCTAATGACCTGGAGGCAGATTTCTCTGGTTGATTTCTTCTCAGTGGGATATTTGGCCTAATGTAAATGAGTATCGGGGTCAACACCTGATAGGGAGGCTATTTTCTCCTCATCTGTGGGGAAATGCCAACTGGACTTTGCTGCTGTTTGCCATCCTTTTGCCCATTCAACTCTTGATACCGCTCTAATGGGCTTTTCAGATCTCAGAGCATGACGAACAAGAGGAAGAGGTAGAGTGCCATGGCACCAGCAGGAAGCAAATGTCAAAGATGAAGGAATGAAAAATAAATAGCACTAATGCCAACTCTACCTTGTGAAATTACAGCTTGTCCATAACAAAAATCTCCACAATAAATGGACTGCATTTAAATGAACTGCATATATATATATATAGTGCCTATTTTGTCTTTTTAAATCAACCACAGTTCTTACGCTACAATTCACATTCACTTCAGGGGCAATTGGGGGTACAGTGTCTTTTTCAAGAATGAGATCGGCCATTGTTCTGCACATGATCTCCTCAAAAGGGTACACTTAAGGAACGTGACAGTGGGTCATCAGTACAAGTTAAGCCAGAGAGCAATTGACTTTTAAATGAATGGATGCTTCTTGAAAGACGAAGAAAGGTCAGTAAAGAAAAGGGGAGGCTGAGGAAAAGGCCACAGTCACAGGAGAACTTGGACGAAAGAGAACAGGTGTCACAGCTAACTCCTGGTACATCTGAATAGGAGTAAGGAAGGGGCTGAGGATGGATCTTTAAATGATCTGGATCAAATAGTCCCACATTTAGACTAAACCGGCACTTTGTTTACACTTAATGACTCGGGCAACTGCTGCAGGTTTAGAGAGGGACGGATTTTTCAAAATGACCAAATCTTTCCTACTCACCCACGACTCGTGGTAAAGAACAGTCAGCAGGTATGTGGCATATTCCAAATTCTGTTTCCTCAGTGGACAGCTGGCAGAGAGAGGGGGAGGAAAAGACAAGAGAAGTATTTATATTTTCACTTCATGATTTAGTGTTTTGAACTAGGGGATTTATCCGTTGATATTGAGCCATCACATGAACTTATTGTCGGATATGTGCCTTTAGGAAAACTTTTTGGATATCATTTAAAGATCAAGGCCAAAACACCAATAGATATTTTTAACTGCCCACAGTAATCCAGGATCACTCAGGCTCTTTAATGAACTTTATATTGAAGGAAGCAGTGTTTACCTGTCAGTCGTGATGGTGAGCACGTCAGAGGCTTTGCAGTATCTCTTCCCAACAAGTTTGAGCATTTTCTTGCGTGCGTGGTCGTCAAGATTCAAACTGGACATCTTTACCTGTGAAGGAAATGACATGAGAATTATAATTTGATTATAAAGGCGAGCGTCTTCGGGATGGACACATTATCAGGAAGTAAAGCTAACACAAGATGAGATTCATGCAGAAGTGATTTAATTCTGAACTGTCCCTTTTGGCTGTATCTCACATACACAATCAATCAAATGGATTTCATATTTCTATCGTCTGGTGAGGTGCCCTTTCAAAATGTGCTCATTATCTCAAATTTCTGTGATGGATATTTTTTATTCATTATCATCATCTAATTTCCACATTGCATCTATTTTATATCAATAATGAAAATAGAGCCTAAACAAAAATGTTACCAAAAACTTTGCAATGTGACCCATCAACTATATCCATAATCTATTTTTAGAGAGAGTAACTGTGTGAAAGGCAAAAGATGCAAAAGTGTTGCACTCAAGTCTCTTGACATACTTATTGCACATGAAATCACAGGATCCGTGCTGTGGCCCAGAACAACCCCTAAGCCCCTTGCAGATACCATAGATGCAAAACAGATTATGCCTTGATTACATTGTTTGTAATGGCTTTGACTTATAGAATGTATAAAATGCAACAAAATGCTTTTGTAGGTAATGCAATGTACATTTGTGCATGTTTTCTGTCCTCCAAGCTTTGTGCTCTGGCAACACAACAGTGGTAGTGTAGAGGTGGAGAGACAGTAGAGTTAAAGTCTGCTGTGTTTTTTCTGGATCAAACCTGACACCACCTTAATCAATGATCATAACAACCACAGGAAACAATCCATTTTTATTAAAATGAAACTAGGGGTTTGTTACGCTTATTGACCTGTGTCAGATTTACTCTTCAGACTCCAATCTATTTTTCAGTCTAATCCACGAGGATTAATGTCTGAATAGTTCCTACTTTACTAATATAATCTAAGGAAGAGTGTCAGTGGAGCAGATGGCTGGTGATTAATGATACAAATTACACATTTTCAATAAATTCATGTAAACACGTAGCCAGATCCAAGAAACTAAAACAGAATTCAAATTCACACATGGAAAACCTTATAAGCAACATAGAATAAAATAAAACGGAGATACAAATTTGTTTGCTGGATAAGGGACTTTTCAGCCATTATGGAAATAGTTTTGTTCTGACCTTTAGAATACAAAAAAGGACAACACCATGTTTTTAACTGTTGTGTATTTGACCTTGACTAAATTCTTTGACTGTACTTGAATGCATCATTTTCCAACAGACTGTGGTTTTAACATGTTCCTTACATCATGCATGGCTCTGGTCTGTTGGGAAGATTGCATCTCTATGGATTAGTGGTGGTGGTGATTTGGGGGGGGGGGGGATTAAGAGGAATATTAAAAATGTCTCAATGAATGTGTCAAAGTTCAAATGTTTGGTTTCATCTCTCTATGAAAATATCAAGTTGGAAACAAAAGAAGAAGAAAATTCCTTAAAAAAACAAGTGCTACATCCATTAAACCAACACCAAAAGTCTCAACATGCTTATATGTAAAATCATTCTCGCCGACTAATCTCTTGTCATCATGGCATTATTTCTACGGTTTAAGTTCAATGGACAATGGGTGTCTCTCTAGATAAGTAACAGGGACATGATGTCAGATGGTGATTATACATCCCTGTAAATCTCTAATCTCATTTTACATGTCTGGTTTCTCCATACTTGGCTTCCTCTTTATTTACAAAACCCTGTATAAATCCAATATCCTTGAGAAATAAATTAAAAGTTCAAATAAGTGGTGTAAAGACAACCAGCAAACTTAAAAATAAAAAAAATTAAAAAACTCACTTTGAGATGAACAATGCGAGCTGCAGGGTTTCTAACCGTCAGACCAGCAGACAAGTAGTCTGTGCTCTCCACCTTAACAGGGAAGTGCTCGTCACATTTGGCTTCTGTGTCCAAGGCCGACGGCCACTCGGTACAGAACGCTGATGACAGAGAGACAGTTTGACACATTCTTATTGAGCCTAAACATTTGTTTCAAAGTAAATAATCGTATATATTCTAATTGCGTCTGACAAGAGACATAAATCAAGAAATAGTTTTTCTCAATACAGTTAAATGAACCACTTACGTTTCAGAGCTTCACAATGTTTCTTGATGGCCGCTGGTGTCAAATGCAGAAAGTTGGGTATCTGAAAGGGAATATGAGCAAGAGGTTTTGTGGATGTTCAAATGCAAAACTATTCACTTCATATAAACTAAAATATTAAGACGTTTTAAAATCTAAGAATACATTTTAGAAAGCATAACAAAATGGTCTTGCTATGGTCTAAAACAGGGGTGTCCAAACTTTTTGTCCCGAGGGCCACATTCAGAAAAAAATCAGAAGGACTGGGCCACTCACGCTGCCCTGTATCGGACTGCTGACCGGGTGGGGGGGGGGGGGGGGGGGGGGGCGTGGCAGCATGGCGGCATTCTGAGGGACGTGGCGGCGTTCTGAGGGACAGCTGGCAAGTCAGGGCTGAAAAGTGCAATACAGTGGGCCATAGTCCATTATATTACATTACATTTCATTTAGCTGACGCCCTTATCTAAAGCGACTTACAATAAAGGCCGGCGCATGGTTCTGCAACTGCAACTTTTAACACAGTTGTGTCGATGGACTCGTTTGAATTTATGGTTCTCCAAGGGTTGCGCATGTTGCAATGCAATTCACCGCCAGAACACTAGGTGGAGTAACGTTTTTTGTCGAAGACGACCTTAGAGACGCCTTCTTTGTGTGTGGCAGTCGTCATCGACTGTTTATTACTTTTTCTGGAGGACACATTTGTCCCTGATCTTTCTCCACAGCTTTGTACTTTTGTCGACCTGCAAACCGACGTTAGCCGAGATGTCCTTCCAGGAATTGCAGGCCATCTGCGTGTGCTTGTATTCTGCCAGTGACGGGTTATACAAGTGGTCATACTTTCGGACCTCTTCTGAGCTCGGGCCGAGTTTGGACACCCCTGGTCTAAATGTTGACTTTCAAAATGAACTGCTTTTCAGTGGCTTTGTAAACAAAGTGGAGAACAAAATGTTTCTTTCATCTTTTTAGTAAAGGAGATTATAATACACATAGTTATATAATACGTTCTATACCAGCATTGAGATATACTTCACATAGCTCACCCTATGGGCTTAACATCTGTAACGTATGACTTAAAACATAACACAGATTAAAGTGACGGAATGGATGAGCAGCAGTCCCTTCGTGGCAAGGCGAGAGATTGATATCAATGGTGTCACACTGCACGGCAGATTTCCAGCTGTGGCCGGTGAAAGTGGTGGATCTGCAAGTGGCTCAAGTCCAGATGGAGCAGCTGGTGTCTGGACACAGCAGCTCAGTAATCCGGCCACAGAAACAGGGCCATCAGAGCCATGCAGCACAGGGAAAGAGCTCAGCTGCAGGAGCCACCTGCCTGTTACATTAACTCAGCTGGACATAGTGAATACAAGTAGGTAAATGCTAAGATACACAGATATTTGACATAAGCCGTTTTCAGACATTGGCTGAACAGCAGCAGGAATTTGTTTGGGTCGGATGCGTTCACAACAATAACAAAAATGTCAGAACATTCAGGAGCAGGATGGTGCCATGGTAGAGCATGGACGCAGGAAATACGTATAAATTCATCTGTGAATTTATCTGTGAAAATCACATATTTTCTTGTTTACTGCACCTCAACTATCACCATTAAGACATACCACCAAAAACTTCTCATATTCCTGGTGTATTTCGAATTTGATTGTGTTTTCTACGTAGAGAGCACCTCTTTCTCGTCTTGAGATAATTCCATTACGGTCTGGTGTACAGTTAAGATGGCTGACCTTGATGAGCTCCAGGTTGCCTTTCTTCTCTGGGGGAACGCCTCTCTTCACGGGGTAGCCCATCCTCACAGGCAGAGGGACGGTGTTTGATCTGAAGGGCATAGCTGATGGATAAACTGCAGTCCAGTCCTGATCCACCGACATCTTCTCTGTCCTGGGCTCCCCGGCCTGATGCCCCACAGCACAGATTACAGAGATAAGCCTCATGACAACTATATTCATCATATCATGATGCTATTATAATCATCTAGCCAAGTGATTGCATTCAATTTCATATTTATTTTCCAAATATGAAATGCATTCATTTCAAATTGCTTTAAAGTTTTACCATTTATAGGGTTTTCTTTGGTTTTTATCTGAACTTTTATGATTATCTGTAAAGCACATTGAATAACTTCCCTCTATGACGATACACTATACAAATAAATTCACTTCACTAAATATGTCAAACATGCATTCTTCTGTTTAGATTCAACATTGAAAAACAGACACACTTACTTCTCTCCTGGGTTTTCTGATAAAGGGTCCTCTACCGCCTCTGTCTGGAGGACCTACAATTCGATTTCAAGTTTAGCAACACACTCAGTTTCATTACTGTTAAAAAGTCCAAAGTAAATGCAGTAACAGTTATACACCTTTTTCTCGAGAGCAAATTTTCTATTGTATTGATTCTATTTTGAATTATTTGTATTTACAACAATACACTCACTCAATCACAGAGTAAGCTTGATGCATATGACAGGTGTATTTTACAGTTTGAAGTAATGTTGGCTTTTCTAAGCTCATTGATGTTATTATGTATATGTTAAATTGGAGCTGGAAAATAACTTTCTTGGAGTCTTATTGTCATTAACTCTTTTTCACACAAACTTGCTATGTATTCCCTTAATACGGCTTTAACATGACATTATGATAGGTGATGCTTTTATCCAAAGCGACTTCCAATAAGTGCACTCAACCATGAGGGTAAACACCCAGAGCAGCAGGAATCAAGTAAGTACAATTTACTTCAAATAAAAGACAAACAAGTGCAACAAGTAAGTGTCATATAAGTGCAACTAAACTGAATTCATAAGCTTTTAATCAGCATTTGCTGTCTAACTTTAGACACAACAGACACGCCCATGCCAAATTGAGCTTTAAATCTTACAATGGACCTTTCTGACTATTTTCTGACCATATAATACAAGAGATTGCCCCTTTCTCTAGAGACTATTCCTCAGTTGATGTGTTTCTGTAATAAATACATTATATAGAGCTCTAAATTTAAGTGAAAGCAGATCTGATCTCATCCTGGTTAATTCAATCTTCATTTTGGTGATCAGTTCACTACGTGGAGTTCAGCCAGATGATGTCATGATGGACCAGTGGAAACATGCAGGAGACTGGTCATTGCAGTGATTCTTCCTGCCATGGAACTGACTCATCAACGTGTGTCAGTACTTTACATGGTACAGAGGACAGCGGGCAGCTGAACAGACCTTGGTGAGAGCCTGACAGCACCTCCTCCGGGTAGCTTAGCATGTAGCCTGTGAATTAGCATCAGCCTCCGTGTGTAGCGACATTACAACTCACCTCTGTTTCCAGCAGCATGGTTTACAGACGCAGCCGTAGAGTACGTGACTCTGTTCAGAGTTCCCTGAAGTCCAGGTCCACGGGCATGAGCTCGACCTAAGCAGAGGAATACTTTACTACTGTGAGAAGCCATGTTTCCCCAATGACTACGGCCACCAGCGAGGGGACAAACACAGAAAGCGAAGGGTTTAATTTAGTGTGTGTTTAGCGCCTCCTACAGGTAAAACGATTGTGGAGATACCTCTATATATACAGTCGATGGGAGATACATGGATTGGCAACAGTGGACAGGGGGAAACTGCACCGATCTCCAGGGGCCTCTGATCTCAAGTTTACTCCAGTCATTTGGGTCTTTATATAGCTCCTCTATCTTGCAGTGACAAGACATGGACAGTCTTACGCCGGGTTCACGCGGAAGCGACGCCAAAGCGACGCGTAAGCGCAGAGCCAAGCCTTATTAAATAACAGCTGGCTCCCATCCACCCCCCTGTTAAACCTTTGTGCGGGTCACACCGGAGGGGAACGCGCCGCGCTGCGCCAAGGCTGCCTAGCGCCGTGCAGCGATCGTTTTGGCTTAGAGTCTATTTTTTGCGCTTGACGCGAGTGTATCGCGCCAGGAAACACACGGGAAAATTATTTTAAACGATATTGATGACATATTTTATATGATATGATAAATCAGGGGTTTTCAACCAGGGGTCCGCGGCCCCCTGGTGGTCCGCGACGGCTTTCCAGATTACTCTTGAATATCGAGAAAAATATTTAAAATAAGAAAAATATGTCTAAAATAAAATAAAGGTGATGAGGGGAACCTTGAAACCGGCTTGGGGCTAGAAACTGCCAGTAGTTTTCCCCTGTGCATGTGTGTTAAAGGTAGATGTAGAAGAGAGGTTTAGATAGGTAGAAAAACTCTCAGGAGGTCATGGAGATGTAGTTTTTATGCTGGGAATTTTTATTTTCCCCCCAAAAAGGCCCAAAAGGGCTACGTATTCTCCACATAGGCTTGAGTGGAGAATACGTAATTTACCGTCGACACCCGACATGTAACGGAGGAAACAGCGGAGATGTTCTTCAACATGTATGATATTAAATTAATAATTGAAGTGGAGAAGTAGAGTGAGCTGTATGATCCTCGGAACATGTTGTATAAAGGCAACACCAAAAAAAGACAAATGTTGGGACGCTGTTTATTAATGTTGGAGAAACAAGTAAGTATATGCTTGAATACTACTTGATCAACGGTTGATATTATTAGCGATGCCTGGCGGTTCAGCGTCGCTTCATCATCCGGTGTGAACCCGGCGTTACATTTGTCCATCTTCTTAGTATGCTTAGTTCCTCACAGGAATCATGAGGTGGGGTGGCATAGTTGGTAAGGTGATCGTTCTCCAACAAGAATGTCACGGGTTCAATCCCTACTCTTTCCCAGTTTCATGCCGGCAATATACTGAACTCTTAAAATTGGCAGGATTTCAATCTCCTATTAATTGCAAAATATCTTAAACCATGTCAATTTAAATTAATTAAATATAAAAACAGGGAAAAACATATTATATGCGCAATTTCTGCGCAGGATGTGCGCAATGGGCTTCTGCGCAGTTTGGTTCTGAGCAGGATGTGCGCGCAGTATTTTTTTTCTCAATTCAATTAAATTTAATTGTTTTTATATTTAATTTTATGTTTAATTTTATATTTAATTTTATATATATTTTTTAATATATTTTTGGATTACCTGCTGATTTCCTTGAGAAACTAAGCACAGGAAGAAAATGCACAAATTGCACCTGACTTTTTTGTTTGTCTGGTCATGAAACATCTGTGTTTCGATTTTTGTGAAGATCGGTCAATGTGAAAGTGTTCAAGGGGTCTCGAGGGGCACCGTTGAGCCATTTTACAACGCACACTGAAAATTCCTCAAGAATACATACATTTTCATCACTTTCTATTTTTCTGCAAATTTTGGTAAGAATTTGAGCATGTTAAAGCCCTCAAAAGGCCAATTAATTGGAAGACGAGACATAGTTTCGTCCCTTCTCCATCTGTACGTCCAGTGGTGAATTCTCTCCATCCACGTGTGAGCAGCTTCTCTCTGTCCGCCAGCTGCTGAGGGCTTGAAACATGTGGTGCGTTCGGGTACCCTCGTAAAATATCACTTTAACAATACAAACAAACAGTGCCCTGTGGCGACAGCCTGCCACATGGAAACACACCCACAGTAACGTAACAGAGAGGTATAAGCATGGTCTTGTTTTCAGTTGGAACCGGTTTGAACACAGTTGAAAGTTGAAGTTTTCTGCGATGTTATTCTACTGATTGTTCACTACTGGAGATCACTACATGAGGGGAAGCAGGTGGAAATTCCTTTTTTTAAATTGCATGAACTGAGCCTATTGAATAAAAGAGAAGAGTCTGCATGTGGGGTAAGTTTGCATGGACGAGAAGTTTGCCGTTTTTGTTTTTGTGCTGTGGTTGGCCAGCAGCCATCTTCTACAAAAACTTGCCAGCATGTTTTTCATAGGGGTAAAAAGAGTTGTTTACTCTTGTCAAGTAATATAATGGACTCATATACAATTGTCTTGGTTTACACACCCATGTGGCCCTTGTTGTAATATTACACATGTTCAAACACAGTAAGAAGAAAAACAATGCCAAGGTGAACAGCTGGATTAACCTGTTAGGGGGCCCTGGGCCTTTGAACTTTGGCCTTCGACTTGACTCCAGGTGTCTATCAATGACTAAACTCAACTTTATTCTTAAATGATATACGATCCAAAAGTCTAGGTCGTGTCACATTAATATAATTTAAGGTTATATCTGTCCTCAAATGCATACTCTCTGGATCCTTAATAATTATTTGATCTACCCAATATACATTTTTGAATGACCACATTTTCCCCTTTTTTCATGCAAAGTAAATGTACAATAACCTAAATAATTGGGACGTGGCATAGAAACACTTCCCATTTTGAATCACATTTGATTTATTATACATTATATATCATATTCAGAATGATAGACCGAATCAGAGTTAACGGTATGTGTACAGATACAAGGAATTTGACTCCATTTTAGCAATGCTCTCACACACATAGAGATGAAGGTGAATAAAAAAAAAAATAGCAAATAAGTTGAACAAATAAATACAGGATATATATGCATAAATGTGATGGATATGAACATTTTATTATTGACTATGTATAATATATTATTATCAGCTTGCAGGATGTGTATTGATTTATAAAATGCAGCAAGAAGTGTTCATCAGAATGGTGGCCTGTGGGAAGAAATATATACACATTAATACATATTTTAAAATAACATTGAAATACTAATTATATCTATCTATCTATCCATCCATCCATCCACTTTTCGACGTGTCCTGAACGCATCACGTGTCCTGGCCCGGGCAGCGATGCTCCTCTCAGACTCAGGATCTGCAGGCTGCTGCCAGAGCTGCTCTCTCCATGTTACCTGTGTTTTCTAGCGCTGGGAGATAACTCAAGTTTATTTATGACTGTAAATGTTCTCATGGAAAGATAAGAAGTAAGAGGGACTTGTTGCCTGGCCTCAGGGATTATTGTACATTGTGTGTTTACCGCCGATGACAGCTTGAGACGCGCATTTGGAGTTAAAGGTAAGATGTTTGACATTTCAGTTTGTTGTGTGAATCTCTGAGGTCTCAGCCTGGAACCAAAGCGCTTCATCGAGTCAAATATTGACTCAACATTTAAACAGACTATAACCTGTGCTTGCTTTGGGGTTTTTGGGTCTGATTTCACTCAGTTAAGTTCAGGAAAAAGAAGCCAGATGTTGTTAATTTTATTTGAACCCAGATGCTGTCACGTAATTCGTGTGCCATGGTGCTGAGGTCGGTTCAGTTGAACGGAAAGTCATACACGCCTGTAACCGTAGAGTCCTGCCCCCTGCAGTGCAGCAGCCTGTGCATGTGTGACACTTCATTGTGTGAGCAGCTCTACAGCTCGAAACTCTATCTTCAGGGAGACAGCATTGCATGTGGCTGCTGTCATCAGTTTCCACACAGCTGAGGACAGACATGACGGGGGCGCCTGCTGCCTACAAGTAGTCCTCCTCTCTTGTCCCATGATGACCTTTTCCCGATCCATTTAGGTGACATCCGACCATCTATCACATCTATCACATCCATCACTCTACCTGGCACAGGGAGCAGCATGCTTACCATTGATACACTTATTAATAAAACATACTGTCAGTCCCAAAGGAATTAAGGAGCTTGAACCTGACATTTAAAACTGTCCTTCCATCCAGACTAGTTTATATTACATAGAATATTTGAGGGTGTGTTCTGGATTTGCACGAGATACATGTATAATAAGTGAACTAATCACCTGAACTCACAGACAATCTTTTAATACTGCTTGTCTTTATGCTCTGACTGTAAATAACAACAACAACATCATCAACAACAACAACAGCAACAAAAACAACGACAATAATAATAACAATAACAATAACCATAATAATAATAATATGTGAAACTAGAAGGGCACTAGTTAACTTTCTGTCCCCTTTCGCAATGAAAAACATCCCTTTTCACAATATTAAACAGAGAGAAAATCCTGGTTTCACGCCGCAATTTAACGGGTTCCTGAGGATGGAAATCCATTCAGAAATTTTTTAGCAGTTTTACTTACAATCACAGCAAGAAACCAACAAACAAACAGGGAGGCATAAAAACATAACCTGGTATAGGCTGGCAAACATATGCTGGATTCAATTTCTTTGAATGTTGTCAGAGTGCCTGCTATGCATTTGCTTTACCTTCTCTAGCTGGGATGGACATCAGGCCGGTTTTGACATCCATCAGGGACAATGCAACAGGATGCAGCTAGAAAGTCCTCGTGTGGAAATGGACTTGTGTTGCTGACCTGTCGCTGCCACGTTAACTCAAGCATGATTCTGCACTGTGAATATTGCGTACTTGTAGGTGTTTTTATTATGTTCAAAGGTCACAGTGTAATAGCCCATAACATTTGCAGAAAGTTCCTAGAATGTCATTATGATTTACATTACTCACAAATGGCAGATATAGCTTCAAAAACACACTGTGGTGCTGCACACACTAGAAGTAGGACTGTTACACAATGACAAGCCCTAATTGGCATCTGAGAGCAAAGAACAACAGGTCACTGATCCATGTAGAGGATCATTTCAAAAGTATCATGCTGAGGGAGCCATCGTTAGTATTAGTCAGATTCTAATCTGGTGACAGTTGTGATGTAAGTTTGATCTTTTCTGCATTGTGCCAGATGTCTACGGACAAGTCACAGAGTTCAAATGGCTTCATTGTCTGCATTTAGATCGTTTAAAAAAGAGACAAACATTTCCAGTAACAGTGACTATGTCAAAGCTTTCTGCTATCAATTTCCTTTTTGCATTGGAAATACTTTTTACTGTCAAAATTATCTTGAAAAAAGCACAATGTGAAAAACACAACTAGAATTTGAACCTCTCCCACTACAGTTTCATAATGAACCAACAATCTTCTTACACGTCTCATAATAACCTAAAAGATCTTTAACATGGTGTTTTGCTCCATTGTTGAATTGTATACATGTGTGCACTCCTATCTGTGGCGCTAGTAGCTGCATGATCACTTACGGACTTGTCCATAAAGTTTTTACTGTCAGTGCAGACAGCTGAAGTTTTGCATGTACCAGGCATGCTATGCAGTTCTCGCTCTCATTTGGAATCTGTTGAACGTGAGAGCGATCTTCATACCCGAGCTATCACCTTAGACTGAATTCATTCTGTGGGAAACACTACATAGAAAGTAAAAAAATATGCCCGCCCATTTAATTAGATCTGCTCGAAAAATGTAACGATAGCTTCCTTGGGCCATGTCCCACCCCTCCACAGAATTTTCATGGAAATGTGATCAGTAGTTTATGCTTAATCCTGCTAACTAACATACAAAGAATGATGAAAACAAAACCTAGTAGGTAATGATTTATATTTATTATGCTGGTGGTAAAGTGTCACTGTTAGATGGGGAGGCTTGTTGTCAGTCTCGCTTTGACTCATTTCACCTCTTTCACGGCAGGTATGGACACAAATGCAGCTCAGCAGTGAGAGCTCGTGTCTGCAGCGGGTAGCTGGCCATGCCGAGCTCGGTGTCTAATTCTGCGGGGCTCTACCCTTCTTCCTAGGACCTTGGTCAGAACCTCAACAACCATCCAGGACTCTCAAGCCTCCCTTGACCATCCCCAACCTGGCAACATGGGGGAGAAACGGGCGCACTCCTTCCACATGACATGCCACGTGCAGCGTGACTATGGCAGCAGAATGGGGAGCTCCTTCATAAGTTGCAGTCCCAATGGATACGCCAGCAACAGCCTCAGCTTCGACCAGGAGATGGACGCTGACCACGCAGCCATGACGGGCACTACTGCCCAACGGGCTCCTGAACCTGGCAGAAGCCACTTCTCTCCTGTTTCAATGGAACTGGACCCCGCAGCGGTGAATAACGGAGCAGACACAAAGGACCCAGCGTTGCAGATGTTACACAACCTGCCCTCGACCACCTCCGTCCCACTACCTCTCCCTCGTTCGAGCTGGATGCATCATCACCAAAAGGATTTCCAGAGCCCGTACATCAATACTAGCATGCAGGGGGATGTTTACAACTTCCTAGAGAGACCTGCTGGGCTGAAATGCTTCCTCTACCACTTCCTTGTGTGAGTACCTGTCTGTTTCAGTGTATAATGATTTCAGTGCAGACCTCAGGTCAGTTTGGGAGCAGGGCAGAATTAGAAACTATGCTGACAGAGAGCCATAGAGGCTGACAAGATGGTGCTAAGAACATTGGGCTGAATAATAGTGAATACACACAATTAGGAGCGCTAAGGGGAAACTGTCTCTGTCAACACAATGCAAAAGAACCTTGAAAAAGACCAAGTTAAAAAAGAAACAAAAACCTTTTATGAGATCTGATGCATCAATGTACAAATTCCAGGAAAATAAGTCAATCTAATCCCGATGATTTAACTTTCATATCAGCGCTAAAAGCTGTTATAAATTCAGCAAAACAAGTTGAGTATCTGTCTCAGGGGACACAGGCCTACACGATGTCTCTTCTTCAGCTCCCTCTCTCTTTAATTACATCTAGTCCCGCGGTGATCTGGTCAACCACACCTCTGGCCCTGATGAGCTCCGGCTCCTCTCTGGTCTTCCTTACTGTCAATAAATCAGCCGCCTCATGCATGAAGCATGGGGCTGCCTTCTCGATGCTGCAAACCTGACCCGCCCAGCAGCACACTGACCCCCAGTTAAGACATAACCCACACCAATCATGTTATTAACCCCCTCTTAGGAACACAGTCTCTCCTTCGTTGGTGTTCATATGTTTGGACCGTGTGTTACAGCATGGCGTTATGATGGGAAAGTATACTATAAATTGAGTTTTATTCAGTAGAAATCAAGTAATTTATACAACATGTTTCATTTGACTTCATTAGTAAGACATGTATTTAGTACATATAGGTGAAATAATAAACACTAATTAATGGTTAAAACTTAAAGATTATATCCTACCAGCTTATTCATGGATAGCGATTTCTTAATATCTAAGTAATATATTTAGCAATCAAAGGTAAATAGAAACCTTAATACTACCCTGTGCTAGTGTAGCTTTCCAGTCAAATGGGTTCAGCACATTGAATATCAAAGATATGAAAATTTTTATCGAAGCAAATTCATACAGACATCACTGTCTGGGACAATAAAATGATGCTGGAAAGATTAAAATATTTAATTCAGGGGAAAAACAATTGTCCTGCAATAAGTGCATTATATCACTTTATTGTAGCTTTAGTTTTTTTTAAACGTCACGTCAGAGAATACCCCTGAACATGTGACTAAAGCATCTTTCATGATCTCTGAAGTGTCCCACAGTTTAGTCCCAGATGTCATAGTAAGCCGTCAGCACATGGATTTGCACCAGATTAGATGAAAATATGAATGATAATAATAGAAGTTCATTCGAAAGGCCTCCGCTGAACTCTGTCTGCATTCAGCTGAATCACACATTGAGTCAAAGCAGATTTATTGCGTTTCCATTTGTAGATTGTGACAGAATCAATAAAACAAAGCTCAGTGTTTTAAGGAATTATTCGGCTGTGCCCCGCCCCTGCAACCACAGTGGACTATAGCTCCACATACGCCTGTTTAGTTTGGTTAAAATCAATGTGTTGAGTGTAGATATGGTGTAAAGTCAGTGAATTTAAGAATCCAGTGCAAATCAAACAGATTCAGATAGAGCAGCGGAATGCAAGTTGTGCGTGTGTGTGTGTGTGTATTGCTGCAGGTGTATTAACACATTCTAATCTGCATCATTAATCAGCTGAGAGGCAGACCCCATATACATGTTGTGTCTCAGTTGACCTCAGACAGGGACCCTGTTGTAAATAATCACAATAATGCAAAACAATCTCTATGTCTCCAAGCTCTGAAGGGTCCTGTTCCTCCAAATCCCCCATCATAGAAACACACTGATCCCCCTCTAGTGCTTTGGCTCAGTTGCATTCATCTGATTTAATGAATTAAATACGTCAGCCATTAAAAGTAACAGATACGGCCAACATGTTCGAGCCCAGTCCGTTTGACTTGTTGCATGAAGAGCCGCAAAATAAGTGTCTCAATTAAAATCCTACCTCTGACAGTCACAGGTGAATGGAAACAGAGATTGTGTTTTTGAGCCTCACATTGCTGATCCAATCTGTCCCAGCAGTAATTGAGGCTCTAATGTTCTCCCATCACAGAGGAGGGAGAACCCGAGCCTTTCCTTCATTTAATATTAAACCCCTCTGACTGATCCCTGCTGACACTCCTTTAAGTAACTCTTACTTGGCGATTGCTGGTGGCCATCTCTTTCCCTGGCGTCTTTAGAGATTGGCAGGGGAGAAGGGACGGATAAAGGCAGCGCTCATGACAGCCTTAATTGGCCTGCTCTGTGTTCGGCTATGGTGACACACACACGCACATACACACACGCACACAAACAAAAACACACACACACGCACACACACACACACAAACACACACACACACAGAAGCACTTTATCACAGGTCTTGCATTTATTTTCCAGGTGACCCTAACCCCTAAACCTTAATTTAACTTACCTTGACGTTACCCTAACCATAACCCTTAAACTAACTTTAATCTACTCTCAACCCTACCTGTGGCCTAAACCTATAACCTTAACGGTTAACCTTAAAAATCTGCTTTTTTCGCTGTAACGAATGCAAACACAGTTGCAGGCAGAGTAGGTATAGTTTTATATTATTAAGTTATCTTCAAGGAACATTCTCCATCCTATAAAAACACCGGATGGTGGATGAAAAAATACATATGTATATTAAGTGTCATATCTGTCTAACCCCAGAGTAAACAGACAGAAGCACAAACATTAAAGCGCATATACCACACTAATGACGACAGAGTTAAACAGAGTGGATAGAAATCCCTTGGCCTCGGTACAGCATACGTGGACATGTGTCCGAAAAGGGTCTTATGCAATGGCTTGCCGACTCACCAGCACACAGGCAACCTGGGGCCATGAGCGCCTTCACGTTTGGGCCGCTCCCTCTGAGTCCTTTACATAACCGAAGGGAATGAACATTTATATCGTCATAACAACCTTCCGATAGTTCAGGCAGATTACAGCCATACATCCTGGTCCTCTCATCCTACTAAAAGTTCAGTTTCTTACAGCGCGGTGAGGTACAAAAGTAAATTTGAACCATAAATGTTCCGGTTAAAACAGGAAAACATGGGCATGACATTCAGCCTGTTAAAAGCAAAATCCTTAATTGTTTTATAATTATTCATGTTTTTAATCAAGATGCTATTCTCTGGTAAAGGTCTTTTTCACTGTGTCGTCATTAGAACCACTTTGCCACATAAAAATAATTTTATCCTCGTGAAAAGGAAGTGGGCCAGACGTTGTCAGGAGAACTTGGTTCTGTTGTGTATTTTTACATCTGGGCAGATTATCGAAAAGTCTATAGTCTCCAGACTTCCCTCTGCATCTATGTAGACATAGCAGGAGGGAAAACTCTTGTTCGATACCTGCTTACAAGATTACTGACTGATTTGGACTGAAATGCCAGTAGGAAAGTCCGCAGTCATGAATCCTATATATTGACAGACTTGTTTAACCAGTCCGTATCAAGTGTGAGGCCTCTGTGTATAATGATTTAGAGTAAATGAGCTTTACATGTTAAAAATATGTTTATAATTTTTTTTTAATAAAGGGCAGATGATTCAAATCATGAAAAAATACTTTTCTACCTGAAAGGTTTTATTATGTCGTATATGACGCACGAGTCCATGTGACCTAAAAAAAAGGAATAAGTGGCTGATACGTGATTCCCTATTGTAATGTTTACTTTACAATGGTGTATAAATGAAGCTTAGGGAATTATGATTTGACAGCTGCATGTTACTGATGCTGTGAATGTGACATACATCTGCTGAAGTCATTGGTTCTGAATGACACTGTTGCTGTTGTCTGATACCTCCCCCAGGCTTTTCTCTTTACATTCATCCTGACCTTTAACCTTTAACAAGATTTACATTTATTTTCCAAGTATTTTCTGGACAAGATCATAGCTTAGCGAGGATGGAATATTTACGTTTGCGGGCTGGTGGCTGATGTCGTGTAATCCAGGCTAAGCTCCTCTGTACATGGGATGTGGACGGGGGGTCGGGGGGGGTCGGGAAAGAGCGAGCACGGATGTCCAGGTCAATTTGCAGGGTTTTTATTGAAGTTACTGTTAAACAGTTAAAGTTTTTCATGTAATGTCCAGGGAGCCGCCTCAGAATGGAGACGTGTTTAGCCCCAGAAAAACCTTAGTGTTTTACAAATATGTTAACATAAAGAACTTTAGGTCACAAAACACAAACATATTTTGTATGGGAGCGCACATAAAGTATACAGTGGTAACAATTGCTTTACTGCCAGCATTTTATTTGTAAATGTATTACATAATTTTCGATAGAGTATTGACGAGTAAGTGGCAGGACATTCAAAATGAAGGATTTTGTTTCAGTGTTTTAATAAGATTTTTAAAAAAACTGTCGAAAAAAGATTGGCAGGGATACTGGGCGGAGCCTTTGCTGAGGGCGGGGCTTTGATCAGGTGTTTGTGTAAAAAAAAAAACATGACTGCCACTGTCAGTGAATTTTTCTAGGTGTGAAGAAAGTGAGTTATAAGGGTGAAGGTTAGTGGAGCCAGATCTGACACTGAAAACTAAAAAAGACAATTTGTGTAGCCTACTTTTAACTATGCAATCTTTATTTAATTCTGTGGTAATAATGTAAATTTTATAGAAAATGGGCTAGTTAGCATGATCACCAGTCTTTCCTTACTGATTAGCATGTCTTGTGAGGCCGGGTTGTTTTGGATGTAAACATGATGTTGGATAGTTCCTCATCGTTTTAAGGAGAAGACAGTAGAGAGGCTTGTCAGGTTTCAAAGAGTTGCATGTTGTCACACTGTGCTACATAGTTCTTGTTGTGTGGGGGTCAGTGTTAGATGTGTGGGTTCAGGTAAAGAGGGTCAGGAGGTGGTCCTGGGTCGGTTGAATTGTCCATCTCAATAAAATACTTGATCTGATGCTCTGGTTGACTCGCCTACATTTTTATAAGAAAGGCCTAACACAAATGTAGGAATTTGATTTGATTCACTGTTTATGAGAGTTTGCAATGGATGGAATCTACAAATTTACACCTTGTAAGCTGGTACCAAATGTGAATGTGTGACATGTTGAATGAGCGGACTGTTCGATCTTTTCATGGATTAAGTTATGAAACAGTCAAAAGCAGTACAACGTTTTAGAAGTTGGTCAAATGGAGGTTTTTGTTTGTCATTTGCACGTCTGGAAGGAGACTAAAGAAATAACCACAAACGTCCGTGAAAGACTTATGTCGACTGTGCGATGGCACGATCCACGTCACCCAAACATGCCATTTTCAGTGTGTTTTCATGTCACTGTTTCTAATAGCAGACATACTTTTGGAATCTGTAACAGGCTGAAAGCAGAAGGGGAGCAGAGTGCTGCCTGCAATATGCACTCAATTGTGTAGACCTGCAGTCTACATCCCGTAAGTCGGACAAGTATTTAGGTGGTGTTTTCTAAGCTCATATTGCCTTAGTTCCAGTGGATGGAGTTGGTGTGGCTCTGCAGTCAGTAATACTCACTAAAGCCCCCAGCTGTTTTATTTTAATCAGATCTCAGAGGTTTGGGCCTGGCTAAATAAGGTTTGGCTAATGGTTGTGAGTGACACAGTCCTGTCTGCAGCAGACACCTCCCCAGGTTTCAATGCAGAGCGCTTTGGAATATGACATTAGGCAAATACTAAATCACTCAAACCAGCTATGATCTGTACACAGCCTGACTAAACTGTATGATTTATAATGTTTTGTTGAATCTCAATCTGGCTTTTATGTTTCAAGGAATATTAGTTCAATTTATTCGTCAAACCTTCTAATTCACAGACCATGAAACCTGGCAATTTTGGTAATTTACACAAACCACCACTACCTTCGAATCGAGATAACGACTTAACTTCAACTGTTTCTTATGATATATTTGACCTAGTAACCTCAATGCTTGCTTTTCCTCCTTTAATGACCATTTAGGCCATTTAGATTTTAACTAGAGAATATTCTACAGTCATGATCCTCCAATGAGCTACATGAAATAGAGAACTGGCTGCAGACGAGTTCCGGATGACCTATCGTGTTATTCTGACCTTTAGCCCTCTGTTGGTACAGTATTTCTGGGATATTGCAGTACAAGGTTATCCATTCAAAACCAAACAAATGCCATAGCTCCATGTACTGAAGGGAACACAGATTACTGGACCTTGTCGGTGACCTACATGGCCATAACATCATATTTATGCTCATCCTAATAGGATGATCTCATTTCAACACAAGGGAAATGGGTTTTGAGTGGACTTTACCTTCCCTCGTCTGTCTGCTCTCTTTCTTCCCAAGAGACTGTTAATGCCACTGCCTGAAAGCAGAGTATCAACATATTAGAAGAATGTTTTTATCAGATCAGTGAATATACAATGGCCAACATTGACACAGATTTATAGTCATGGTGCTGCGCTGGTCCTTGCTGTTGCCTCACAGCAAGTAGGTTTTCGGCTAACCCTAACCTTTCTGTGAGGAGTTTCCAAGTTCTCCCCGTGTTTGCATTGGTTTTCTACTCCAGTGTCCTCCCACAGGCCGTTTGAGGTTAGGTACATTAGAAACGAATTGGTCGTAGGTGTGAATGTGAGTGTAAATGGTTTGTTTCTGTATCTTGTCCCTGCGTCCTGGCGACCCGTCCAGAGTGTACCCCGCCTCTCACCCAATGTCACCTGGGATTGGCTCCAGCTCCCCCCATGACCTGTGTCCCTTAAGAGGATAGACAATATAGAAAATGGATGGATGGATGGATAGATGGATTTTCCATCACTTTGTGATCCGATCAGGTTTGTTTGCATCGTATCTGCTATTCTTTTAGACTAGAGAATGTCCGTTTTTTAAAATACATTTTCTATGAAGACTTGCAATGCAATTGAGTTCCGAGAGCTTTGTTTCACCTAAATCGTACACACTGTACCTTTAAGCCCACTTTTGAGTTGACATGCACATCTCAAATCCTTCAGTCCCATATGGCGGGGACATTACACAGAGGAGTGTCAAGCCGTGGAAGCTCATTGGCTACCTCAAGTATCAATCCAACATCCCGAGATGTGACTGGCTGATTAGAAAGCTGAAAGCTCAACCATCGCCAGTGCAAGACATGCTGCTGTCCACTAATGCAGAGCAAAGAGAGGAGCAAACCCAGATAGCCCCCTCACTCACTTACTACCACCCTGGGTTGAGTCTGTGCCTCACTCTGGTAAAAAAAAAGGAAAGTTCATGACCCTATACTGAATCTCAGGGGATTATGTTTTCAGCTCACCCTCCTGTCAATGAATGGGTTCCTTATAGGTCCATAAATACGCTTAGAACATTGTGTTCCAATGCCTCTTTATTTTGCCTGGATTTGTGTTTGAAGCAGCATTCAAGAGATGGAGCTATGTGTGTGTGTGTGTGTGTGTGTGTGATTTTGGGTCCGGGTGGGGGTGGTGTAGTGAGAAGTAATCCTCCATTGAGTAAAATCTTTGTCCCATCTGGCCAATGTGTCAGAGTCCATGTGTAAAGGGAATCCTCCCTCAGGAGTTGTTTCCTCCCTCAACCGAGTGTGACTCATAGTTATTTTCCCGAAAAACCAGATATTTGATATTTTTGAGGCAACACACACCATTTAATTATTTTTTCATAAATTATCTGGATCACGTCATGTACACAAGTAGGCCTCAAGGGGGTGCGAGATTCAGTAAATACGAAAAAGCACCTTTTTCTGACATAGTTGATCAGAGCTCCAGTGGGACCACTACAAAATCCACATGTGCAAGTTCATCCAGTTCATCCCTGCCGTAATCTATACTGTACATGTTTCTCTGCATTATTTTATGGCACATGAATAATAATAAACAACAGATATTTACATAACCCTTCAAACATATGACATGTAATCCTGCTTGTGGTCCACAGCCTCATAACTGCTGTCTGTTTTTAAAGTGAGCTTGATCGTGATGATGGTGCAAACCTCATGTAAAACCACTTAAAAGATGTGTGTGTGTCCCAAGGATTATTTCAGGCAGCACTGATTCTGCTCCTGTCGGCTCAGGGAAAAAAGCAAAGGCCCCTCATGAGCTTCTCAAAAAATCCTGAATGAGTTACTAAGTGAATGAACAGTGCAATGGTTGAAGTAAATATAATAATAAAATATATGATAAATAAAAATATCTTAACATTGAAACACACACACACGCACACGCACACACTCATATAAACTGGTAAATTAGAGAAGGGGAAAGTGTTCTTTGGCTTGAGGTCATACGATATACATCATACAGTGTTTATAAGTATGTGTGTGTTTGTGTACAGTGCGTAGGCTTGTTTATGCATATGATGACACAAGTTAATGCATGTGTGACAAAGTACACACGTTCACATGTCGGGCTATAATTGTGTGTATAATTGATAAATAGATATCATAATATTAATACATAATGTAAATGTTCATTTGTTGCAGCCTGACCTTCCTCCCCACATCAGTCCTTCCTCTCCCCCCTTCCTCTTCTTTTGCACTCGCCTTCATGGACAGTAGGTGTGCTGGTCGGGGATGTCCCCCTCGTGAGGGACATGTGGACCATGTACACAAACAGATGGACGGTCTCATCGGAATATTTCTCTGTTGCTAGAGGACGAATAAACATCTTGTTCAGAGTTAATAGAAGCAGTTTGATGACTAAAAGAGAAACAGACATAAAGTACCTTCACACTTATTTGGGGCAGAAAAGTAATACGGCTTGTTTGTATCTGACAAACTTACTGTCCCCATAGAGATATAAATAAACTATATATAACGTATTAAAAGCATTTTGTTTTAACATTTATTATCATAATGAGGAAAAATGTATCGTAGTCCCAGCACCCATTCTTTTCTAAATATTCTAAACATTTATGATTTTATATTTCTTTGATTCAATGATTTTTCCAGTAATTTCTATTTCGATGTGTTGAAAACAAATTAAGTGATTGATGTCTTTATAGTTTTGTTCATAAAATTTAAAGTAATAAATAATTGTATATCTATAAACAGCAATCACATATTTCTACTTTGTGAAATGCCATTAGTGACAGAGTGAGTGATGCTGACTAACATCGCTGTCCCTCTCCACAGCTTCGTCATGGTCCTGGTGTGTCTCATCTTCAGTGTCTTGTCAACTATAGAGCAATACGCAGACTTCGCCACTGGAAGCCTCTTCTGGATGGTGAGTACTTTCATTGTGCTCATTCTCCAACAGGCTCAAATCCATAATCATAATCGTGCAAAGCAGACAAACCCACAAGTTGATGGAAAACAAGTAATAGTTTCAATTATAAAGAATTATTAAGTCATCCATGCTGAAGTGAAGAAGCCAAAGATCCTCATTTTGTTTCAGCTTCTGAATGACAATTATTTGCTTATTTTTTCTGGATACACCTATATGAAATGACATTTCTTTGGTTTTAAAGGTTATCAGGCCCTAAAATAAACCTTTGAAGAAATCACCTTGTGTTCTGTTAACTTTTACTGTGTGAATCTAACATTTAATCCATTATTTAAAAATGGTGACACATCTGTTTTATAGGAGTTATCGCTGCTCTGCTGATAGAATTCGGCGATGCAAACTAACAATAACACATCATTTTTTGGTGTAAAAATCATGTTTCTCTTATTAAAGTGATAATTTCTAAAACACAGAAAAAAGAGACACGCGCCTGTTTCTGCTTTACTGCAGTACCCAGCTGTGTCCACATGATGGAGACAGTAGATCTTGGTTGGGTCGGGTCTTACCCGCCATCTTACACCTCAGCACAAAGATGTTAAAAAGACTGATATATTGCAGTTATTAAAAAGGTAGTCCGCAGCTTGTATTTCATTCACCCAAAACACCTGATGGTAAGCAACATTGTGCACAAATATTTCATCCTCTTGATTTGAAATCTATTGTGATGTCACTATTTTAGCAGAAGCACATGGCTCCACACAGACTCCACTTGCTGATACTTGTTGCTAAATTGATTATTTTGTGGCTTATTAGGCTGTTAAAGCTCCTAAATGACGCAATAAATCCAGGGCTTACAACAGGTACCAGAGAATTACGGCTGCTGTCATCTGTCTCTTGCCAGCACGCTGTGCACATAAACACACATGTAGCTACCGCGTACTCGTGCACAGTTTACACAGACGCACACACAGAGGGACGTGGGCACACACACACACACACACACACACAAGAACAAACACATCTACCACCTCCTGAGTCACAGGGGCAACCAGAGGACAGAGTGGACACTGTGTTCTGTTAAGTTTTGGCCAGTGCCTTTTGAAGACCTCCTATCAAAGTTATTCATTTATTTATCCTCAGGAAGAGCCAAATACTCTCCATCGTTATCTCTAACTCTTTCTCCATTCCTCTCCCTTCTTTTCTTCTGTGTCTGGGTCCACCCTCGTCTTTCCACACCTTTTTTCTACTGCTTCATTACTAAACATATCAGCAGTTATCAGCCCCACAAAGATATAACGAAAAATATTAAGAATTTCCCTTATTCATTACCGCTTATTATCGTTTTCTTTGGACATATTTATGCGTGGTTTGGCTTCAGTATAAATTGCGAGATAAGATAATGCCTTATTGTGTGTGGGTGTGTGTGTTTGTTTGAGGGGGTGGAGCTGTGCGAGTGGTGTCATGGTGGCGTAGGCTGGTGGTAGCAGCAAAAAGTTTCAGAGTCATCTGACATACGTGAGTCACACTCTGCTTGTTTTGAATGGCAGAGAGGGACATTCGTCCTTGAGGATATTTGGCCTTCAGGGCACTTGCCAAAGTAAAGCCAGGCTGGCCAGGAGGCACGCACGCACACACACACACACACACACACAAAAGCACACACACACGTGTCACATGGATCTCGTCTTTGTTCTCTCTTCTGCCTCGGAATTGTTCAACGCTTCCATATTTTCAAAAGCTATTTTTCTGACCTATGCCATGTATGTAGCTGCATAACCATGCCTCAGGCTAAACACCCTTCAGATAGGGAAGGGTGTCTTTAAAGTCTTCAAAAGTCTTGAATTTGTTGTATTTTTAACATTTTACTCCATCATGACACTGTTCTCTTCATATACTAGTGGCCAACATTGAGTTAGCAAAGTTTTCCACAAACTATTTTCTGTTTTTCATCCGGTTTTCGTTTCATCCGTCTTTTTGCCTCTGTCCATTTTCCTCTGGATTTTGTTCAGATTTTGCACAAACCTTCACTTTGCGTCGAGGATGAGGATGAGGTAGTGACACTAATAATCATAACTGAGGATTTGTGCCATTATTAGGTCACATATTCATTCTGACAAATGTATCTTTGGAAAAATGATGACAGAAGGTCAAAAGTCAGTTTTGTTGGGACATCATGATGAACGTTTTTGGCCATTACTTAACACCCATAAGTTGTGTGACCTGCAGGTGGAGGCAGACAACCATAAGGCTTTAATTTTTAATTTTCATTGGAATCTTTTCACAGGAATATTTGTGGTTCACCAATCTACCCAACACTTAGGAGAAAAACGATCACAAGATCTCCATTAAGTTTCAATATATATGGATAGTCATGCCTAAGGATTGTAATAACCTCCATTTAGCACTATGCTTAATATACAATTTCCCCTTGACCAACTGTGCCAGAATTTTGATAACCACAAAATATGCAGTTTTTATTTACAGGGTGAATTCTTGTGGTTTTTGTGACTGTCTGATCTTTTATTGAGTCAAACCTTTAGACTTAGTTCAGTTTCCAACACAAAATATATTGAAATCTTAAGGGAGGATTGAGCGAAAGCGAAAAGCTCTATGAGAAATCCAGTCCTATTTATGAGTGACACCTGTCTCATGTGATACTGAAGCTTTTAATTTGATTTCGGTTATTATGCCAGAAAACCCAAACTAATTGTTCAAAACCCACGATCATATTCCTACTAAAACCACATCAGCAGCACCAGTACCTGCAAGGTGGAGATGATTTTGCCACGTGATCATAAAGGTATTATAAAACAACTGACCTTCGAGGAAACATGTGCAATTTAAATGGGATTTATGCTATTGTCTGGAATCCAAAATTAATAACAAGGCTATTACTCTGAATTGTCGAACATCCGCGAGTTGCAGAAGCTTTGTGAAGCTCAGGTAAATCTAGATGTGATGAGTGACTGTGTGCGTGTTTGTGTTTACGTGCATCTCCCGTGTCGCGGGACACGGATGAAGCAATCTAATCACATTTTCATCTGATACCGTAATTCCCTCGCAGCTCTGTGAATGAGATTACCTCTGCGTGAACGGGCGGCTGTTTTCAGTAAACATGGTGTCGCCAGTTTCTGATACACACACAAAAAACACCCTAACATCTGGGTGACCCACTTTATGGAATTATTCTGACTAATCCCCTCAAATTCCACCAATTCATGTGTACCTTTGACTTTCAAATGTGACCCAGATGTCATAATTACTGAAGCTTGACGAAGTGGGAGTCGGCGCAAAATAGTATATGTGTTATACCGTGTGTGTGCTGATGTTTTAGTGTGACTTTTAACATTAGTGAAGATTCTTGAATTAACTCCGCCATGGGGGTTATGTTTTTGTTTTCATTTGGTTGTCTGTTACTCATCCGGCATGATTACTAAAAAAATACTTATTTTCCATGATATTTTCGAGAGGAAGGGGCAGGGCCAAAGGACGACCCTTTTCTATTTTGGAGCGAATCCGCATTAAACATAAAACATCCCCCTCTTTTCTTTAACGTGGCGTGTTAGGGCGTTAGCCTTTGCGGAGGTTGAGCTCTCCAACTGCCCTTCTACTTTGTTCTGTGAAGTGAAACCATTTCAGCTTAATTATCAGGGTATGTTATAGAGGTGTATTGAACCATTTTGGCCAGTCTCCGTCTTCTTTTCTTCCTTTTCCCCCCCCCCTCTCTCTTTGTATTTTAACTCAATGGCAGACAATTAGTAATTCATGGAGTTGATTAATGAGTATATAGTAATTCCTCGCCAGACGTCTCAAGTTCAAAATCTAAAGCTCTTAAAATGGTTAGTTATTGAATATGTATTAATATATACATCAAATGTTAAAAGCATCAAAACAGATCTGTCCTTCTGTCTGCCTTGTCACTATAATCACCCTGATTAGACTGGTATAAAATAAAGTTGTTTTACACTGTTGCAAAAACTATAACTTAAGATACACAAAAGCACATTTTCCCTGTGATAGTCGAAAGTGACACTTCAGCTTGCCTGAGTCGTGTCTGGTGTGATTGGCAGCTCATTGTTTTCGGGCCTGTGTGGCGCTGTGTTATTGCAGCAGGGCTCGTGGTATTAAGTTTCATATAAGGAGCGGTCAGGGAGCAGCCAGTTCAAGCAATCACCGAGATGGCCACCCACACGGCCTCAGATTCGAACAGACAGTATAGTGGCCAAATATTATGGATACGCGGTGGCCAGGAAAGCGATCTCTGTCGGACGGACTTAATTAGTTCAGAGAGGACACACATGCATGCACGCTCAAGGAGAACACAATGCACAGTGGCACATAGTGGAGACTCGACAGGTCTATGTGTGAAGGATTATACACCTCAGGCCTAAACTTTCATTTGTGGATTTTTCATAACAAGTATATTTATCTGTCTTAAGGTGTTCCCACAACCAAGCTGATTATTTCCCCCTCTTATCTGTCAGGCAGTGCGATGGCATTTCATCCTGGGGCTTCCATCACTTAGCCATTGACCCTGTCTTAATATGAGCTGTCATCAGCCTTGTTATCAACCTCCATCTTTCCTCCTGGGTGGTTCGGTGGTCTTGGTCCTAACTAGACCACCTCAGTGTCTCTCTGTCTCCGCCTCACACACCTCTCATTACCCTCTCCTATCGCATGGTGAATCTTGATGATTGATTAAAATGGCCTCGATGCTTTTAGGTGAGTTTTAATACACGGCACGGCGTTTTTAAGAAATGATACCTTATCTGCTTCCACATCCCCTCGTCCCGCATGTGTTCTGCAATGATTGTCTCTGTACCGATGGATTAATGTAACCCTTGCTCATGTTGTTTTGCATTGTGCTCCCCAGGAGATCGTGCTGGTGCTGTTCTTTGGCACGGAGTACGTGGTGCGGCTGTGGTCGGCAGGCTGTCGCAACAAATATTCAGGCATCAAAGGACGCCTCCACTTTATCAGGAAGCCCATATCAATCATAGGTGCACCTGGCATTTTTCTTTGTTCCCATTTGATGTCGTGAATTTGTCCCATAGATGAAAATCATTCCAGCTTTGTTTTAGTGCACAGCTTCATTAAAACTGAACTGATTGTAACCCTGGCTAAATTTGTTGTTGTTGTTTTGTCTGTGTCTCTTTTCCTTCTCACAGATTTGATAGTGGTCATTGCCTCAATCATTGTGCTCGGTGTCGGGTCCAATGGCCAAGTCTTTGCCACGTCTGCCATCAGGTACAACAGTTATTTTCACTACGTATTGTTTTATTATTTTTCTCACGCACAGTAGCTGACAGTGGATCAGAAGATGATGATGAGACAGATGAGGTTGCGTTGTGTGTTGCAGGGGCATCCGGTTCCTCCAGATCCTGCGCATGCTGCACGTGGATCGGCAGGGGGGAACATGGCGGCTCCTGGGATCTGTAGTCTTCATTCATCGACAGGTGGGTTGAAAGTACTCAGGCTGCTGCTCTTATCTGTATGTTAATGTATGGTCGTGTTTCTAGGTACTTTTTAAAATCACAACGACCAGTTCTGTTGCTTTATTTAGCAGCAGTTACTACTATAGGCTGCTTGTACAGATAAACTGCCGTAGTCCATACCATAGTTACAGCTAAATGCAGTTTAACTAATTCTATGTGCTCAATCAGAAATACATGCACATGCGCACAAATCACCCACAGGAGACCAGGCTTCATAAGGAGAAGAGAGTCAAGGTTGGCCCCACCATTTGTTTGCAGTATTTTCTCAGGCTGACAGACAGTGAAGTCAGAGGATGTACTGTTCTTTTCTTAATCTCTGAAGTCGACCGTGTTCTTTGGTTAGAGTCAAACCGGACGCTCATGTCTCTTTGATGCATAAGAACACAACTGACCGCTGAGGATCGCGTGCAAAGGTCAAGAAAACAAAACGCTAAGATGAAACCAAGACGGGTCAAAGGTGATTTGTTGCCGCCTCCCTGTTGTGAGATGACCACTTTATCAAATGATCTGCTCTGTTTAGTGGAAATGTGTCGAGCTCCTCACTGGTTTTCATTGAAGTACGGGTCCTATTCATTTGGGTTTCAACCCTCCATAGCTCTAAAAGAAAAGAGCACAAAGGCCAGAAAACGTTGCTCACTCTCTGCCCTGACACTTTTAAAGAAGCATCATATGTAATGTAATATTTTTTACAAAAAGTCATGTTTAACTCAGCCCCTATACACATCATTATTGACCTTAGGTTTATAGAGTTAGGGACAGCTAGCAACATGTCACATCAGGTTAATTTAAAATGACTGTAATGTTCCCTTTAACTGCATTTATCTCTAGCTGACTTGAGGACTGTGATGATGTGTTTACAGGTTTCTCTCAAAATCAGTTAGAAAGACGAGGTTGATTCAATATCCAGCTGCTCGATGCCTCACTAACACCAATAAAGTGGATCACATATGTCACTCCAGTTTTGAGAATTTACACTGGCTCTCTGTCTATACGATAATTTATGTCAAAACACTTTAAAATACATTTCTGATCTACTGCTGCGTTATGAGCCGCCGAGACCCCACAGGTCTGCTTTCTGTCCCCAGAGACAAAACTACATGGAGAACCAGCATTATGATTTGATGCTCCACATATGTTGAACAAGCTCCCAGAGAGCTGCAGGTCTGCTGTGACTTTAGTTCTTTAAAAAAAATCCTTTTTATATTACATCACAAAATAACAAATATCTTACACTGCACAGTTATGTTCACTCTTTTATTTATTATATTGTCTATTCTTTTTTTGTCCTCTATTCAACTCTTTTTCATTTAATTTCTTTCTTGGTTTATATTCTTTTTACAACAGTCATGATGCCTTTATAATTATGAAAAGCCCTTTGAATTGCCTTGTTGTTAAATGTTAATTGTTGTTCAAATTAAAAAGCCTTGCCCTTAAAAGCAACTTTAAAACATTTTAGCTTAAAGAGTCACCTTTATTCAGGAAAGTTTACAAAGACATGTGGGATTTAGCGTGAAACACTGATAGCGGATGTTGTCCATTGCATCTTTGGCAGAGCAAACCAGAGTTAAATGTAAATTTTATATTTAGGTTATACTCTTCATACCTGGTTCTCTCTCATAAGTTTCAGTCAACTATGGCTGTTTTTCTCTTCCAGGAGCTGATCACGACTCTGTACATCGGATTCCTGGGCCTGATCTTTTCGTCCTACTTTGTCTACTTGGCGGAGAAGGATGCTGTGGATGAGGAGGGCAAGACGGGCTTCTCCAGCTACGCTGATGCCCTGTGGTGGGGCGTGGTAAGGCAGACAATCAAGCAAAAATAAATCTGTTGTAATTCTTTGTTGTTTAGTCTTTCAATGATGTTTTTATATGAGCATATTTTCAGAATTTCGCTATGCATATATTACTGGGATCCTTGAATGCTATTTGAATTCCCCAACATAGCTTGAAATTCTTGATGGGCCCCATCCCGTGCAAATCCTCTATCTGAAGAGCTGTAACAACTTATATGTACAATGAGCACTCAAGTGGAGTCTTAGCTGGAGAAATGGAGATGGGTGGCCACTCTAGTTGGACCAGTTATAAACCATTTTTTCCCCCCCAAGTTCTCGTCATTGTGTTTTGTTCGTGCAGCATGCACATGTTGTTGCAAAACACGGGCAGGTGTGTAGATGTTTCTCGTGAGTGGAGCTGGTTTCGCCTTCAGTGAGCGGAGGCTCGGGTTCCCAGAGCAGTTAATTAAACATTTGAATTAAAAGCGCAGAGTAATGAGAAACCTATGGCAGCCTTGTGCAGGGGATCAGTGCGCCACAAAGAGACGGTAATAAACCATTCACCTCTGAGCTCCTTGGCTCAAAGCACTTTTTAAAGCACCAATATAAAGTGTCAGGTCCCTTAATTAAAATTTTAATTGTGGGATTACTACCTTTATGTAACGGAGGTTAGAGGGGTCACAGTGCTCCTCACTAGTGGAAGGAACGCTCCTATTTGTGTTGCTCTGTTCCCATTGTCGAGAAAAGAATCACGGTCTGGGATTTGCACCTTTTTGTTTTACTGAGACTGTAAACTTCTGAGCCTTACAATAGCTGCTACAATAGGCAGCATGGTCAGGTTTGTGAGTAGGTGTGTGTGTGTCTTTGTGTCTGTTTGTGTGGGTGTCTGTGTGTGTGTGTGTGTGTGTGCGCGCTTACTAAAATGAGATAGCGCTGATTGGACAATGCTAAGCTCTCCTACTGCTTATTACTTCTATCGGACATGCAGGTGCAGAGCACAGCTGGAGGACAAGCCAACGCCATGATTCATTTCCCCTCCTCTTCTCACTCTCCCTCTCTTCTATCCTCCATTCCTCTCTTACTCTAATATACCTTCCCTGCCTTTTCTTTGAGTTTTGAAATCAAATCAAACTTCATGAGTGTCCCTTTTTGAAGAGGAAACCAAAATTTTGGAAAATGAGAATCATGTACAATTTGAAATGGGTGTAGTCGCACATACAGTGTGCAAGGCATGCAGATCAGGACAGGGTTAGTTTCTGTTTGCATACAGACGTGCACATATTCAAAGAGCTGGTCTGTGACCTTTTGTGTCGACATGAAGAGGTTTGTGCCACACCACCCTACAGTCTGAATGAGAGGGGTGTTTTTGAGTAGACCATTCCACTCTGATGGTCTGGAGGACATTGTTTAGTCATCGGATTTGTGGATGAGGGATTAACCACAACCCCCCACTACTCCACCCCCCCACACACACACACACACACACACACACACACACACACACACACACACACACACACACACACACACACACACACACACACACACACACACACATACCCCTCCTGCCTCTGCTCCTTCTTATTCTTCTTTTTTTAAACTCCCAAAGCCTTTTTAAGTATCTCACCTTACATCAGCCGCTTTGTTAGTGCACCACAGTGACACCCCATAGACACCCACTGCTGTGGGTTCTGAATGTGTCAGAACTGGCTTGGCTTTCAGAGTGGGTGTACATGCAAATGTAAGAGGCATTTGTTTGCCCCCGCCACGCCACCCACACACCCCACTCCCGCCTCACCCCGGCAAATTCCTACACTCTCCGAGGATTAGTGGTCGGGAATCTTATTCCCTTTTGAGGAGCAGGAGCTTGAAATGCTCCGGCCACCGCTGACGGTCGTGGAGCCGAGGCCCAGAATGGCTGATGAACTTTTTCTTTTGTTGTTTAACTCCCGTTATAGACTACAGAGGTAAACCTCTGAGAGCTCTGCACTTACTGATGTTTTCAATCTTTGTCTGTTTAATATGGTGTTTTCTGTTCTTTATTCAAGAGCCGGCTCTTTCAGTTTGAGAGCAGGACTTTTGAAACCACATTCACATTTTTGATTTGATATCTCTCCAAATCCAGAGCTCACACACTTGTGCTTAGGTTTACTGTGCTTGTGCTCAAATTGTGCGCTTGCACTCAGATATTTTTTTGCTTGGACAAATTTCCTGTGCTCCAGCTTCAGCTCTTCTCCTCGCAGTCACGCTGCTTCTGGAATGCCAGGTGTAGTGATGACAAATGAAATTGTGTCGCTCTTGTTGTGGCTCATGAGCTTTACTTCTGATGGGAGCCGGTGTAATAATAAAGCTATGGATGGTGCCACTGCATGAAACCAGTTACAGAAACAGCCCATACAAGACTCTTAAAGAAGTAAAGCTCTTGAATAAAGTTAGAATAAAAACACGTAACTTGAAAAATACTTTTTAAACGCAAGCAAACATTTGATTTATTATGAAAAGACAATGGCAATCAAGTCACACAATTTTCACATATATTTCAGCTTCATTTTGGATAAAATACAGTCATCATAACAGATCCTGACATGAACTCTACATTGATAAAACACATCAGTAGTAATTTCATTAAAAGATTTCTCATGGGCTCCTTTTTAAGGACAAGTATTATAATACTTACTCTACTGTCAGGCTTTGTTTTTGGTCAGACTTTTGTTTTGAAATCCATAATGAATATACTCTCTGGTTTGCCTAAACACACCACCGTTTAGCTTTTGTTATGTCTCATGTCTTTCTTGTGTCAATAGAGCACAAATTGTTCTTACATTCTGGCTATATTAATCTCTATAGATTTAATAGGAACTGCATTACTTCTCTGTCTCTACAGGTGACTGTCACCACCATCGGCTATGGAGACAAAATTCCTCAAACGTGGGTCGGCAAGGCCATTGCCTCTTGCTTCAGCGTCTTCGCCATCTCCTTCTTTGCTCTGCCGGCTGTAAATATGATTTTAATCCTAGATTCATAAGCAGCAGGGAACGACTTCCACTAAAATGTTATTAAACTGCTTTTATTATATCCCAACCTTATTAGCTTGGTTCCCACTTTGCTCAGTGATGAGGAACAATACGATTATTTATCTTTAGCATTTTTAGTACTAATGTGCAGATTTAATGATTTAAATTTTAAGTATCTACCTACATCGTTATTGTGATATACCATTTATTTGTACATTAAAACTTAATTCTCCCCTACCAGGGTATCTTGGGCTCAGGTTTTGCTCTAAAGGTTCAACAGAAGCAGAGACAGAAGCATTTCAACAGACAGATTCCTGCTGCAGCCTGTCTCATTCAGGTACATTTTAGCATAAAATTGAAGCATCTTGACTATAAAGATATTATATGTAACACTGTTTCATTCAAATGTGTTAAAATATTAAAGCTATATTTATATATTTGGTTGACTTGTGTAATTACATTCTCTAAAATGTTCCAAGAATGTTCATTGCCTTTTGCTGCGTGATGGGAATACAACTTTAATACAGAAAGAGACCTGTATGGGCCAAAGTTGCATATTGTACATTTAAGGAAATATCAAAGGGCATCTGGGTTTTCTCATAAAAGATATAAACTAAACTATTTTGAATCCATCACTTTATTAATGTCCTGTATCCTGAAGTCAAATGCAGGGGCTGGTGTGTGCTGTGGTGATGTATTCAAGCGTTTCATACTAAACTACAAGATATCCTTAAAAAACCGGGTCAGACAGTAAACAGACCCATGGACATGTTTTTATTGGACCGTGAACATGGCTCCAGAATCTGATCTTTATTTTTTTTGAAAGGTGCAAACTTGCACTCCTCAGATCTGGCCAATGAAAACTTCAGCAAAGTTTGGAAACTGAACAGAGAAAAAGTTGTAGTGTTTGTTTTCTGGAAATTCCCATTGAGTTGTGGAAAAGGTGAGCTGCACACCATCAGTGCCAGAGGTGAATTGTAGCTATCCAGTGCCAGAAATCGAACCATTACAAGGGTTACAGTCACACTGAATACAACTGACACACAACCACTGAGAGTTTATACACCTGTGACACAAAGACACCTGAATTCTTGCAGGACACTGACAAATGTCAACTTTATGACTTTGTATTGATAAATACTTTTAGTAAATCAAACAAACTTAATTTTAAAATGTTGAACTAAAAACTATAGGACACAATGTACCTGGTTTACTGTTGCACCACTGGCATAGTCCTCTGATTGGTTTACAATTTTTGATTGGACTGACAAACAGTAACTCTGTGTTTTAACCTGCCCTCCTCAGACACTGTGGAGGTGTTATGCAGCAGAGAAACCATTCGGCTGTGCTACTACATGGAAAATGTACGTCCTGACTCCACAGGCTGTCACCAAAGTGGAATCTGACAACTCCAGTCCTAACATTAGGAAACTGCACCTATCGGTAATTACTACTTTGAACTTCAAACCTGAACCAATATTATTTTTTGGCTCGTGAGTTTTCAGCTGATTTTGATTTGCTTTTCTCAGAAGACAGGCCAGTTATTCCCCTTAAAAAAAACGTTATATCCATTAGATATTAAGTTTGTCTTTGACCTTGTGATGCCCTTGGTTTATATCCAACCATCGTCTCCTCGTCTCTCTCTCTCTCTCTCTCTCTCTCCTAGTTTGTTCTGTCTCTTCACTTTGATCTGTCCACTGAGGAGAAACTCCATCCAGAGATTAACATAATTCAGTCCAAACTTTGGGCAAATGTCCATTTATTTGTTCATTCTTATTTTAGATATGTCATTTTAATATAAAAAATCAATACATGGTATGTCCTATATTGCATTTAAAAAGGAATAAGTTATAATGCACAATTGAATTACCATTTGAGCTTGAGCTGTGGAACAACAAGAACTCGTCATGTTTTCAGAAGAAGTCATCAGACTGTGATAGTGCACGCTGTGGTTTTGAATGGCTGACCCACACCGTATTGTTTCCTTGTGCATGTCACCTTTCACAACAATATTAGCTATGTTGTGTCTGGGCCGTGCAGCTTAAAATGGCAAGTTAAGTTCCCACAAACACACACACACACACACACACACACACACTCACTCACTCACTCACTCACTCGTGCATTCCCCCCCCTCCTCCCTACCAAGGCTTGACTCCACCAGGATGACTTGAGGCCTTTGTCTGGGCGGCACAAAGACTCAGTCAGTTGAGATGATGTCACCGCCGCCTTTCTCATGGGAGTAAACCTTTGTCTAGTAGAACAACAACAAAAAAATCTTTGTGTAGCATTGAGCCCACATGCATTGGGGAGAGCGAAGCCTGCTTCCGCTCTTTTCTGTTTCAGCTTGTGACTTTCTCCTCTGATTTACCTCTCTCTCTCTCTCTCTCTCTCTCTCTCTCTCTCTCTCTCTCTCTCTCTCTCTCTCTCTCTCTCTCTCTCTCTCCCTAACCCTCATTCAAGACTTGCTTCTGTTTCTTCTCTGTTTGATGGGCTTTGTTCTTTTCCTTTCTGCTCTTTCTGTCCCCTCTCTATTTTCCTCTGCCTCATCTCATTCCCGCTCCTTCCCATTCACAATGAGTTTCATCCCTCTCCTCTTTTTATATTAACTCCATCTCTCTGTTCCTGTCTTTCAAACTTGTTACAGCTTCTCCCTACCTTTACTTCTTCTCCCTTTGAGTCAGGCTCCACCTCTCTCTCTCGCTCTCCTAATGAGTCATTCAAACGTCGGGTTTTTGGACCGAACTGTTGGCCACTAGTCAATGCCAAAGTCTGATCCACTGAGTCCAGATAATTGAGTTTCTATAAAGGCCACATCCATGACGTTGGTGAGGGTCGGTTGGTCTGTGAATTGGACTGGAGCCCCATTGAGGTCCAGGAAGTTGCTGGGACATGGGTATAAAAAAGCTATGTGTTAAACTGAGATTAAACAGCTTGTCCCCAGTAGGCAAGCTCAGAGGTTCGAGGTCAGGTTTTATATACCAACAACATGAACTACACAGGTATATAAAAGAAAGCTGGGTGTGAATGATTGTGACCAGACTATCACTCACAATTTGTGGTTCAAACAGACAACATGCATCAGCAAGTCAAGTGAATCGCTTAATCTTACAAAATGTCTCCAGTCTAAATCAAAAGATTTGACTCTTCAATATGCTACAAAACTCGTGGCATTCTGTTTTCAAAATTAAATGAAATTAAATGAATGAAAGTGGCTATTGTCTTTGACAGATCCAGTAGGTCAATTAATCCATTTTTTTCTTTTCTTCTATTGGCTTTGGCCCTGACAGAATATTCATAGTTCAGACAAAGAGCAGAGAGTTGCATGACCTTGATGACCTGATCTCGTTTATCCCTTTGCCTCATCAACTTCATGTGTACAGTTGTACCCAAATAGGAAGTAACTGGGATTAGATTCCGACTTGATTAGTGGGTTGTCCCCTTATGCTTGGACAGGAGTTGCTGTTGTAAATGAAAGAGTTCACAAACATCAGCATAATGGACCGTGAGACAGGCTGGCTGGTGCAATGTCAGCAGTGCTACAATGGGTGAACTATGGAGGCTGAGCTATAATAGGGAGCTTATGTAACTAATTTTTGAGAGGGATAATGTGAAGTAAAGGCAAAAAAAACTCCTCTTTTGACTATGACATCATCTCATGGATGTAATTCTGTTGGTTATTTTCAGGTATCGACTCTTTTAATTATCCCATTTGTTGTAATTACTCTACATGTCATTATTATAATCCCGACACACTTTTTGATGTGGGTGCTGCTGTTTCCTCTGTCAGAAAAGGGGAACCAAGAGGAGGCTGAAGTCCAGTGGTAATAGTTCAATGCGTGAAGCGTCAGAGAGAGGCATATCCATCCCCCAGATCACCTACGATCACATCGATGACTCAGAGGAGAAGAAAGATGGCACCTTTTTCTTGGAAGAGCCGAGGGGGAATGCCGAAGGTAATGCACTGAGAATAGTACTGTTTCAAGTTTCAAGTTTCAAGTGTTCTCATGGTTACTGCGATGTACAGTGACAGTTAGAAATAGATATCAAATATATTGAGGATTATTGTCACTCTGAAGTTCATTAACCCAAACATATCATCCAAAGAAAACCATCCAGCTTCTGAAAACGATCTTTCCTCCAACCGTTCAGTCTCAGTCAAGTGAACCACAATTTCACAATAAAAGATCTGAGGCCAATTATGTCACTGCTCAAACAAGCTGACTTCACAGCATTGTGGTTTTTCAGAACTTGACGCCTCCAGCTCTGTGAAGGTGTCTCTCAACAACATTGAATATTATTGTGTAGCTATCTTTGCTGTTGTTATACAGTTTAAGGGCAGCTGGCAATTATGTACCATATGTCATGTGGACTAAACTCGAGTTGCAGAGATGAAAGCCACCTTTTTTTAATCTGTTCCTGTCAGTTTTGTTTCATGAAATAATGTATGTTGAGGGATGTGAAATTATGTCATGCTGCCTTGAAATTGACGTTTCATGTGCTTTTGCATTCACGGCATTTAAGTAGCCAAAACAACTCTTTGGAAAGCCTTTTGTTTTGGCACTTGCTTGAGATAAATTTATTTTCAGCTTGTACATTCATCCTGTTTTCCATCTTTATTTTAAATGGTTTAAAAATAAATACTGTAGATAAACGTAAAATTACTTTCACTGAATATTTCTGTCGCCAAATCTAATAATACTTAATTTTTTACGTTTGAAGAGTCACCACAAAAGCTATAAACTATGAGCTCAACATCTTATTGTGTCACACTACTTTAGATCTGACAGTAAAAAATTGCTAAAGATGGGGGCCTATTCAAACGTGTTTATACTTAGAGCATAGGGGGCTCACTGTCTCCACCAGAGATCATAATCATAAATAGATTAATCCCAATATCTCTCTTCTCCATCTTTGTGGCGATATTAGTGAGACACATGTACAAGCAAATCTTGTGATGACAGAAATTTCAGTTTGGCCAATGGTTTCTGACAAATGACTTACCTAACCACAGAGATTCCCACAATCCTCAGCTGTGTTTATTTCTTGATGTGTTGTATGTTAGCATCTTATCTGCTAGACATCTGCATGTATAAAAAGTATAACCCTGAGCATGTTACTCATTGACAGTAGCTTATTCTTTAAGCCTTCTTTAACCTGTCCCCTAAATGTGGATATTTTGCTCAACAACCCTTATCCTCTTCATATGGGCATGTGCTCCACACACAAATGGTGTTTAAAGTCACTATAACTAAGGATTTTTTACAATCGCCTTCCAAAATACTACACCATTTTTGTCAGCCTTGCCCAATATTACTTGGTCGGCAGCGTTCTTCTCTGGTATTTAACAGATCATTGACATAGACTGTATCGCCACCTACTGGCCAAGCCTGTTAGAGCATTTCTAGTCCTTTTCGTCTACTTATCTTGACGGAGGTCGTGTGGTTGGAGATTTTTTTTAAAACCAGGAGTAAGACATCTGTGCAAAAACTATATTCAGTAGTGTAGACAAGTCACAAAGCACCTCTGCCTGACAGAGCCAATTACAGCGTAAAGGATCTACTTGAATGTGGTATTTAGAGCTAAGCTTTGTTTGGTTCTCTCAGTTTATGCAATCAGTTTAGAGTATGACACATTATTGGAGTTGTTGTAATGGGCTGGTTTCTCATTTTCACACAATAAACAGAGGCCCTATCCTGATTCCCCCTTAGAGCCAAGATGGCTGCCAGGTGTCTCCAGTGGGCCATATGGAAGCCATTTAAGTCTCAGTGGTGATTAGAGGTCATGGTTACAAGGTCTTTACTGCTTCACTTGTCCTCACTGCTGGCCACTGATACTCACGCTGAGCCTGGGTAGAAATAAAAACCTATATGGACTTGTCAAGGTTGGAATTTATAACCCTTGCAGTTTACTAATATTGGTGTAATCATGTCAAAGCCAAGATCTTTTTTTTTCATGATTTTGAAAAAAGCTTGACTACATCCATTCTGTTGCATTCAAAGCATACACTCATTATTTATATATACATTTCTCCCCTTATGAATTCCTAATTGTTTCATCACTTACACAAAACATGCAAATTTTTTGTTTTGAATCCATAGAAAGAGCTGATGGTTACAGGGGGTGGCGGTTATACTTCCTGTGTTAAAACGACAACCCTACCAAATATATTGACATGTTAATAAATGTACTTAATGAGTTTTTCCTGTCAAAGGAGTCATAAAAGCAGCTGGAGTGACATAAAGGCAGAACATCACTAAAACATCAACCACTTACGAGGGGAACAGTTCAGTTTCCTGCCTAATTGGGTGGATCTTAGATGGAGATAAAGGAGAACCTGTGTGAGAGGAAAAAAGTGCCAAACCAGTTAGATATCCCATTTCACCCAGTAGTCACATATCTATACCATAACATGAACCTTATTAAGCTTTCAACAGGTAATTCTTACGTTCTGTCAGTTTTCTGTGTATTCACCTAAGGTCAGACAGGGTGAGACTATGGAGTGGAAAATGAATTGGACAAGCTGGGATGGAAGAAACCAACATCTGCAGCCTGCTGTCACTAATGATAATGTGTAGAGGTGAAACAGCATCGGACTCAATTACCTTTGCTAAACCAGCCATAAAACAGAAATCTCTATTCTGGGGGTTGCTGCTTTTTTTTAAATGTCATCATGATTCAAATTGATGCTTGACTCCTAGATTTCTTAGAAACATACACAGCAGAGAGATGGAAAAGTTTTAAAAAATTGCTTTTATTTGTGAACATTTGAAAATAACAACAGATACACAGAATATGCAGCAAATAACAATGATTAAAATTCAAAGAAAAATGGAAAGCCAAAAAAAACAAACAGACACATCCTAGTGACCGCGTCCCGGGGATCTAGGCCAGCGACTCTTGTAGAATATTGTTGTAGAGGTTTTTGAGTTTTAATGAGAGCGAGTACCAACCCTCTATAATTGATTTGTTCAACTCCATGAACTTGAGCAGTTGCCAATTCTAATTAAACATTGTCCATGGAGTTTGGAAACAATGGCTGTTAAGATATCTCATGATCAGTGATGCTCCTTCTGCTTTTAACTCACTGACTCAGTGAAAATGCATTATCTGTGTAAGCTCACCATGCATCAGGTTCTATACAGTACTTTCTATAAATCATTTGTCCTAAATAGCAAATGGATGTAATTATGATTTGACTAGATAATGTTTATGAATTAGCTAATGTTGTTAAGGAGTTTGGTTTCTCTAGTTTTTAATTATCTAAATTTAAGGCCTTAAAAAGTCTAAAGTACTTTAAATATTACTTTTGAGGTTGTAAATATGTTAATGTAAGTACCAATTTGGAGAGATTTTCGGTGGCATACATAGTGTGTGATGTGTCCAAAATGTTACCAAATCACTTTCTATACATATATGAGCACGTTGTAATAAAACTACAAACGAGACCAACATTGAACTGATAACTGATCGTCTACAAACATCCTGGTTAGACTTTATCTGACTGCAGTCGGCCTGGCTGTGGGAAAGACAATGGATACTGTCTCTATAGTTTGTGAGATAAGTGGTGTTGATAAGCAGGAACTGATAAGAGGTCATTGATTACGTTTGTGTAATTTCAGCACAAATTGCTGTGTGCTCCCATATTAAACCCTTTTTTCCTTTCTGTGCAGGAATCAACAGGATGCTCAGACAAACAGGTTAGTCCTCCTAGCTCCCATCACCACTGAGATGCACGTCCCTCCAGTTTCCACTTCTTAATTGTGTAACTTTGAAGTATAAACGGTGCTAATAAAATCCAAGTTACAAGAAGACAGACTCTTTTTATGAACCAGTTGTTCTTTGTCCAAACGACAGACACAAAGGCTGAGCATATAGTGTGTGTGTTCACTGCTCGGTCTGAGCAGCAGCCCCTTCCAATAGTCAAGTACTTCTTTTTCTCTCATTAAAAACTCCTCTGTGTTAATCATTAGCTAGCCTTCCTTTTTAATGTGGCCCAGACAGTATTTTAATTAGACTCGCTCACTGGCTCTGCCTTTGTCCCCAACTGGACCAAACCAGAGCCAAGCAGAGAGAGAGACACAGAGAGAGAGAGAGAGAGAGACAGTCAGACACTGGTCCTGGGTTGACCTGGCCTGTTTTCTTTACTGGGTGCCCTGCCAACACCATGGGTGAGGGAGGAACATGGCTGGCCCGGATAGGAATGGGGCAGGGGCCTATAGTGGGGACCGGGGAGGCCGAGACGGGGACACTGAAAGAGAGGCAGAGGGGTTGTGGAGTTGATGAGTGCTCATTGTGGAGCACCAGTGGTCAGAAATAAACTGGTCATTGTTTGATTCGGTCAATGTCCGGCTTATCGCTCTACTTATCTGTCTGGTCCCACGTACCTCCCGGTCTTTGAGAATCTCTGAATGGCGCGCTCCGTCTCTCTTTCCCTCTCTCCCTCTTTAGCTCTATCTCACAGTCTTTTTTTTCTCTCTCTCCTGCCCTCGGCTCGTTCTCTCCCTTCCAAAACACGTTTGCACTGATGGTCCAGATAAACCACATACATGTCCATAAACCCTTATCCCGTTTATGTAGCTGATAAGTAGGTGCATGTCTCCTTCACTGAGTTGAAGTTAGGGGCTCTGAAGGTGGCTCTGATTACACCCCCCCCCCCCCCCCTCCCACTTTTCCTCTCCACTCTCCTCCCTCTATTGCATGTCTATTCTTCCGGCTTGGACAATGTTAAACAAACTCGATGATGGAAAACAAGAGAGGCTGAATGGCTTTTACTCAAATTGGAGTGGTCATTCTGTTCTTGGACGTAGATTTGCCTCTCCATTCTCGGCCACAATGGAGGCCCGGTGGTTTGGACGAGAGACATGTCAAACTCGGCTGACGGTCTGACTGCAGGTCAAGGCCCCCCCCCTCCACACATGTTGTTCTTTGCTGTAGTTTTTAGCCGCACCGGCAGCCATCCAGCTGCATGGTGGAGCTGGAGGAGCACTGCAATTTATCCTCCTGCACAGGTTGTCCCCTGCTGTAAATTATCAATTAAAAAGATCCTCTCATGTATAGAGATTTTTTTTACAAGTCTTCATGTTAATTACCTAAATGTTTCCACCTCCATGTTTGTTTGTAAGCATTACATTAAAACAACTGAGCAGATTACCACAAAACTGAAGTTTACGTAGGAAGAGCCCATTACATTTTGTCGTGGAAAATCTAGTTTTTTTTTACAGTGTCCATGTTATCAGTTAGAACTGCCGCACTGCCTGCGTGTAATCATATCTGGGGGAGGGATTAAGTTGGAGCCGAGAAGCCAAACACTAACATTTTCTACTGTTGCAATAAACATTTGACCGTGAGTTGTCTGATTGAAACAGTAGTGATACCATGAACAGTGAGAAAAGGTGTTTTTTCAGGGATCTTGATGAAATAAATGAGGTACATTAAGGGACTGATATCTATGGGTTTGTGCAATTTGGTGCAGCTTGATTGGACTTTATGCGACTGCTGGGCCCTGGTGGAGGTATCTGATCCACTCATTGCCATTCCAGTTTAGAATTGAAGTGAAGAAACCCACTGTTGTAAATTGTGTTTTCAACTTTTTCTTTCTTTTTCTTCTCCACTTATTATTGTTGCACGACGTCAGGCCCTCATCATCATTCTTGGTCGTCTTTTGCTCAGAGCTGTCCTGGCTCTCCAGGTATCTGTCATTTCTCCGTGTCTGCTTTTTTCTTTTTTACACACATCTGCCCTTCTCTAATTATTTTGCTTTAAAATTGAACATTGTCCTTGGTCATAAAAGATCAAACTTTAATTCAAATTAACGTAAAATAGATCTTCTCTCTGATGTGAAATAGTCCAGCAGAGAAATTTGTTTATTTGCAAAATGATTAAATTAACACTTTTGTACCTGGTAGTTTTAAGGCTATAACACAACTATTTATGTTTTCTTTGTATTCAAATTAAGTCAATAAAAATTTTATATATAGTTTATAAGATTGTACATGATTCTTGTGATTTTCAGTGAGGAGGAATCACGACAACAACACCTCCATCGACATCTCCCGCACCAGCAGCATAACCGATGAGCTCGACTACATGGGTGAGGACGTTCCCCTGCCAGTGGTGACGGACAAAACCCAGTAAGTCCCATGACTTTCTCCCTTTGCTCTCCTCTGGAGTTGCATCACCCTGCTCTGGCTGAACCACGTTATACAGATTTTTCCTACTTATCATTATCATGAAGGCCTTCAGCAGCAGAGCCCCTCAGGCCCCTCTCTAAATGAAGTTGTTTTGTTGAACTCTCTCGAGGGTTAAAGAGGCTCTCGAGGGCCGAGGCCTTACCAGGTACACAGGCTTATAAAGAGGATTATCCCTTTAGTCTTGAGGGAAATGACAAAGAAATCCCTCTCAGTTGGATGTAGGACATGTTCGGGTACTGAGAGCTTGTCGCCACATGCCCTCAGAGGGTTGAGAATTCCCTGCTCTTTGTTGCTGTGTGATTTTTTCGACGATGTTTCTTCCTCCTGCTGAGCCACTCGAGCAAATGAGTTTCATCAAAATGTGATTTCTTTGCTTCCTCTGTCAGTTTGCTGTATAAAGCGTGCTCTTGATTGCTACATAAGTTCACTCTCCATCCCTCTTTCCATCCCCAGTTCTCCCACTTGGGGTTTTCACATGTTTCCACGGGCATCTTTTACAACACGTGTTCACCTAAGCTGCTCTCTGTCAAGCACTGAACTCTGGGTTACTCCGTATTTCCTCTGGAAGAGGTACAAAGCTGTGTGAACGCAAATGTCCGAGTGAGATGCTCAGCAGGTTTATCGACTTTCTCCACCTGGCCTCCTAGGTTATAATGTCCCTAGAAATCCAGGAGAACCTGATGTTTGAACACAGCAGGGATCCCTCGCTGGATTCACCTTGAGCGAGTGGGGGGGTTGATGACGCAATTGGAAAAAACTCAGAAAATATGTCAACAATGACATTTGGCTTCATTCCTGCAGTGGGTGACTGGCGGAGTCCACACAGAGGTTATCATGTAGTTGATGTTTTGTGTACATGTGGTTGTTCCCTGTCACTATATGTATATGCATTAGTTTAGTTTACATCTTCCACAGTGATCTGCAGAGTCATGATGACAGCTCATGTGCACTGAAGGCTTCTGAGATTTGCTGCGAAATGTTGACATGCAGAATGTTTTTATTTTCTGTATTACATTTACTCCTTTTTATGAGCTTTTATGTTAGCTGCATTTCTGAATTAGTTCTTATATTTGTGAATCAAATTTGAAGTACAGTGTAGCGAGAGGATCTAATGTTCCAAATATACAATTTAATGTTTGAGATGGATCTTTCTATTATTTGACTTATTCACTGGATCTAAGATTTGGAACCTGTCCAATAAATCTGTTCAGACTATGAGTCTTTCACAGACATATCAGTTGAAAAGCTGAACACAGAGGCAGGATTTTAATATCAATATAATCAGTCTTTATTGAAACCTCCAAATATCAGGTGGAAGGATTGAACTGTGTCAGAGCAGGAGGAGGAGGAGGAGGAGGAGGAGGGTGCAGAGGATTGCCGATCTGAGGGAGAATCCAGAGTAGAGGAGATCAGGAAGGCTTGATGGTGAGGACCAGGCAGAGCTTAGATCTGGTCCAATCAAAAATACAATATAATTTTAGATGTTATAATATATAACAACATCTAATTTCAAAGACAAGAAAAAATAGATGAGTGCAATGGTGTTGATTCTCATAGACGTGGATGTTGTTTTGACCCTCTTTGTCTAATGGCCTTTCTTTTCCCTGCTGCGGATCCCTGCAGAGATACAGTCACCCCTGTCATTCAACTCCATCTCTGGCCTCTGGCTTTGCTCTGCATTCTCCTCGCTGTGCCCCCTTGAAAACAAAAAGCTAAGCAACCTTTTGTACAGAGGAACACAGTTGTTACCATATTCGGCAAAGTTCTTGCACCGCGTCACTCAATTTCTTGTTTTTGGTTAGTTTAGTCATGAGGGGTGATAAAAGACCCTCCAACCATCCAGTCGTTTTCATTCCTAGTGAAAACAAATTAATAAAACAAACTGCAACGCTAAAACGAGAGTTACGAGCTGCAGAATACTTGTTCGCTCTCTTGCATTCTTTTGACCTGCCCGTTCGTGGCATCGCTCCAGGACTCTTTCTCCACACACCACTTGAATTCCACAAGGTACTGGACTGGCTCTCCCGCTATTCTTCCTCTTTCCCTTTTCTCTACCTCTCCATTACTCTATCCACCCTGATCGTATCTGATGGGCCAAAAAGCTCGAAGGAAAATGTCAATTTTGACATGGTATAGAAAACCACAACTAGCCAACACCCAAACTGCCATTAATCATTTACAATTTGATTGTCACTCCTGGAAAATGTGATTACAGTTACTCATATTTTATTATGGGTGTATTTTGTTCCTAGATAGAAACCTATTGTTTTTATGTATTTTTTTTAGGTCAAAAAATTAGAAATGTAGTAATCTGACCTTAGTCACGTTATGTAGTCATGTATTCATCTTAATCGCATTCAAAGGGTACTATTAAAGTTCTCAGAGCAGTTAGCAACTGCTTGACGACACATTCCTTTGGTGCAAACAAGGCAGAAAAATTTAAAATAGTTTTAGATTTAGAAAGAAAATCACCTAAAATTATACACGGTAGCATCGTACACTAAAGTATTTCAGATTGGGGCTTTTAAACTGGCCGAGGTAGAGGATGTAAAGACGTGAGCCACAATCTTAACATATTAATGGAAATATAAATAGATTTCTATTAGCAACTATGAGATGATAGCATTCTTCTTACACAGTCTGCAGGCAACATGCTGGTACAGCTTAAAACAACATACATGTTGTTTTAGGCAGTGGTGTATAAAGTATTTGAAAACCATACTTGAGTAAAAGTACAGATATCTTACCTGAAAGTGACTTCGGTCATAGTAAAAGTCACCCGTAAGAAAATGACTTGAGTAAAAGTCTTAAAGTAGCTCATATTAAATGTACTTAAGTATCAAAAGTATCTGGTGTTGAAATGTACTTAAGTATCAAAAGTAAAAGTAGAAGTACCAAACTTAAACATGCTAAGTGTTTTTTATGGTAGCCCTATACGGACACAAGCAACCCAAAATTATTCTCATCAGGATTTATTTCAACTAACTGAAAAATTATAACAAAAATATACATATAAGGTATATTTGTAAACATTCAAACCCCAGATGCTGAGGTTCAAATAGTATTGGACTAGTGCATCTGATCTTCTAGGGACAATAAAGAACCAACACAGCAGAATAAACAAGGGCCTCTTAAGTATTCCTAAGATCAATAATAGACCACAGTATAACCACTACATTTTTTTTAACTGTAAATATCACTAAACTTGGACCTTTCACTTTCTAATCAGCAGCATGAATGATACACAATGCCCTTTATGATAGCTCAGCAAAAGGAAAGAAGTTCTAGGCAAACAAAATAAGATAGTTTCTCTTTCGGTAACAAACGGCAGAGTGCTAGTACAGAGAAGAACAGGCCAAATTTCAGACCGAAATAATAAAGACTGAACTGAAACGAGCTCCTACCTGGATAATTCTAAAGGGAATAAATGGATGGGGAATGTGCTCGCATTGATCACATCCCTGCCCTTTGTACACACATCGCTACTCCCCATTGGATGGTTTAGTGAGGTCCTCAGAATGGCCCCTCCAGAGTCGGTCATGGCCATGGCGTAATGCCAAGAAGACGATCAAACTGGACACTAGAGGAAGTACAACTCGTAACAAGGTTTCCTCCGGACGATTAGGGTCTTGCGCCCCCCCCCGGTAGTCCGGTTGACGGCTTATCTCCCGTCCCGCCCTCAGGTAATCCTCGCGAGGCACCGTCCGTTCTCGCGCAAACATGCACAGTCCAGATAATCCAATATCATGATGAGAGATTGACAATTATATTCAGATTTTAATTTGTAACGAGTAACGAGGTGTTCAATGTCAATGTAACAGAGTAAAAGTAAATATTTTTTCTTTTAAATGTACTGGAGTAAAAGTAGAAGTCCTGATGAATATAAATACTCAAGGAAAGTATATATCCTCAAAAAAACTACTTAAGTACTGTAACGAAGTACTTTTACTCTGTTACTTTACATCACTGGTTTTAGGGACCTCTACGCTTATAAAAACCCAACTATGATTATTATTTCTGCAGCCTGTGTTACCGGCCTCTGTTATTATCATTTTATGTCCCGATTGATTTTTTTTACACATTTAATCAGAGTAAAAGCATGAGGCCAGGTTAATTCTGTAAGGAAACATTCAGCCTGTGTCATCCCATTAGCGTGGACTAATTTCTATGGAGCTGATTAGATGCGTGTGTATATGGGTGTGTGACCACTGGGTGTTAATGCCCAAGTGTGTGAGAGGGAGTATTCCAGCTTTGGAGACAGACTGCGTCTAATTATACCCGTTGCTGTTCCACCGTGCCCACAACAGCCGGGCTCGGATTGGGGCCTGTCGGGCACTCCCATAACAGCTGGTTTGTTTTGCCCCCGGTGTCACGCCACGAAGGACAGCACTGTCATTTGACAACCTTATCTGGATTTCTGTAGACAGCTACCAGATCCACCCATACTGCCTGAGGCGATGTGCCTGCACATACACTGTATCGGTTTTCTGTTATATTATACTCAGGAATTAATGCATATCCGCACCTTCGAGCCTTAATGCAAATTTGACATGGGCTGGCTCCTTCCTGTGTAAAGCCTGGTCAAACAGACTTTATCTGCCATTTCTGGTATCAGTTTTATTTCTCTGTGTCAGTATCGGCAGGAACCTTTAACTGTTTGTTTGATACTGCAGAAGCTGTGTGTGTGTGTGTGTGTGTGTGTGTGTGTGTGTGTGTGTGTCTGTGTGTCTGTGATGTCCGCTTCTGATGAGGAAGTTGTGCAGGGCAGCGTCCGCACACAATTATGTCTTTTGCGGCTCTAAACCCAATATACACACACAAACACACACACAGAGACAGATCTGAGATGACAAAATTAACAAAATTGATTTGTTAATATCTTAAGTAAAAAATTCCAACATACAACAACATACACTTATGTATAACACATATACCATTAAGATAGTTCTTCCTTTTTTACTGTAAACACTCTTTATCTGTTTACTTGGCCCTGTGTAAATGAGGCTTGATTTGTTACGCTTCAGACAAACACTAATTTCCGCTGATTGTGTACTTACGTTAGAATATGTGAGAACCTAGTGGCTCAGTGGTTTGATAGGTTGTGTGTGTGTGTGTGTGTGTGTGGTCCGGATATTAATCATTTTGTGGGGACCTAAATCTGTTTGCACATTCACATCATGGGGACTTGTCTTTGTTTATGGGGACAAAAATAACCAACATAAAATTTCAAGATCAAGACAAGTTGTAATAACTTGTATCTGTCTGTTTGTGTGAGTGTGTGTATGTGTGTGTGTGTGTGTGTGTGTGTGTGTGTGTGTGTGTGTGTGACTTAGGGCCCAAATAGAGGAAGGTCTTGTTTAGCTGATTGCAGTGATTATGTCTTATCTCTCTCTCTCTCTCTCTCTCTCTCTCTCTCTCTCTCTCTCTCTCTCTCTCTCTCTCTCTCCCTCGTTCTCATCTCTCAGCCTCTCTAAAAATTCTCTTCCAGAAACACATCCCCTGCTTCTGTATTCTGTCAAGCAGCGCCAGATCAGTGATGCCTGTCATCTTGTGACCTGAGGCAGTCAGTCGTGTCTTTTTCTTGCCGGGTGTGGCCACGACCCCCTTCCTCCTCCTCCTCCTCTTCCATGTCTCCTCTCAGACCTTTAAAAGTCTGCCTGGGCCACCTACAGGCAGCTCTTAATTAGTTTCCCTCTTACAAACTGGCCGCAGTTAAACAATGAGAACCCACTGCAGCCCTACAGGAGGGATCGCAGGCAGAGACACATGCATCACGGCCCGTCCTCCTCAAGTAGGGGCCTCTCTCTGCTGAGCAACTGGCGTCTTTTGTGCAGAGCTCTGAACAAATTGACTTTTTGTCTGCGTGGCCTCTGTATGCCTGTCATGTACACTGTACTCTGATATAAATGGCCCTGAGGGGCGTTTCAAGCATATGGTGTTTAGTCAAGAGCAAAAGTCTAAAATACTTTATTAATAAATCTTTTTCTTGACTATTATCCCTTTGACACATGTTTGTGAGACACGGTCCTATCCCTGCTGTCACTTTGTGCCCCAACACATGTGCCAAGAAGTTATTTTATAGGACTGTACGCAGGATTCGACAGTGACTCTACTGTGAACATATCCAATAAATCCTCTTAAAATGTTTGGCTTTACTGCCAGGTTCTTCGAATGAGAAATTAGACCAGGCAGTGGCCCCACTTTGGGAACATGCACGAGACACAAATGCACACATATGCACACAAACGGATGGTGTGAGATCAGTGGCCTCCTGCCCCCGCAGCAAGAGAAGCTGGCTGGGTGCTGTTGCTTTATGAAAAGATAGAGAAATGAAAGAAATGAAGAAAAGAACAAATTGTGCCCCGGTTTCTTGACTGTCTGCCAATGTCTAAGAGCATAAAAAAGTCTTGGGGCAGTAAAACAGCCACACACACTGATTCATGTGTTCTGTGCATGCAGGGATTCAGAAGTTAATCTCATTACAGGCTCGGGCCCTTTTATGTGGTTGCTGACCTGCGCTCTACCTTCACTCACTTGCACGTTTTAGAAATGGTTTAATTGCCCTCACTTGGCCAAAATACAAGCAGAATAAATGTTACACGTAAGCCTGTAGTACAGTTCACTTACAGTTGAGATTGGCTTGGTCTTGCAGGCAGTAAGTCGGCTGGGGGTGTTTGGATTTGAGTGTTAAGGCCTCTAGTCAAAACCAGTCAAAACTCTATCGACACTCATTGCCTCATTAGCATACCCTGTGTTTTCATTTGGTCAGTGTCTTTTGATTGACATTGTTTGGTGGCCTGTAAGTCAGCTTTGATTCACTTAGCTCTGAACCTTTGAGTTGCTCACGTTGAGTTAAGCTAAAGAGTTTAGGTTTTCATACCATTTGTCAATTAGCAGGAATACAGTAAAAATTTTAATTTCAGCCTCAGGTTTTCTTGAAACCTGGTGAAGGGGTGCTGTATTTACTTTTCGCCATTACTGCTTCTAATTTTTTTGGTAGCTCTTTGTGCAACTAACAATCAATTGCCTTCTGTGTACAATGGCACGTGCATCCTCTGTGTGCGTGTTCATGTGATGTGCTTTTTGAAACTGCAAACTGATAAGGAGACAACAAATGTCTACACACAGATTATTTCAGTTTGAAAATGCTGTTAACAGAAAAGGTAGTTATATGGATGTTGCCGAATACTACTTCTATGCCATACTGAGGCCATCCACCATACGTCATCAAGTGTCTATTCTTGAATAACTTAATTTACAAGGTGGAGAACATCCAGTGTTACATCAGCGCCTGCTGCTGTAAAAGTCTGCAGCCTTTTTTTCTGAACAGTATCTGAGTGGTAAACAAAGAGAAAATGATCCTTTGGTACACATGAAGAAAGTCACACCATTTTAATATTCCTTGTAAAACAAGTTCCTGTTTGGATCAGGACACAACAAACTAAATCACATACTGTATGTCACAGATCAGAGATGACACACACGTTAGAAGTTTCAGTGGCTGCTGGAGTCTATTCTCCCACTGGGACCAAAATGGGAGTGGGCTAGTCATCTTTTATGACGTACACCCAGGGCAATAAAAAGCATTTTCATGAAGTACTTAATTACAGAGTGCATTTTGACACTGGGAATCCTGCATTATGAAGGTCCTCGTGCTACTGTTATGATGGGTGAGTGTGTTTACTCCCCCTCAGTGGTGTCGGTGGTTCTGCGAAGGTTTTATAGTGGAAGACCATCAGTGATGGGGAGGTGGAGGGAGAGATGGCCCGGTTTATTGCCTCCTACCACAGGTTGGAAAATTCAGAGTCTCAGCAAGCAAGGAGTGCAGAAATAAACCATCGGGAAGAAATAAAAAGATATACCCTCACCAACATGATCTCTGACTGAATGCAACCAAATCATTACCTAGTCCGGGTGCAGTGGCTGGAAATTATGAGCTCTGTTTTGGCAGCCATTAGCATTAATGAAATCTGCCTGGATGCACACACAGCAGTAGATTGCTGTTTTGGAGTATCCTTGTGCGGTGCAGTATATCAGGGTTGAATCCAAATTCAGCAGGAGTAACTGCCAGTAAACCAGGCCAGACAGTGAGGCACAGCGAGCTGCAGCAAACCAAAAATAGACAGGCAGTCAGTATCTTAAGTTTTCATATTCAAAGTTTACATTAAGTCTAATGCAGAGCATTATTTCTGTTGTTGTGCTGCTTGAAGAATTAAAAAATCATGACGGCTCCACTTCTGTAGGTCTGGTCATTTTTAATACTGCCAAAAGTCAGTGAGGAGATTTGTGTCTGTTGCAGAAATATGTGTGTGTGTGTGTGTGTGTGTGTGTGTGTTTGTGTGTGTTTTCTCAGGGGTCACTTACAAACCTTTCCCAGCATTCTCCTGTGCCCTGCCTTGCTTTGTTTGGCATCAGTTTGTCGTCAGTCGAACTAGTACACTCCATCACCTGTAGCACGATTCATATGGGGCCCAATTAAACAAAAAGCACACACGCTAGGGATCATTGAAAGGAAAAAATTGCCTGAGAAATAGTTATTGTCAAACTCGCAAGCATTTTTGTGTCATGGCTGCTTTTAATTATATAGTAATAATTTTAGAAAAACCTTAAAATGTGTTTATTTGGATTATACCAAAAGGTTTTTGTTTTTGTTGCCCCTGGAAATGGAAATTAAATTGTCCATGCGGTACTTTTGTTTAAATTTTGATTTTTGTTTCATTTAATAATGTTGGTCCTAATTGTAGCATGACAACAATGAGGTTAAATATACAGATGAAACCACTTAACCAGCATAATTACCCTAAATTAAATTATTAGGATTCCACTAATGGAAGTCAAAGTATACAGCAGCTTGGGGATATTTTCCCCCCACTCACAAGCTCAGCCTTAAACAAACTGATGATAAACTCCAGATGGCATTGAAAGGAAATTGCAACAATTAAGCTTTATTAATTATTGCAAAATTACATTAATTACTACCCAGGAGGCCAATAACAATGTATGTAATACAACCGTTGCTGATGAATGTTTCATTTAATTGTAGTTATCATTTTAGCGTGGCGCCTAATTTAAGTTTTTGTAGAATGTAGTCTCAGATAGTTTTACAATTTAACACTGAAAGCAGCATGAACCATGTGAAAATAGTGACTCAGCAGAACTTGTCGTAAACTACAACTTTGTAAAGAGATCACTTTGACGAGGATCAGAGAAGTTATAGAAAATGCAGGTTATTTATGTTTTCCCTCAGTTGAATTCATGGCCCTAATAGATATGTGTCTTTTTGTCTCTGTTGTTCCTTCCTGCTCAGAGGTCATGGTCAGAGGTAATATCATTTCGGGCTGTCCCTCTGGATGTTCGTCCATCAGTCTCACTCCGATGAACAAACTATCTCGCACTGAGGACATTTCTTCAAATATATGTTCACCTGTATTTACAATTAATTTGATGAAAGGTCAATGTTACCAACCTCACTATACAAGTTATTGTATTGGAATATCCTAAATTTGGATCCGGGTCACTGTTACTGTAAAAAACGTTTTGTGATAAGTCAGGAACTTCATTACATCTGGTATAAATGTCCTCTTGGACTCAAGGAGGACCTCATTGATTCTCCTGATCCAGAGTCAAGGTCACATGTGTTTTTATGCTGATTATAAAACATGTAGTCAATGTCTTCACTCTGTCAGGCTGGATGGGGACCGTTGGTGGACAGCTATTTCCAAATCCTTCCAGGATTTTTTGGGGCGTTTATGCCTGACTGGGGCATTTGTTACAGTGTCATGCCTCACCAAACAGTTTCATCAGACCTGAGAATCATGTTTTACAAGTCATTTACATGGTGTTTTGCTCTAGTGTAGTTTTCACTGAGGAGAGGCCTCAGTCTGGCCACTTTGCCACAAAGCCCCAAACAGTAGAGTGCTGCAATGAAAGTTTATCCCATCTTCAGCCAGGGTCTCCTGAGGTCAGCCACAGTGACTATTAGATTCTTCTTTACCTCTCTTACAAAGGATCTCCTCCCAGTTGCTTGCTCCTTGTCGCCAGGTCTTTGAAGAGTCCTGGTTTGCTCCAAACTCATGGAAGAATTATGGAGAATGCTGTTCTCACGAAATCATTCATGCAGACATTTTTTATAGCCTTCCTCAGGTCTTGAAGCCTTGCTGTCGGATCCTTAAACATTATCATTTGGATTTTTTCAAAGGTGGACTCCACTTCAAGTGTAGAAACATCTTGAAGAGGATTTAGAGAAGTAGGAGTCACTTGAGCTTAATTTCAAGTGTCATGATGTAGGGTCTGAATACTTTTGTCAATGTGATATTGCAGCTTTTCTTTTCAATAGATGTACAAATATTTCTTCATTCAGTATTCGTTTTGTCATTTTGGTATATTTAGTGTCGATAAGCAGAGGAATTAAATTGAATTATCTAAGCAAGTGTCAAAGCAAAATGGTCTCAATACTCAATGCTATAGTTTACTCCATGTCAAATTAAAGGCCCTACATTGATCAGCATTGTGTTTTTGTGGAGCAGTGGCTTGAACTTCTTGGTAACGCTTGGTAGAAGAGTTTATTCAAATGTCGTTTCTCTGAATTTTAAATGAAGTCTCCACCTCAGAACCTTTCTTATCACCGTGACTCAGTGCCATCACTCGGCTTTGCACTCGCTGCATAGGCCGCTCCCCTCACCCCCCCAACACATTTGCAGCCTCACCACAGAGAGTAAACTGGAATTTGGTTCGCTCTTCTCCGAGAAACCCAGCCGCTGTGTTTCTGTGGTCGCAGAAGGGGAAGTTTATCTTGCGTGCGACGCCTTGGCAGTATAAAGAAAAGATAAGCCATGCAGAGAATTAAAATGACGAGAAAAAGGGGGTTTGTTTGTTGCTCTATATTGAATTCGCCGCAATAGAGAAGCAGCGCACAGCTTATCAATCAAGTGCCTCTTAGGCCAGATGTTTTAAAGCAGGGATGTGAACAGCTGTAACTCACTGAGTGGAAACAGGTATGCCTTGGCAATGTGTTTGTCACCTCCACTCCCCAAGCTCACTCTATACACTACACACACACTCCTTCCTACTCCCCAAGTGTATTTGTTTCCACTGCTGTTAATAGGAGCCATATAGAGCCCAGTTCATAATGAAAGACCCCCCAGCGGCACTGGTAGTAAATGGGACTAATAACCCTCTAAGTAAGTCTCTTCTGGTGCTGAAAGGCTGCTCTCTTTATACTTAACGTGTATATGTGCTGTAAAGTCTTCTACAGCCTGCTACTGTAATTTTATGGCTTTGTTTTATCCTCGTCTATCAACGGAAATTGGGAGGGAAGTCAGGGAGGGTGTCAGTTGATCACAGACCTTCTTAGTGTGCGTGTATAAACTGTATATCTTTGTGTGACAGTTCATATCTGGATGGGGTTTTCTTTTATATTTGTTCAATTATTTTAAGCCAATGATTAATAGGGTGCGCTGTAATTTTTAATTATCCAACACCAAACTGTTCTTGTGTTTTAGATTTTCAGAGAATAATAAAGATATAAAATATACCAACTAAATGGTAGACATAAAAAAGGGTACACCTCTTTTGCACTAATTGTGACATACCATCTGAAGTATAGAATATAGAAATGTCCGTATGTTTAGGATTACTTTGGAAAATTTGTGAATCTCAGAAATATTATAAAGTTTGTCAGGAAATCATAAGCATGACATTAATATTGCATAGCAGGACAAATAAATATAGACAAGGTGAAGAGATAATATACACTGTACATATAGTACAGCAGTGAAGAATAGTTATTGTAGTACAGTGTATTTGCTAAACACTGTCTAGAGCTAATTTTAATTAATGCTGGTGTTTTTATTTTTAGTCTCAATCCTTTAAATCCAATCCATGTGAATCAGGCTCTCTGATGTTTCACAGTCGTTTCCATTCCCACACTCTGACTCGGTTTACAACACTTGCAGCTGAACCACACTGTCCTGCACCATAAACACCAAAATAATGAATCAATTAAAAATGTGTTAATTCAAAGTTACCTAAAAAATTCAAAGCTTAAGCTAAACATATATTTACAACTGTCTGTGTTAAAGAAAAGCTTCTGTAACCTTTGACAGCAGAATGTAAAACTCACCTCAAAGATAAATATTCCCAGAAAACAATTTGAGGGTTTCATTCTTACCCTCTGTAAAAAGTAAAACTGTAAAAAGGAGACCTTGTACCGAAAGATGCGACAGATAATGTAACAAAGAAAATCAAATAAATCTGTAAAGAGAGCTACAGGGAGTTCAACACACTTTTAAGTGTAATCTTTGACAACTGTTCAATTCAAATGTTTTTATTTGTGTTCGTGTTTGGGACTTATTTACCTCTTCGGACTGAAGGGCTTAAAAAAAAAGCAGCGTAAAAAAGCCAAACGTCAGCAGTACAGCAAAGAGTGGAGGAGGGGAATGGCAGTAAATACACTCCCCTCTGTGACCAGCAGGCTGTGCTGCAGCGACATCACTCCTCCGCTTTGCTCACTTCGCTGACAGGCCGCCTCCAATAACCGAGCTCTAAATGTTTTAATGTCGATTTAATAATTCAGCCTGTGCTGGTTTTCCACAGAGAAAAAGTAGGAAATGCTAAGTATCGGGTTGAGCTCAAGTGGAAATGTCCTTGTCGGTGTGTTTTCATGAGTTTGGTGTCTCTGGTCGGTTTGTGCCCATTACCAAAACCATCATCAACACCACCACCACCACCAGCATCTCTGCTGCTGCCCCGCTCAACCTCTCTGCCTGCAACTCATTACGTTTCTATTCCACTTTCCGTTCTGAAGGGGAAAAGAAAGAGAGGAAAATAAAAGGAGATATGCATGAAAATAATTGACAAAACCGCACTTTCCCTCCACTGTTTTTCTTTCTGTGGTCCAGCAGTGTTCGGGGTTTTTCATGTCAAACATACTGCTGGGAACAATGGCTGTGTTGAGCCGGTCCCAACAGAATATTCGATAACAAGTTTGATTGGAGGTGAAGATTCTGAGCATCTACTTTTATCTCTTAGTAGAGAGAGAAAGTGTGTGTGTGTGTGTGTGTTTTTGCTGTGAATTTGCCAGCTCTTTCTTGTGTGTCACTGCAGTATTTACAACATTCTTACTAACTGTAGGTCAAGTCACTCTCTTGCTCCTTTTTTTGCCCCCCCATCTCTCTCTCTCTCTCTCTCTCTCTCTCTCTCTCTCTCTCTCTCTCTCTCTCTCTCTCTCTCTCTCTCTATTCCTCCCCCCTCTCTCATTCACGTCTGGCCTGGCCTCAGTATAACTCCTCGCAGTTGTCAGTTTCAGGAAATGCACTGCACTCTGTTGGGAAGTGAGGTATCTTGCCTCTTGGCGCTCTCTCTCTCTCTCTCTCTCTCTCTCTCTCTCTCTCTCTCTCTCTCTCTCTCTCTCTCTCTCTCTCTCTCTCTTTCATGCAGTTTTTTTCTTTGGTAATTTTTATCCTGTGCTTACGGGAAGCACAGCTCAGCCGTGCACACACAGTACCGCTCACTCAGCCCTCTCTTCTGTTTTTGTGATTGCACGCAGACTGATACAGCCAGTTTACTAGCTGGATGAGCAGATAGGTATTTAAATGAATGGGGACGGTGTGTTTGTATGCATTTAAGGTATTTAAGCACTTCTGTGCATGTGCACACTTACAGTATATAGGCACACACAGTTTCACACACCTTAACAAAACAGTTTGAGATTTGTTTGACTTGTGATTACTAGAGGTCCCATATTGTTACTGTTGAGACACTACTTCTGCCTACTGTCTAACTCACTATGCACACACACACACACACACACACACACACACACACACACACACACACACACACATACACACATTTGCCACTTCCTCAAACATTGTTTCAGATTTAAAAACCTCTAAAAAAAAATGACACGATGAAAGGTGTGCAGGTTTGTCTTAGTGTGTGTTGCATGTGTGTGTGTTTTGTGTGCTTGTGCGTGCGTGTGTATGCGTGTGTTGGAGTGGGGAGAGCGGCATGAGTCCAAACAGGATATTGTAGTACACGGGAGCACAGATTCCTCCTGCGGCATTTTGGCTTTGTGGGTTCAAGACAGCTTCGATGACAAGCAGGCAGCATCCCCTACGTTGTGACACACACACACACACACACACACACACACACACACACACACACACACACACACACACACTTGCAGAAGCCTCATATCAGATAACTGACTCACCAGCCAACCTCCCTTTCTGAAAGGAAAACAATATTGTTGGAATCAGGGACAGTTTCCTGCAGAAGAGGTTCAGGAGAAGTTCCATAACAGAGTAAAAGAATCTGTCTGTTTTATGCATGTGTTGGGCAACCATGAGGAAAATTATGTGTAAATGCAAATCATTTTCACAAATTACAAACCACATATGCTGCTTCTCATGCAAGATAATGTCCCGCATGCAAATCACACTACAGTAGACTAGTTTCAGTCTGATCAGTCTATCAGTTCAATTTTTTTTAGCGATGACTCTTAAAGGTACAGGGTTGGCAAGTTTATAGTTTATTTGTTGAAATCCAAGTATCCATCATTAAAGTGTCTGTGGCCTTGGCAGGACTGTGATAAACACAATGATTGTGTATTACATTTTGAACTGAATGAATGCTCTCACTGCACTCGACCGGAGTCTTCACGAGATGCCGCTGAAGTTTCAGAAAAGTTAGTCAGGCAGTGTGCGTTCATGTGTTTTGGGGGCATAGCTTGGACGAGAGGGTTGATGATTTTAGGTATAGCCTGCTCTATCCAGCTTTACCAGGATTACCAACCATATCTTTAATTCAAGGTACATCCAACTGGAGAGATGTTACTCAAAGGATCATTTTGAGGCAGTAAACAACAATAACTCAAACGCTCTTAGTCCTGTTTGATTAACTCGCCTCTGTATTGCATTGTACACACTCGTTCTAATGGAGTAAAGACTTTGGCCTCCCCAGATTTTTCTTGATCAAGATACATTGTCCTTTTTGCGCAATCCTAAAATGCTGGTTTGGAATTGGTGTGGAAAGGAAAGCGAGTGAGCGAGGCAGAAGGAAGAGAAGAATGGATTCACCTCGTGTTTGAGGCTCGCTGAGGAAAGACAGGGGTGAGTGGGGGGCAGCGTGTGCTGGCGTAAGCAGGGGTTCATCTCCCCGGCCTGTCAGGAGCATTAAAACAAGCTGTTTGTAAAGCTAAAGCCAGTGGCACCCAATCCACCCGCTCCATCCTGGGTGATTCAGACGTAAGACTCACTAATGTGTGTGGGTGTGTGTAACTACATGGGGTTTTTGTGTGTCCTAGACCGGATAAATAGAAAGTCAGGCAGATCTATAGGAAGCTCTATAGTTGGATAGATAGAAATAGAAGGAGAGTGACATTTTCACATATGCACAGTATACAAAGAACAGTGTGTGTGAGTCGGTAAAACAAACGTTTATTATTTGGTTAAGCCCAGCCATTCCTATTTTCCTCCACCACCCCCCCCCCCTGTGTGTCACCCAGTTCCTCAGTAGCGCTGTAAAATGTTGTTTGGAAAAGGAAGCAGACATTGTTATTTGCCTACATTTTATTGGTAAATGTGACTTAATGAGCTCTGAGTTTCCATCTTTTTCTAAGCCATTTACATGTGGTCATTTGTGTGCTCTGAAAGTATTTTGGGATTGAAACAAAACAGCCACGATGATGTTATCAATTTAGTTTCCAATAAAAATCTGTAATATCCATCAAATTGTTCCATGGAAATCTGGAAAGAGTTTTTATTCACAGTTTTGTAAATTTGCCATTTATTTTGTCCGTAATGTACATATACTTGGCCAATTAGTTTTGCATTCGTCCTGGGCATTGTGATATTCTAGTAATGTTTGTGGTTGAACATCATTACAGCTCATTATATGATTATTCTGCATTCACATGATGAAATGTTTTTACCTCTGCCAAGGATTTCATGGTTTTGTTTGTCTGATAGTCAGCAGCATTACATTGTGTCATGAGAGAACCCATTACATTTTAGTGCAGGTCGGTATCAGAGGGTGAGAAAAGATTTAGGTGCACAATGTGTGAGTAAAAATTACAACCATGAGTATATAAGAAATGCAACAGGCTTTTTAATTGGAGATGATGGTTCCAGGAAGTGGCAACACTCAGCGGAGAAGCCAGTCTCTCAGGAAGTCAACCACAGAGTTTTGCTTTTAAAAGGATTTTTGACAGGCCGGCAAGACTGCTAGCAAATCAGGCTGGTGTGTTATACTCTGTTATTTATCAGGATTACACAAAAACTACTGAGCAGATTACCACGAAACGTAGTGAAAGGATGCAGTACAGTTCTGGGAAGAACCCGTTAAATGTTTGTGCGAATCCGGGTCAGGGGGCAGATGCAGCAAGTTTTTTTCACTTTATTTAACATTGTGTATTTTCAAAAAATTTCTTGATTTCTGAATAATTCATGAATTTTAATGAAATGTCACTAATATTTATGAGTGTGTGCAATTTGGTGCAGTTTCAAATACAAATCTGGATCTAGTGAATTTAAATGTGGTTTCATAAGAAGACTGTTCCAGATTGATAGGAATTTGATCTGAACACATTTCAGATAGACACACAGCTTTTGAATAACCTCACTTACAACCCGCTAAAAACAGTCCACAACCCTTTTTCCTTTGAATCGTTTGTCATTCCTCATGTGCGCTTACTTAATTTGACAAGGCTATGACTGATAAAAGATGAACCCATCCTGCTGCCTTCTCTGTAGAAGTAGATTCATGTTAACCCCCAAGCAGGGAAAAGCAATAGGAAGCCGAAGCAATAAAAGGCTTTGACATTGATGGGCCTGTTTCCCAAACACTTAGACGACCTTAAGTCGTCTCCTCTCAAGTCTGGCTGCAGGGGCCGGGGCTCCACTCCTTATTGCTGTGTCTGACCAAGAGTCGCCATGCCCCAGAGAGGGTTGACGTTTGGGCTTCGTCTGGATGTCTGTCGGTCTGTCAGCCTTCCGAACATGCTACAGAACGTAGGGGGGTGGTGGTAGCGGTAGTGGTGGGGTAAGTGTGTGAGGAATGTCTGTGTGTGTTAAGGCCTACAGCAAACAGCCCTCACAGTGTCAGAGCAAATACGGAGAAGGATCGTCTTGTGCGTTGAAGGCCCTGTTCCTTTCTGCTGATTAGACACAAGTGAAAAAGAGAACAAGATGAAGACGAGTGATAACGACCAGAAAATGTACTATGTTTAAAATACATCTGCTTTTGAGCGTAGAGTAAATGTACCTCAGAGGAGTCAAAACACCAAAGCAGAAACGAAAATGTCTGAAGGTTTTATTTGCTATTTTGACCTCGAACTCTGTGGCATGCGGTGATGCTTGAAAAAAACAGAAACGAAGTTGAATATCTTCGATGATTCTACATGTATTTAGAATCATGGAGGACATAGCTATGGCGGAAGGGAAAAATTCTGCATTAGAAAAAAATACTTGGCCCTCATTTTCATGTTGAGAGGATTAGAAGCCCACGGAACCTTCTCCTTTTCTGGTCCCCGTTGAACAACTTCTTAACCCCCTCTGTCCGTCCATTTGGCTTTACTGACGGGATTAGGTTCATGCACAAGGCCCCTACTCATGCCAGTGGATTGCTTATGACAGGCCCTTATGCAGACACCTTGACTGCCACGAGCAATTACTTTAAATACACAGGAGAGGGCCAGAGCCGGGCTGACCTGTGGGAGGGTGAGAGGTAGAGCGAGAGAGAGGTAGAGAGACACAAAGAGAGAGGCATTGAGAGAGAGCGAGAGAGAGAGAGAGAGGGGAGAGGTGAAGTGGCAGGAAAGAGAAACACCCCACAGCTAAGTCTAGATTACGTGAAATACTGTTTTTCCCCCGAGAAACACTTAGAACCACTTTGAGTGTCCAGACTGAAGGGAATTAGTTGTCGCAAGTTAAGTGCATGAAGAAATAATGTATGCTTTTTCTTCACTCTTGAAATGTCATGCAGTTCTTTACCTGTCATTTGTAATCACACAGCGTTGCACGTCGTTATCATGCAACCAGATCTGCTCCCTCTACCCCCGTGGTTCTTACAACCTGTTGCGTTGGCATCACCTAAATCCATCCACGTCTCTGCTCATTGCTACAGCTCAGATAGATTTACGTGTCTGCGCGTCTGACAGCAGCCCCGATCCCTCCCAGTCTCCTCAAACCCCGTCTGTTGGTCGATCACGTTTCACGCGGATCTGGACTGGCTCTGTTACACCACAGGACTTGCCCCTGCGGCTGCTGTGTTTCTGCTTGGCTCTGCCCTGTTTCACCTGAAACCAAGGAGGCTCCTCAGACACTGACTGGGCCTGAGGAGTGAAACAAGTGGGTAGGCTTGTTGGCTACAGTTTGTAACTTGTTTCTTACGAGGCTGTGTGAGAAGCTGCTATGGGCTTGTTAAAGGGATATCTCACCAAAAATGAAAAGTCACTCATTACCACTATAGAGGGGTGGGGGAAGTGTTGAGTCCCCAGCCCATTTCTGGAGTCTCAGGGGTAAACTTTGTTAGAGCAGAATCCAATACAATTGAGGTCAATGTTGACCTACACTTCAGACGTAATAAAATAACAGAGAAAACGCAACATGCCTCTACAACATACTGCTCCTGTGGTATCACCCAGGTGTCCACAAGCCCTGACATTCAAATTACACTTTACAAGGTGTTTTTAGTCTTATTGTCAGCTGATATTTTCCGACAAGGTGCGTTCAATGACCCTCAGGCACACAATCGTGTGGCTACGTCTGCTAGCTTCTATAGTTCTGGTAGCGGACATTTAGGCTTAAAACACAGTGTAAATTACCTTGTTTCAAGTCGAATATGAATGTGGCTTGCGAACACTTGGATGACACATGAGCAGTATGTCTGAAGAAGAGGTCGCCTCGGCTAACAATGTTAACCCTGAGAGTGTTTTAATGAACTCTGTTTTCATCTGTTAGTTAGCAGGATTATGCAAAAACAAAATATATGATTAACATGAAACTTGGTGGAAGGAAGTGGTATGTGTGGGGAAAGGAATCTTAAAGTTTTAGTATTGATCTGAATAAATGTGAAGATTCAAGATTTATCACTTTCTCTGCAGTGTTCAGAATTCATTAAATCTATTGTGGTAGCGGAGGTGCACGTGCACGAAAGTCATTCTGATGCGCAACAGATTCTATTGACAGGTTCACACACTAATGAGTGAAAAACAAGTTCTCGCGTAGCCACAACTGCAGGTGAAACCATCAGGTCTGTCTTTATGGACGGTAACAACATTATGGACAATGTTGTTACTAGCCCTAACCCTAACCCTAACCCTAACTATGCTGCAAATAGTGATGCATACAGCTGTGGGGTGCATGAAATGGAGTAAATTACAAAGTTAGAGATCTCTAATGTAATTATGGCAAGTACAAAAAAAGTTTCATTATGATATAATTATGATAAAACGTCCAACCTCAAGTTAAAAGACTTAGTCCAAAATGTGGTTGTAAGTTTTTCTTTAAGTCAAAAATAATAATTAAAAAAGAATTAGTGGGAAATGGAGAATAACTTGGGCAACACTACTGAAGTGGAATAATTCATGACTATAAATGGAAATTCCACTTTTTGAATGTCACTTAATTTTGCCTCTATCTTTATCAATAAAATAAGGTTGTGCTCTTCAAATTGTATTTGCACAAAATGTACTTCAACCATTAGCTTGTTTGCAACCGATAGTATCTAATGCGTCATGCCTTTGGCCTTTCCTGCAGTGACAGCGCTATGTAGCCTGTCCTATAAAAGTTATTGCCGAATAACAGAATTAACAACTGTTATGTTATAAATTTCCAATAAACTTGACTGAGGTTTCTTTCTGTGTGTGGGTGTGAGCCGTGTGACACTGTGTGGACAGCAACATGAGAGCACAGTTGATGAGTGTTAGAGAGTGTGAGAGAATGAAGAAGTGGTGAAGGCTATAGTTTGTGTGAGGTGAACCAAAGCTTTTGCACTTTGCTTTGCTTCACTTCTTTCTCAGCAAATGTCTTTCCCTTCAAGCTCCTTCTCTACATCGTCTCTTCTCCTCCTGACACACACACACACACACACACACACACACACACACACACACACAGTGCAATGACTGGACGTGTGTGGAGCTGCTGAGCTGTTCCACATGTGTAGGGTGCGTCAGATCAAATTAGGCCTCGCTGACAAAGGGCCTTTTACACACAGGTGGATGATGGGGGGGGGCAGGGGCTACAGTCAGTCAATCAGCCCAAAATCCAGTCAGTCAGCAAACCAGCCAGTCAGTAAGTTAATCAATCTGCCAGTCACTGCAGAGTCTTCAGTTGCACCATGTGTGATGGTTGGACCGGTGGAGTGTGACTTGACAGCTTTTCCTTCCACTTGCAGAGCCGTTCCAGAACAACTGTGGATGTCTGGATTTTCTTAAAATCTCTCACCACCACCACCGTCATCATCATTTTTGGAACATCGTGACCCCCGACACTAACATACTTCTGTGAAACTGAGCCGCGTGGGTTGCAGTTTTTGAACACACTATCGTCAAGCGCAGTGCACCCATCAAATCACGATACACAACCAGAATCACAAAAGCATGTCAACTGGCTGCATTTCTGGAAGGAAAGGTGCAACTTACAAATGTTTGGGACTGCGTTAACGTCTGTTTTCCAAAGTGTATTACATTCTCTCTCCAACTCGTCACTTTTCATATGCAAGCTTAAATACCCCCACGGCACACACCAACAGTCAGACATACACACACACACACACACACAGAGCGATCCCCTTGGTGCCGTGGTAACCGTAATGCTGCTGTGGTAGTGCAGGCTGAGTTATTACGTTTAATCCGTCTAATTGTTGAGTTTCATAGAATGGGACCCAGTCTGCCTTGGAACTAATTCTGTCTGGGTATTCTATTTAATTCGCCACACTGGGCCCTAAGCTCTTCTAAAGGCAGGCTGCCCCACCGGCCCCCCCACACCACCCTTTAAGAATATAAACCCCTTATCTTCTTCTCTCCCTCCCCTGCTCTTGCATGGCAGAACACTGGGTGACTTGTGCTGGAGAGTGATTTCTCAACAGTCCATAAAACATTGTTCTGACATTTTGGACATCCACTCTAATGAGGCAGGATAATGGGAGCAGAGCTATCATGAGCAGCTAAAAGGGCCCAGCAACACCAGATTCGCCAGCAGACACTTTTAAACAACGGCAATATGCTAAATGCATGAAGCCATCGGGCAAGGCATGAAATGAATGGAAATTGAGATGCACTTCTTGGATGGCTAAAGACAAGGTTATTGACAACATTACAATGTATAGAGCCCAAACTGCAAAAATATAAATGTACTGTTAACCATTTGTGGATGTTGCGTGTGTCTATGGAAGTGTGTGTTCCGGCTCATATGTAAGTGTTGCAACAGTACCAAAGTAAAACAATGTAAATCAATGTGACGTGGTTGCAACAGCATGCAGAAATGCTGCTTTAACTGGTCAGACTGGTGGGGGGTTGATTGGTTGGCTGGGTGGCTGGTCGGTTGCGTGGCTCAACGATGATAATCCGCACGCACAAATCCCATGCGTTTAGTCAAATTATTCCAGGCCTTAAGGCTCCCATTGTGGCCAGTAGCTGGTGTGCTGCTGTCTGAGTCCCCCAAGGGGACAACAATGCCACCATTCAAGGCCACTCGCTGCTACTGACGGGCAATTTCAGGTGTGAATTGGCTGTGTAGCCAGTGGCTTATATTAAATGACCTGAGACATGACCCCCAAGGGTAGGAGAGGGTGGCGGGGGATAGGGGTGGGGGGGCAGAGTGAGCATTTCCAAAACAAAGAGAGATTATGTGAAATAAGGGTTGCCTGCAGTCTTGTCAGGTTCTGTCATCTTTTTTTGCTTTGATGGTGATACAAAATCTGGAAAGAGCTGCATTAGCACAAGAATGAGACGGAGAGCGAGAATATGAGAGAAAGGTAAAGAATGATCCCTTCGGCCTGATATCCTGTCCTCTTTCCCCCCTGCTCTGTTCCCTGCAAAACCTCTCCTCTGTCCTCCCTCCTTTCTCCAATAATGTGCTTTTAATCATATCTCCTTGGCTGCCTCGCTTGCGTGGGTGAGCGCTGCGTCCAGGCTCTTTGATGGGAATCTGCGATGCGCCCGAAAGTCTTTTGAAGTGGCCGGCTGGGGAGCTACAGGGGGGCTAGCTACGGGGCCTGGAGCTTTGATGTGCCAGGGTCTGGAGAGACCGGCTGCATGCTGCCCTGCACCGATCTGTCAGTAGCACAGCTGCACCGCTCGCTGGGGAGCCCCTGCCTCCAACCCTGACTGACTGCTTGGCTGGCTGACTGACTCGCTCACCTAGTTGACTGTACACACTATGTTCCTGAATAAATAGGTGGCTGAAGTTAGGGAAAGGTCAACATTAATGAAGCTTGGTCTTTGTCTTTTGACACTTCGGGTCAACTTCATATATAAAGTATAACTACACAGTATAAGCATTTATTAATATGTTGTTTTTAGTGACTATATCCCCCGAGATCATACAAATCAAAGTCCTGCTGCAGAGCGTTGAGTTTCATTTCTTTTTTGCCTCTCCTGCTATTTCCTTTATATTTTTCAGGCAGCTCAGAGAGCAAAAACACTTAGTGGATGACTGTTTTCTGCTCAAAGTCTATGTAAATGTGCCATTGGGAATTTTTGGGAGTTCGACTATTGCCAAATGGAATCTGTTTTCTCTGCAGCTGCACGAAACCATTAAAAAGAGACCATGTGTTCTAACCTGTTAAGTTTCAGTCGAGCTCAACCTTGGCTCAACTCTCCACCTGGAGACGAGTGCAGTTTCCAAGGCTGAAGCTATTGACACTTACCTCATTACACAGATTTTCTCTCGTCGAGGAGGAAGAGACATTAATTGCATGACTGAAACTGACAACATTATTCAATTGCACAGACATTTCTTTTATATGCATTTCTACTCTACATTTCTTTTTAGTGTGATTCATTTCAATCTTCCATGGTATTTCATACACGTGTGATACGATGATGAATGGTAGGAAGGGTATAACAGTCATGCAGTTTCTGAAGCCTATACTTAAATAAAGGATGACTCTTGCCCTTGGAGAAATTGCTACCTATATCTGTATTGCTCATTGAGAGCACTTCGCTCTTTAAAGTGTCCATATTTTCCTTTAAGGGACACATGCAACATACTATGACGTATAGAGGGATGAAGTGAAATATACGTTTGAAACAGAATGTGAAATATCCTTAATCCGGATTTCAAATCTCTGACTCAGCCTTGAGTAGGTACAGCAGAAACGATTTCAGTGAGTGACCAATCTCAAAAGAGTGAGCTAGCTGATCAATCAAAGCCATGGCCTTTTTGCTTGGCGGGCCAAGAGCACAAACAAAGTAGAAGCAATGTACTGTATGAGACCTTTTTTAACATTATATAGTGTAAACTTAATCTAGTAGACCCCAAAATAAGAAGTTTGAACCTGCAAATGCCCTAAACATGGGGACATTCATATTATTATTATTAATAAAATGTAACTGATACATCTAACCCCCTCCTAATGGCCCTCTGGCCAAAGCCACGCCCCCAAAATACACTCACTGCCTGGCAACTGCAATTAGCCGACGTTTCCATGACTCGCTCACTGGGAAAGTAAAAAATTAAGCATGTGACAGTCAGTGTTAATAATGTGGGTCGTTTGTGCTGCCTCACATATATAATGTCAGGTGAGTAGATATTCAAACGGCTGAAAGATTCACATCTTGGGGCATTCACACCTGTTCTTAGAACTGTCCACTCTGATTAGATTCCCCAAGATGGGTGGTAATATCAGGTCTGACCACCGCCTCCGTGATTGTTTACAAAGCTGCACATTTGCTTACCAGAAAACATCAGATTTTCTAACTGCATTGGCAAAGTCAGAGCTTTTAATAAATGTTTTTCAGTGTAGTTTCACTCACTGCATTCGTTCATACCCTTTACCTCACTCCACTTTCTCAACACCTTTGAAGTAATCATATATTTGTTTATCCCAGAAAAGTTGACAGAGCATATGCAGCAGCTTCCTGCTTCACACTTACAGCACGTTACAAGTCTTCACACCTGAGGGTTGTCCATTATAAATGTACAGGGTGTTTTGTGCTGTTGGAAATTAGCCCCTCAGGTTTAGCTGAGGATTGTCTACTGTCACATCTTAGTCGTGCCACACTTTTTCTTTTTTAATGTTTTCACAGCCAGTCAAGAATTTAGACCCGCAGGCAAGTGCTCACAAACGAGCATGATTTGTTTAAAAACTACTATGATAGTAATGCTGTATGGACTGAAGGGTAGATAAATGACATAGTAATATGAGTCGTAGCCCTGCAGGAGTAATTTATTCCCGAAGGATGATCTTAATAGCTGGCAAGCAGCAGTTGGTTTGTTGACATTGCCTCTGGATCCTTCCCTCCTCTGGAGGAAGGATCATCCTCAGTTAACCTCAGCTTCAGTAAACATCAGTTAGATTTATGACTCTCCTGCTTTTCACCTGTGGTAGCAAATCACTACAACGGGACAACAGGCAGATACTTATCAGGCATGACTGATAACAGTCCCCAAATTGAGCACAAATATATCTGCTTTTGGGATCATCTAAAAGAGGGAGAGGTAAGAGGGGAACGGAATTGTTGAAATCAATCTATTCACGTTCAATATAGTAACATACACAAAACCATTTTTGCTCTAAAGCTGTGCTTCGCAAAAAAAGTAGGCAGGACTTTTTTAAAGCAACTAAAAGGTTTAAGATTCCACCATGTCTAGTTGCTTGGTGGAATCGTTGCACGCGCATTTTGCGTTTCCCATCTTTTCTTGTTGCATGTTGCTCATCTTGTGCAACTTTAACTTGAGGTTGGACTGCAAACAGGTCCGTCGCTACATACATCTCTATGACACCTTTATAAGAGTGCCTTCAAAGATATCTCCTGGAGAGGGATTGCAGAAATTGTTCATGAAGTTGAGAAATTCTGCTGGAAACTCTGGAAAACCCTCTGTGATGGGTTTGTCAGGGCAAAGAAAGCTGCACAAAAAGTGAGCACAAGCCCAAAGTGGAGGAGGAAACAAACCAGTGCCAAAACTGTTTAGGCACTTCTTCTTATCTTTGACCTTATAAGGTCACTGGTTTTTCTCAGTGGTGACACCTCTTAGTTGGTAGAAGACTGCACCATGTCACTCCACCTCAATGCAAGTATGGACAGGAGAGGCGTTTTGTCGATGTCACAGTTGGCACACATTGACCAATCCATCAAGCATAGCTGCAGCCTAAATCCCTGAGGAGTTGAGGCAAATTATGTTGCTGACATATGAACAACTGGCAGGTAAAACAAGTTATTCCTCTCCAGTCCATTGAGTGCTGGTAACGTAGAAGACTACAACCAGAATGCTGAATGAATTGAGCAAAATAACAATGGTAAATATGGAGGAAAATTGAATTGTGCTGCTCTTGATCGGAAAAGACACGAGTCACAGGAACAAAGCCTGTTGAAATGCTCGACTTTAAGCAAGGAAACAGATTTAACAAGCAATTGTGGAGATTGACCAACTGACCCCACTGGCCCCTACCCAAAGGTTCATGTACTTTCATAAAGGGCTACGTGCAGAGACTTTTTACAGGTAATTAGACTTCCCTGGAACACAATTTAGATGCTGAGTTCCTTCAAAGTTTTCCTAGTTCCTGCGTAAAGTTCCTGTGATGAAAACAGCCTGCGATTGCCTCAAATTTTTACAAAGGGTTCTGGCCCTATGCCGACTCATTTTAGGTTAAAGGCAGGATGTTCAATCTGGACACAGCTTTTCACAATTGTTGGGGAGAACGTTGTTGCCGGGCTCATCAGCTGCCCTCAGCATGACCTGCGAGAGCAAACCCGCTCTCTTCAACACATCTGCGCCTAGTTAAATGAAGGTTGTATTTTAGGCCTATTATAGTCAAGGAGACAACACTGCCTGACTGCTAGTTTGACCACTCACCCCTATCTGAATTGCACATGTGGTCAGTGACTATGGCAACATGCTGAAAAGACAGCATCCTGAGACTTTGTTGTGTTTGAGGCTTGGCAGGGCATTGTAACCTAGATATTATTTTTAGTCCGTCAGCAAAGGCCCTGCAGTGCATGTTGATTTAAGATGGGAGTGGACTGCCTTTTACTGCACACATGCCCCCCCGAGTACACAAATTCAGACATCTTTCACTTTGTAATATACTGCTGCTAGACCGTCTATTGGCATTTTGCATTTCTGAAGGCATAGACATTTGCCAGCCAATCCCAGGTCATTGAAGTCACCATCAGCAGTCACAGTATGTGAAAAGCTCTCTTTTTCTCTGTTAGTCAGCTGTGTTGTCCCACACCCATCTGAGGTCTTTTATTGCTTTTATCTCTCTCTCTCTCGTTGCTCCCTCTCACTGTGGCAGGCAGTAATAAAGGTCTGACAGGCAGAGCGTGAAGGTCATGGTTATTAGATGGTAAAGGCGAGAGCCACAGCTGGGTTGGGCAGGCCTCCTCTCTGGCAAAAGTGATGTTGTGTGCGTTGGGGTGGGGGGGGCGGTGGGGCGGTGGGCTCTTATTTGAAAAAGTTATTTTTTTCTTTACTTACGGCCACCTGGTTTGGTGAGGGAATGGCCCCGGGGGCTTTTGATAGAGTACGAGGTGTGAGTGAGAAGAAGGCGGGCCGATTATGAACAAGCCAACAAGTTCAAATACTGTCTATCTGCGTTTGTGTGTGGGTGTGTGTGAGAGAGAGAGAGAGAGAGAGAGAGAGAGAGAGAGAGAGAGAGAGAGAGAGAGAGAGAGAGAGAGAGAGAGAGAGAGAGAGAGAGAAGAGAGAGTTAGTCTGACAGCCCCAGGGGCGTTCACACCTGCTGCTTCTCCAGCTCTGTTTGAGCTTCTGTGGCCAAGGTTGCAAAGCTCAGCTGTGACAAACAGAAACACACACACTTCAATCCCTTTTTGATGAGATGGCAGCTTTTTGTTAACCCATAGTTGCTCAGATAAATAAAACCATCCCTGAGGATCTATAAGCTCCGATGAAACTGGTGAATGAGGCAAAGCTCAGTTGAGATCAATGTTCTCAAAAGTGAGAAATGATGGTGCATCTATAAACAAGAACCCATTTGAATTTAACAAACGTAACCACAATCATCAGAAATCGTTTGATTTAACTTTCATCATTGTTCCCTCCAGGATATGTTGGCACTCTTTTAGAAAAAATGCTAGCCTTGCATAGAATTGATTTTACGCTAAATGAAATATATCATGATTACCTTATGAGAATAAAGGAGTATAATCTGGATTGTGAATACAAAGAAGGCATTTTATCTATGCTGGCCAGGAATAGGGCAACAGCATAGTGGATGTCAGATCATATTTCACCCAATGACCCTTCGCCTTTGTCGTATTAGCATCACAATAATTGGATTCCCGTGGGTAGAGATGATATTCACTTAAATTTGAGGCCCTCACTTTGACCAGCCAGTGAATTAAGGGGGCAAGTCAACATGTTCAGAAATTTCTTCAGAAGGGAGTTTTGTGAAAACACTACATTTTGTTAAATGATTACAGCCAAGCTGTTGTGCTTCTTTTCACTTGGTGCTGCTGAATTCATTTGTTGACTGTGATGAATGAAGAGTTAAACGATTATTTGTATAAATCAAATCATTCTTTTTCAGCGAATTTTAAAGTTAGCACCAATGGTTTTATTTTGTTTCCGAGATGCAAGATGATTAAGCTTTTAAAGGTTTTTAGGAAATACTTGTTATTGACCATCGACATAAAGCTTGAGCATTTAAAGAATCACGATATAAAACCACTGTGTTGAAAATGCATAAATATAGCAGGTCGTAACTCGCCCCGAAAAACCTTTCTTTTCAGACTTTCTCATTGATTTATCACAGAGGCAAAACAATAGCTATAACTTATACCCATAAAAGTGATCCTCACATGGGAGCGATAGCACAGCGAGTGAAACAGAAATGTAATAAGTGTAGGTGGTTCGTCTTTTGTCCTGTCTTTTTTTAATCAAAACATTGTGTTTGGGTGACGTCCAACTTTTCTCATGGCCACTGCTTAAATTTGCCTCTTCCAAACCTCAAGTATTCTAAAGTGAGCTCCATGCTGTTTTGGAAATATAGTGCAAAGAGAGAGCAAAGCAGCGTAGCTCCACATTGCAGCGAGGCATTCAGCAGCGATACACAAATCTCAACCTCAAAATGCCTCATCTCCCAAAGCGTTCTAGGATGAACTCCCTTCCAACCTCATTTGCATTGATATGAAATTTGGACAAAAATCTGATAAAGGAGGGACACCCGTGGGTGATTACGGGGTCACTAGCCAACCATAAAGGAGAATCCCAGCGAGCCGCCGCCACCGGGGCCAAGAAAAGAAACACGGCATCGAGCGAAAACAGGACTCAGACTAGGGGTCATTGTGTCTGCTATCTGTTGCTACACAATGAGCCGTCTCATTCTTTGGGACGGGTGTCAGGAGTTCAGCCTTTATCGCCACGACCTACGGTTGACCTCACGGGAGGGTAAGGATGCAGCTGAAGAGGCCTCGTCTAAGCTTTAGAGACAGAAACACACCCCCGGGTGCTTCTATTAGGCTCATCACTCAGGATGAGCTAGAAAAACAACCCCTGACACACACACACACACACACATTCACGCATACAACGCACATATACCTGATTATACATGAACATACTCACACATGAGCCACTGAGAACACAGTGAAAGAATTATCTGAAACATGTCAACCCTCCCTTGGCTGATAGGCAGATAAAGAGTTTAAGTAAACATCAACAGCTTCATAGTGATGTGCTGCGTCCTGGGCCCCTTGACAACAATGTTTATTGTATTCTGAGGAGAGAAGAGGTGAGGGAGGGGATCAAGATGGGAGTTAGGAATGGCAGGGTTTTCACCAAATCTGCAGCTGGAGAGGGGGTTGGACTGGAAGTTACAGAAGTTCAAGGTCAAATCACAGTCATCTGAGTAGACAAACATCTGCTCACATGCACACACAGGCTACATAAACACATGCTCTCAGTGCCATCCAATAGTTTAGGGCTTTTAGTGGAATATTGTGTTGATATGAACAAAATGTGATCTCTCGGTAAAATATATTTTTCCACATTTCACACAAATAAAGAAATTAGAAAAGAAACACCAGTTTTGTTTGTGAGTTAACACTTTTGAAGTTTTATTAGTTAACCTAAAGTTAACTCAGTTGGCCAGAAACTACTACTACTACTGTTGCTCAGTGTATATTGGACTTGAAACATAAGGTAAATGTTTGCTATTAAAGCTGTGCAAATTAATAATGTCTTGAGATTTCTGCTCAAAAGCAGTGCATGCAGCAGTATGTCATTTCTCCTCCATTAGTGGACTGTATGTGCACACAGCATCACCATCCATAAAACCAACACAGTCATTACTATCATCAGCGCTGTCGTCATTTAAACTGTCACCAGTCATACCACAAATTTTGGTGTCAGTATGAATTACAAGGATCTCAACCTAAACCCCATATTATGAGCTTTATTCTTCCATAGGCATGAGTCCCGGCCCACCCAACACACACACACACACACACACACACACACACACACACTCACACACACATATATATAAAAAATCTCCACGAGGGAAATACTCTTGTTTGATTTCCACTGGTTTCGGAACAGATTAAACACCCGCACTCGGGTCCCGGGTCAGCACCGACGCTTATACTGTACAAACATTCCACATCCGTCAGAAGGCAGGGCGGACCTGCTGTCGGTCAGAGAGGGTGGAAAACATTTACAGTCACAGCGTTTGGACAAACAGCAGGGGCTAATGGATACACTAACACGTCAGTTCCACCGGCACACAAATACATTTGGCGCGTGGATCATTTTGGTGTCTTTGTCTTCATCACAGCACATGTACAGTAAACTATGATCATCGTGAAGAGATGGGTTAGTGCTTGGTGTAATGTGTCCAGGCTGAGCCGTCAGGTGAGGTGGCTACATCCACACTTATACATCTTAGTTTTAAAATGCATCACCGTGCCACATTCGCCTGAGTCCTCGAAACTGAGACCTATGAAAACGCTGCTGGTCTCTTTTTAGTTGTGAAAAGTCTGGGTTACATTTTAGTTTGACTAAAACTTGGACTTTTGGAAATGATGACATGCAGGTAACAAAAGTAATGCTTTTGAAAAAATTTAACGTATAAGTTTCCTTCTAAATGACTGTCATTTTGTCGTTCATGTATATTTTACTTTTTCTTGTGTGTGTATGCTGAGCAGTTAACTCAGTCTGTCATTGTCAGTTTAAATCTTACTCTCTAGCTTTAGCTCATTATCTTGCTCTGTCTTCTCTTTAATTGGCGCTTTATTTCGCCTTCTCTCCTTTTCATCTAGCTTCCAACTGCGAGAAAGACAGTCTGGTGTAATCTGCTTCTTAACATGCTGCATAAACTATTTTCTGTGACCTAAGGTTGATGAAGCAGTTAAAGTGCATGATTGTATGTACATGTATGACTGTGAAAAGCACAAATATGCATGACCCTACTAGTAGTTGCAAAACATGATATAGAAGCTGATATAGTGAAGAGTTCATTAGTTTTAAAGATTTGCGCTTCTCATTTGTTTGTCCTTTAGTGCTCTGTAAGTGTGGCTTGATATGTTTTGGCCTGACAATAATATTGTCTCCATTGCATTCTCTGTTGACACAACAGTCATGCACCCCTCCATCACACTCTAGCTCTTGTCTCTTAGTGTAAAGTCGGGAGAGGAAAACCAACACACGGTCCCGACTCTGCCAATCCACTCCCCTCCTCCCGTTTCGGCGTCGCTAGGCAGCCTCTCCCCCCCCCCCCCCCCCCTCCGCGCCCTCTTTCTCTTCTTCCTTTCGTGCATCTGAAAGGGGTCAATGCCTTTGCATGATGGAACCACAGGGCTAAAAGTCTTTGGGCCAGACACTGGAGGAGTCCACTACTAATTGCTCTCAGCGAATCCCAAACCATTGTCCCCCACTGGGTTTCAATTTGAATTTGAATGGAGGTAGCTAGCTGGTGCTGAGAGTGTAAGGTACACAAATGACTGTCACTGGGAATGGATAGCAGCGCTACAGGGATTGTGAACTTGTCCCCTAAATAAGCACTGTTGGCTTTTTGGCTCTGCATAAGTTACAGTGTGTTTGCTCTAGCATGAGCGCCATATTGATGTACACTTGGCTGAAGTAGTACCGGGATTGGATGGGAGATGTTTTATAATGTTGGGCATTTTGTCCAGACCATTTCACTTTTGCTTTGATGAGAAGGTACTTGGTCGGTCTGTGCCCTTCTGCAGCATCATGCTACGTCATCACACAGTACCTCTTCTTGACATAGTACTTCTAGATCTTCTTACTTTTCCCTTCTTAAACCTGTTTGCCATTCTCTTCATCTGTGTCTGTTAGGCCCATGTGAGACAATCTTAAGTTGCCCCTCGAGAGCAAAAGCCAACTCAGAACATGCGGAAAGAGAGATGGAAAAAACTCGGCAAGTCTGTTCCGACAGACAGACAGACAGCTGAACAAATTGCCAGACCTCCCCCTCCCTGCAGATCACTTGTTCCTGCTCTATAGAGGCGAGGGTCCTGGTCCGTGTCCCCCTCTTCTCCTGTCCCACTAGTGGTTAATTGAGCCCCTGCCAAGCCTTGCCCCTTTATTGCCTCCATTTGTCAAAGCCTGCAGGCCTGAATGGTGCTAGAGACCTTATACAAATGAAGAGCCTCCTCGCCTCTCCATCTCTCTCCATCCCTTTATCGCTCTCTTCATCCAGCGAGAGCAAACAGGTCTGGCCCAGGGCAACTCAGGGCAAACACTGGCTCAACAAAGGCGGTGGCTTAGTTTGGGGGTGTTCACAGGTGGCTGATGTTTCCCTGACACCTTCAAGGTCAGTGGCGCTAAATCACACAGTGGCACATGATGATGAGCTTATCTCATGATGTCCACAACTTTTGCTCGTCCAAAAGATGACCCAAAAAGCCAAATGCACGCTGAAAGCGCATCATGGCTTTTATTGTGGGTTAGTCCAGACCTTGTCGACTTTTGAGCGGGGGACAGATGTACAGTGGACGGTATTGAATGGTGCCAGAGTCTTTCCAATGTGAGGCTGTCATCAGCACATGTGCTGCGGCCTGTACACTGCAGATAAGAGCAGCCATTCAGCCACACAGCTTTGCCATTCACTATAGTCATCTTTGTTTGCCCATTCCAGGGACAGACCTGTAATGTACAGAGACAGACATGGGAGGGGACAGGAGCTCTTACAGAGAGAACAGAATACAAGGAAGAATGACAGAGTGAAGGAAACACCAAATGAAAGAGTCTGAGATGTGCCATATGGAATCGAAGCAAACAGGAGGCTGTTTGTCTGTGCTGCGTGTGGCGGCTGCCGCACAAACCATATCAGATTAACGCATAATTAGAATTAGAATTGAAGTCTGTTCACATTTTCATAAGACCATGCTGCGGCTGGTTAGCTCTCTCTGGATTTTTCTTGTCAAGTTTTGGTCTTAATGTTCACTTTAATGTTTTTTTTTTCATGATCTTAATCCTTCAGGCTTTTTTAAAACTCTGCATCCACTGAAAAAGAAGTAATTTATAGAGAACACTTTGAAATGATCGTTTTTGCTTACAAGGAGTTTACATTTTTTTTATTTAAAGGCTATAAAGACAAAAAAAACGAATGTTTAGGGTGCTAGTGGCCAGTCAGCAACACAAAGATGGTTTATTTACCACATAAGGTCAGTCAAAACAGTGCGTATCCGCTTACTAGTTATTATTTGTCATTTTCCTTGGTTTTTACATGACTGATGATACTTGACTCTCAACAGGACAATGCTATTTTCTTTAGCAAAATGTTTTATTCGTAAAATATTATTGCTTCTCTACGTAGAGTTAATATGGAAGTTTCACCTCACATCCACAAAATGATGGTAACATTATCACTTACTCACCAGGACCCCTTTATCGATTGGCCCAGTTCATAGTCTGAGCAGAGAAGAACTTAGTGGAAACTATTAAGTAATTTATCTGGTTCGATGATGCTGAAGCAGGAACAAATTGCTTCGACATGAAGGCGTGTTTCATCTGGCTTTCAGCATACCGTGCTCCAGATTTAAGTTCATCCTCTCATGCATCATTCGTTGATGGTTGTTTTCCTTGTTGGCCTGAGACATGGCGTCATGCAGAATGTGCCTGTCTTTTCCACGGGTGTCTGATCCACCCTCAGTGCTTTTTTAATGTCAAGGTCATTACCAGGATCACAAAGGTTCATGTCCAAGGGCACAAAACATCATGAAGTTCTCGCGGTCGTAGAACACTTGGTGAGACACATTTGGGTGTGGATTTGTGTGGTTGTAGCAACAGCTATACTTAAGAAAGTATGAAAATGAATCTTTCCTTTAAATCTACATTTAAAATGCCCTTTGCAGTAATTGGAAATCTTTCTTTTTTACTAGTGACGGTTTCTGTTTTACAGTATTGGCTCTCGTAGAACACTTTTGGTACAAAAGCAAAACATGTTTTTCTTTTACTTGTCCCTGGTGGACTTTGGAAGTGCCTCAACATTGTCTTTTTAAAACTGAATCTGTAAAAAAGTTTGTCTGGGCATTTTGTTTTGTTTTTTAAAGTCACAAATTCATTCACAAACCCACAAACATATCTACCTCTTGATGCATTGTTTATTTTGGGCAAATATGTTAGATTGTGTGTGCAAACATGTATTTGTATTCATGTGTGTTTGTGTATTTGACTGCTCCACCCGCTGGGGTGCCATGCCCCGGTTCAGAGGTCTTTGTTGTGAGCGCAGAGCCATGAGTCAGGCCTGTGGGAAAGAGCCCAGCTTCTCTCCTCCTCTCTCCCACGCTTTCACACTCATCCCATCCTGTGTACCTCTGCCTCACCCCTGGTGAGGTGTCGTGAACATTGCCGTGGAAAATCTCATAAATCAGAATAAAAGATGTGCAAGTGATCATATACTATATGTGTTGCATGTTTGTCCTTTCATTGCTGGTGTCTATTAACACCTCTGCCTGACATTGCTTAAAGCAGACAGGAAGAATTGAAATGTATTGTTAAAAATAAACCAAAAAAACAAAAGGTTTTATTACTGATAAATTACATGTACACTTAATGCTGTATGTCCATGTGTCTGGTGTGAACATCACTAAAATTATCAGAGGAACCAAATATATTATCTTTTACATGTTCTGATCGATAGGCCAGCATTGAACTCTTATGCCTCAAAGCGAAAGCTTTAAGACGAATGATCCAATCATATAAGCATTTCATCTAGAGTGGCTGGTACCCATGGCTCCCATGAAGCTTTGCCAGTGACGAATTTTTCTCCTAGTCTCAATCTGGCAGTACCCAGTGATCCTCATCCAGTGGGTGCCATCTGGCCGCCTGTGCCCCGATCAAAGAGCTCATTCTGGGGGTTAACTCAGTAGCAGCAGCACGATGGGGGAGGGTGCGAAGGGCCAGAACCAGGCAGCCAGACCAGTCCCAGGCCAGGGGGCTTTGAATCCCTTCACCCTAGCCCACAGACAGGGGTCTGGGCCAACCAGCCAAAGCAAGAGAGAGGGAAAGAGAAGGGCCTTTATCAGAAACCCAGAGCACAATTGTGGTGTGCGGTGTGGGAGTTGGGGGAGTTAACTCTTTGTATAGATGAATGGATGAATAGAAGAGGAGGGCTGAAACACTAGCATGTCCCCCTCCTCACTAACCAACCCCCCCATACTGGATCTCTGTATGTTTTAGGTCGCCCATCTCGGGGCCCCAGGGCCCCTCTCCATGACAGACCAATAGATACCATCAATTACCAAGGACGGCCCATGGCCACCATATGCCCGGTGGCTGTATAAGAAAGGTGCCTGTTTACTGCAGGCTCAGCCCTGCATATGCTGCAAGCCAGCAAGCAGAGATGCTGAGCAAATGGTGTGTGTGACTTTGTGCATGTGTGTGTGTGTGTGTGTGTGTTCTGCAACCACGTAGTTTTGGCTAGTGTTACATGGCTGCCTAAGTGTCAAGAGGTCAGGATTGCATTACAGGATTGAGTTATACCTGTGTGTATTTGTGTGTGTGTGCATTTGTGCTTATGTGCGTGCGTGTATATGAATGCTCTTTTACATCGATCTTTCTTTGTACTGATTTCAGTCAAAGCCTTGAACATGTTTTTATTGAATAAACATTTTTTCCCTCTCAATGCTTTGCTTCAGGACTGTTTTAGGGTTCTGACTCATGAATTAGGTTGAGGTAATTGCAGTTTAGGATACACCGACACTGTCAGATATCTGTGGACAACATCCTTTCATTCAATAATGCAAAGTTCAGAGGAAGTTAACATGACTAATACGGCTCATTGGTTTCTCTACGACATGCTGTTTGCAATAGTCCCTTTGGTTGTGAAAACAAGGTGACAGCTTTTGTGAGTCACACTTTCAGCCTGCAAGCACACAGGTAGCTCACTCTTCATGTTGTGAAGTGGTGTGTATGGTGGGGTTGATTCTTTATCTGTTTCTTTGGTACAGCCCTTCTTTGCAGATCCAGATGTGTAGTTAATCGTAGGTTTGCAGCTGGGACACCAACTGGCAGAAACTCTGCTGTCAGGATTTGAATCGCACTCGTATTTTTTCGCACCAAATTTAGTGGGTATACATTTTAAATGTGTCTAAACCCTCTAAAAAGGTGATCAACTTCTTTTCCCTTTGCAACTAGAGGAGATGACTCTCGGTTTTGTATTTCCTGGTCCTGATGATGTCACAAGCGCAGCGAAAACTGAGGCATTGTTTCACATTGCGTGGGTGTCATGTTTCCATCACTGCAGATCAGTGACGATAAAAACCTGTCATTTGTGTCTTCTGCCCAGTCAAGGTATCGCTTCAGGGCCAGTATGAACAGGAATAATCATTATAGGGATAAGTAACACTTCCAAGCCACATATGGACATGTACAAGTTGATTTGAGATGAATAAAAAAAGAAAATAACAGAACCCAACCTTTAATGGCGATAGGGTGATGGGGCTGAGGAACAGATGCCAATGCGAGTCCAGAAGAACAGATGTACACACTGTGTTTGTACATATGTGAATGCATTCTTAAAACTCTGATCTATTTCTCAGCCACCAAAGCATAAGACACCTGAAAAACTACAGAAAACTGGAGCTTATTTGTGTGAAATAGAAAACACCTTCAGTTTAGAATTGATAGTCAAGCTCCATCTGCTCCAACTTTTTGAGAAGGAACAAATCTCCCCAAATTCCCTGTAATTCAATTAGACATGTCTGTTTGAAATCAAACAGCAAGTGGAAAAGAAATCCTACTCTTGCTGGTCCGCCTTCACTCACTACATGCCCATTAACACAAAACACATTGCCTTATGGGTTAGGGGGGCAGAGAGAGAGAGAGAGAGAGAGAGAGAGAGAGATAGATAGAGAGAGAGAGAGAGAGAGAGAGAGAGAGAGAGAGAGAGAGAGAGAGAGAGAGAGAGAGAGAGAGAGATGTTTCTGTTTGATATATAATGTGAGAAAGAGCCAACAGCAAAACAAGGAAACATCTGGGTGATTAATCTTTTGGGAGGGAGGAAAACAGGGAGGCAAATAGTACCAGCCGAATAGGCACACATGAGCACACACACTCAAACATGCACCAGCAAACACACATGCATGCACAAACAGCTGGGAGCCAGAGACAGTGATCCATGTGAGTCACCATCCTGATTAATAATATAGCAAAGCGTTTTTGATTGAGTCTCTGGTTGCATTATTTTGTTGGAAGAAATTAAAATGAAACTTCTCTAAGCCTCCGTTATTTACGAACACGTGTCCACTATCCTCTCAAGTTTCACATTACTCTTTCCCTTTCCAAAAAGGGTTGTTTTTGCTTTTAAACCTCTACCCACTGCTTGTTTTTACATGGGACACATGCTCTTCTCATTTAGTCAGTAACACACGTTCTCATTTGAGAAGCTGCCCAGCACAACCACAGTAGTTACACTTTTTCGCCAAACACGCTTAACTCCACAAGAGCAGCTGTGGGCAAAGCACCTTGCCTAAAGGAGGGAAAGTGTTACTCATTCAACCCCCCCCCCCCCCACTCAAATTATGCCTTTCTTGGGATTGAAACCACAGACCGACTGATGACAAACCACCCTCTGTAACCTCCAGGCTACCATAGTGCGAACAACTCAGCACACTAGGTCACAATAGACTGTTGGTGGGATGGTGTGACTGTGGAAAATCTCTTCTGCCTTGCCTTTGACATTATGATGATGCTGGAGTTAATTGTTTGTTCATTTTGTTCAGTCCATGCTAGCGTTTCTTTTTAACTGCACTGTATGAGCTAAATTTGCAAACTTCCCTACAAAACTAAAAGTAAACACTACAGCGGATATTTAATTTTTTTATTTAAAAAACAAAATCCCCATCCACATGACATTTGTTTTAACGCTCAAACAAGCATGCCTGACCTAGTTAAAGTCTCCATCAACTATCTGTCAAATACCAAAGAAAAACGCTGTGGTCCAAGTAATATTGGGCAAGGCAGACGCCTGTGAATACCACTCACATGTTGCACTAATACCAAATTTGTTGCAACTTGTGATTAGATCTATTTCTAACTAGTCTTTACACAGTTATTGCCTCTGTGCCTCTAGCTAAGCATAACTGGCTAACATTAGCAAATGACACATTTAATGTATACCACCATCTGAGATCCACAATTACAGCTAGGGACACGACAGTGCTGCATCTTGAAATTACCAGAGCTCCATGGACCCAGTCATTGTTGTTGTTGCTGTTTCGGGCGCATGCTCATTACACCAAGCAACAGTGGGCGTGCACAAAGTAAGAAATTGTTTTGCAAACGCTTGGTTATACATGTAAACAAAGTTACACAGAAACCCGAGTTTTAAAACGTTGGCATGTGTTTGTAAAAATCCCAGTTTTTGTTACTTAAAATGCTGTTGGCGTATTGTTGAGAGGTCAAAGCGTGGCCCTAGCTTTGCAAAGTAACCTGACTAGTGTGGCCAGAACGTCAGTCTGTATTTTGTCTATATAGAATGTATTCCATTTGTTCAGCATATGTTTATATTTATGAGCCTGTGTACTAAAATGTCATTACATTTCCTTACAGCATTGCTAGCCCTACATACAATTTACTGCAACACATATGCAGCTGCAGTTGTGCAACAGACTCTTTCGCTCCCCCAGGGCCTGAGTTATGAATCCTCAAGGCAGGACAGGGCATTGCTGTTTACTTTAGCTAAAGCTGACTTACAGTAACAGTTAAAGGCTGCAGAATAACAAGCCGAGTAGGGTTGAGTTGAAACGAGCACATATCTGCTGCCCCACAACCTGAAGATATGGACAGATAGACAGGGAACATCTGCTAGGTTTAGCATATGTTGACTCACATGTGTGGAAGCAAACACACACACACACACACACACACACACACACACACACACACACACACACACACACACACACACACACACAGTATACGCCGCTGATGTTAAATCTCAAAAAACGTGTAACGCATCTCACACACAATTGGTACTCTGGTACTGTGACAAGCCCATATCGGCACCATCTGTTTGACATGGAGATCACCGCCACTCGAGCAATATGTATTCACATCTGTATTTGTCAGTAACTTCATTGTACTCCACCGAACAGATTGTGTCGGTTGATATTTGCATTTTTGTGTACCCTATTCAAACAGCACATCTTGAAAGAAAGTGATGAAAAACGTCTGGATTCGCCCACACTAAAATGTAAGGGGTTCTCCCCTGACCTTTACCGCATCCTCTCACCAAGTTTTATGGTGATCTGTTCTGTTATTTTTGAGTAATCGTGCATCAAACAGTCAAACAGACAGGGGTGAAAACATAACCTCCTTGGCAGGGGCAATGAAATATGCAAATATCATTCAACAATTCTGTACCATCCATATTTACCACTATCATGGTCAATTATATCTTTCCACTACCAGTCCACAATAAGTAGAGGTTCCCTCACACGCGTTGTTTATAGTTGGCGGGAGAGATGCACGCATGCACTCACAGAAACAGAAGTGCACTGACCCCTGAAGTAATACACATTGTATATCAGGCTGTATATATGTTTATACACACACACAAATGTGTCTTCTCCCGACAGTGGAATAACTTTTCTTTCCGCACACACACAAACATACTCGGACGCACACTCATCGCTGTGTTAGTGGTGGCGGATGGCCAGTCTGAAGTCAGGGCCTGCTCCCATTGTGCTGGGGTTTTCCACTCAGACACATTGGCATTGGAGAGCCCCGCCAGCCTCGTGTGAACCCTCCTCCAAAACCAGATTGCACACACAGACTTGCGTTCACGCACACAAGAAACACATGCAGGACACAGTGTACTACAGAGGTTTACACAATGTATAATTAGAAAAAGCACCTAACAAAACACACATGCACAGAGGCAGGAAGTGCTGCCAGTGGCACTTGGCTGCCAGTTCAAACCTCTCCAGATCCTTTATGAATGTCCTCGCTCCAATTCAGTGGAGATAAAGTGACGGACAAGCTGACCACTCTAGAGGAGCGGACATCTGTAGTGTGTGTGTGTGTGTGTGACAGACTGTTTAAGGCTTAATCCAGGATGTGCCTCCTCTCCAAGGAGTTGTGCTCAAGCAGGAATGAGCACTGCTAATAGTTTTCACAGGTGCACCTACAACCTTCTCCTCTGCTCGTGTTTAATGTGTTTTTCTTCAGATTCTGCAGTACTGTTATTTTACTATTAAAAACAGTAATATTTTGTTTGGAAGCAGGTTTCCAGAAGGTGCATTGGCCTGTCATTTCCTGGGGAAATTGTGCATGACTTGTTTTAGTCTTTTTTCTGTTTGGCCTGTAACTTTCTTGCCCCTACAGCTGAATATTTACAATAATAAAATATGTAACAACTTGTTACAACTAGACCTATGTTACTCAGACCCAGAGAAATCAACAATGCTGTTGAAGGATACATGGCATTTCACGTTGGTCTCTATTTAATTGCATCTAATTTGCTGTCTCTGCTGTAACTTCGGGGCAAACAACGAATGGCAATGGAGTAACCCATGTGCTAGCCAGTTAGCCAGTTGGTTGTTCTGTCTTTCCACTGTTTGCATTGTATAACCCATTGTGAGTAAACATGAATCGCGTCAGGTAGATTTTCATCGGCAAATGCGGTGAATACAACAACTCCCGTGATCCCACGCTGCTTCCCGACGTCGTCAAATCGTATATTTTTGATAGAGAGATCTTTAGTTACAGGAGTTACTCATTGTACTCAGCCTAAATGTTTTTGTTAGCTTCTCTTGATTTCAGCTCTGCTTTCAACACTATTATTCCCCATAAACTGGTAGTCAAACTCAGAAACCTGGGATTAGCCTCTTCACTCTGCTCATGGATTATGGACTTCCTCACAAAACAGACCACAAAGGGTCAGAATGTGCAACCACACATCCTCGACCCTCATCCTGAACAGAGACCCACTGCAGGGCTGTGTGCTTAGTCCAGCCCTCTTCACTCTCTTCACCCATGGCTGCACCCCCATTAACCCTTCTAACACAAACACTATAGTGAAGTTTGCTGATGACACCACTTACATCTGACAACGAGGAAACACACTACCGATCCAACATCTTGTTAAGTAGTGTTCATTCAACAACCTGGTCATGAACACCACAAAAACCAAGGAGGTCATTGTGGACTTAAGGAGATCCAGAAAGACCACACATCCCCCTCTCTACACAAATAATGAGGAAGTGGAGATTGTCAACATCATCAAATTCCGTGGAATTCATATTACCTAAGATCTCTAATGGTCCCTGAACACCTCCCAAACTTGGACACGGTGTATGCTAGCTGGCTGCGCAGGACGGCTAGGAACATTGGTAAGGACCCAAGCCACATAGGTCACAGTCTGTTTGTCCCATTGCCATTGGGGAAGAGATTCAGAGCCATCAAATCCTGGACAAGCAGTCTGAGGAACAGCTCCCAGTGTTACGGTTTGGTGGAGGAGATGGACCCAGGATGCAGAGGTTATAACAAAAAGGTGTATTTAATATAAAAAGAGTCTTTAAACAAGACAAAAACAAACAGGAGCACTAACACAAGTAACTCTGGCGTCAAGGCGCACGGAGAACAAGGAACGAGGAAGCTGGTCGAGACAGCAGGAACGAACAAACAAACCTTATCTGACCCGTGTGGAAACGGGTAGAAAACAACGAGTACAAACCGACAAAGGGCTTGGGGAACACAGAGGCTTAAATAGACACAGAGGGAAGGCAGGAACAATTAACCACAGGTGAAACACATGAGGACTGGGAAGACAATCACCGAAGGGAAGTGAAGATAGAAACCACACACAAGGGACAGATACTACAAAATAAAACAGGAAACAGAAAATACCCTGATGAGACTGAAATTAACAAACTAAAATGACAGGACGTCACACCCAGTTTAGAGCTGTAGCCTCCATCACCCCCCCCCCCCCCCCCCCCGTACTGTAGCTGTTGCAGACTGAGAATTGCAGAATGAACTGTTTTGTAACTATTGCTTTAAACTAGCATATTGTTATACTGACACTTTTTTTCACATCGCACAATCTGCACTTTAATAAGCACTATAATAGACTGTTTACACTGTCACTGTTTTACTTCTCATCATTGTGCCTTTATTTATTTATAATTCATTTTGGGGGAAAAACGTTACCTCATCATAATTTTGATCCTGTCTATTTATGTTGTTATTTATCTTGTTTTTTCTGCTGCTGCTGATTTTATGAGAGTCACCAAACAAATTTTAATATATGCCTACAACAACAATAAAGTACCTCTCTGTGTATCTTTGGATACATAAACTTGACTTGTCAAAAGCTGAAGGATTATTTAGCTTCTTCTTCATTTCCATTTCTCTTATACTCATTATGATAACTATTATTATAGTCAATAGTATCTATGTTGTTAATACTGCCACCAGTGTTTCCATTGTTGTTCTAGACAACCCCTAAACCAGTCCGAGCCAGCGTTGATAGCCGCTGCACTCAGTAGCTACAATAACTCTCCCACAGCCAGTGGGCTAGAACCAGTGGATGCAGACCTGAAATCTCCACTTCCCCCTGCTCATTCCCATACTGCTCGCTGTGCCATTCCGGTGTTGGGACAAAAAGGGATCCATCCGGTCACACGCTGTGCAAAATCATGCAGTCAGGTCAAGGGGATCATTGCTGGCCGCGGCCATGCCAGATTGTTATCACAGGATAATCCCTCCTGAGAAGAGACAATGACACACCAACTCTGTTGTTCTGTGACACTGCACGTGATCTCATTACTGTATTGCCCAAATAACCTGTTTGAAAGGCCCATATCAGAACAGAGGGAGCTGAAAGAGTCATGACTGTCACAAATATAATCAGGTGCTCATGTATCAATGAGGAATGTTTTGAAGATATAATAAAAAACAGCTCCTCGATAAAATATTTAAAAATGACTTGACCTATGTTTTGTTGTCTTGTAAATGGTAAATGGTCTGTCTTTATATCGCACATTTCTAGTCTTGATGAACACTCAAAGCTCTTTACAGTAGAGGTTTGCCATCAACACAAACATTCATACAGTGCATCTATGTGCAGCACTTTCATACACTACACTCAGGGTAAATTTGGAGTTCAGTATCTTCACGAAGGACACTTCTGCACATGGAATGGGGGATCGAGCCTCCAACTTGCTTCCAGACCTGGATCCCACATGTGCTGTTTCATTTAGGGTAATCTGCAATATTTGTTTTTGTTTGGTTAAACCAGAACAAGATGGCATTACACACAAGTGACAAGTGTCTGTTCTCACAGGTTTATAATTTGGTTACATCTGTGACTAAAACATTACAACATATAATCTCGCAATCGGGAAATCATTAATGTGTGAAAGTAGCAACGGATATTTAGATTTATTTGGGGACAGAATACAGGATGTTTGTGCACAGTGTATATGAAATTGCACATGTGCACGATCAGCTTCAAATATTAAGACAAAAACCTACAATTTACGTTTTGATGCACATGCACATTGTGAAATGCGTGCACCATGGGCTGCAGCGAGAAGGATCCATATCATTTTCTGTATGAGCTGAGGCTCCCCTGGGTTGTTGCTTTAAACAAATCCCCGCTCTTCCTCAGTCACAACACTCCCACTGCCCTGACCATACAGCCCTCTGTGTGTGGGGCAGAAAATGTGAGCTGCCACCAAAAGCAGACTGTGTGTGTGTGAGTGTGTGAGTGTTTGTACGTGTGTGTGTGTGTGTAAGAGAGAGAAATCAATTTCTAGTGACAGAGAGAGACAAAGTGGGGGAGACGCACTTATGCCTGGGAGTCTGTGTTTGTTTTAGAGCAGTTCAGAGTTCAGTTGGACGAGACCCAAAACAACTTACAGTAGTGTTTGTATCCACTGCATTTGTTTTGATCCGGCACCATGTTGATGTGAAAGCTTGCAAAATGATTTCCTCTTGTGTTTGTCGTGACCCTTTTTAATGTTTGTCAACTCATTTCCAAGCATTTATCAAACAGATGTTTCTGTAAATGCCCATCTTCCAAAACTTCGCCTCTACATCTCCTAACCAAATGGTGCTTATAATGTCTCGGCTAATTAGCGTCAAACTAAACTAGCATGAACGCTTCGGTTCCAATGCAAATTCTCTTTCCTGGGTCTTGCCCTGGGAGATTGTACTACGTGGCCAGAGTGAGCGAACCAAAGCGAAGCCACATATGTCTTTCATTTGGACATTAAAGCTGACTATTATGAGATTAAATCAGGGACTTGTGATATTCGGTTCAGATCTCAGCTCCCACCAGCCTCAGTCACGCAGAGGGAACTTTTCAAACTGATATTGTGTTCCGTTTCTGCCAAAGCTTCACAATCAACCACAATGAACAGGAAGTGAGCGAAGGTGTTTTGTCTCGATTTGTAGCGCAGATTGATTTGGGCCATGAAGGGAAGATCCAGCTGATACTCTGATACTTTTTGAATCTGCGGGTTAAACGGGGTGGTGAGGCTGAAGATTCAGCCTTACCACTGACAAGATCTCATACTGCACATTTTCCTTTTCAGAGAAGTGAAGTAAATGCAAATCTTCCTTTGAGCACCAGCTGTATCTCACTATCTTTATCTTCTTTTTTTCCTCATAGCAAAATAAGGAGTTTAATCATTTTAAAGCAGAAATATGTCGTCATGTGTAATGAATTATCATAAAACATGGGGCCCAGAGCAGCCTGGTGATATTGGATATTAATGTTGTTTCCACTGATGAGGCCTGGGCCTTGTAGAGGTACCCTTTTTTATCATGTGGTGAATATTGTTACATGCACAATAAAAAAAAATAACAAGGAAGGGGGCAGAAACCTGTAACATGTTAGTGCTCTTAAGAAAGAGAGGAGGTGTCTGGATGAGCATTTGTGCTTATGTAGTTTCAGTGTGTGTGTATGATTGTGTGTGTGTGTGTGTGCACATTAGTATTTGGTTGTGTATATTTTCATGTGTATCGGGATTTATTCATGAATATACCTCATGTTGCCTTCCCCGTAACCAAACCTCCCGGTGCCTTTTTCTGTCAATCTGTGGCTACAGTGTGTTTGTGTGTGTGTTCCGCAGAGTGGGGGCTTCCCTGTCCTGTGGGTTTTTTAGGTGATGAATAACCTTTGGGCCCAGTAGTGACAACTGGGCTCCTAACGACTAAATGGCTGACTGACTGGCCTCAGTGGAGCAACTGCAGAGCTCTGGGAATGCACACACACGTACAAACACACGCAACATGCTGTTTATTGTGACATGCATCCCTGCATTAAACACAGGAGGACACATCCAGGAACGCACACGATTATGGTACACATTACTCATACTGTGAGGGAGGGTATGTATTTTCTTTTCCCCTCCCTGGTGAAAGAAACGCATGACAGAAGTTGTTCCTGAATATCACGGACACAAGTTCTGATTGTATCGTATTACTGTGGCCAAAGCTCTGATGTTTGGGAGGCTTTGAATTTCATCCTAGATCCGATCAGTCCAAGTGAATGGCAACAAGTCTTTTTTTTTTTTTTTTATATTTTCCTTTCCAGCTCTAAGTCCTATGAGGCCCTTCCAAAGCAGTTGGAGAGAGAGGCCGGGGTGGAGCTGGAAGAGGGAGAGAAGGACAGAGATGGATAGAGAAAGAAGGAAAAGGAGAGGCAGAAAGGAAGCAAGGAGACGGGAGAAACAAACAAACTTTTGAGAGAGAGAGAGCGAGAGAAACAGTCCAGTTACAGCCTTCAGTCAGCCAACTGGGCTGGCTCCAGTTTTCTTAGGGGCTCTGGAAAAAGAAGCCATCATCTGCAAACCATCATCCCATGTCCACACTTGGACCGGCTCTCAGCACCTGTCACCCGTCCCATCAGCATGACAGGCTCAAGTAAACGTCCAAAACTAATCACAGCATTACAGTTGAACACATATTCCTCTCAATTTTCCTCTAATGACAATTGAAGAAATATCATCCCAAAAAGGGGATTTTCCTCCTTTCATACGTTCCCCCCCTTCCATTTCTTCACTTATGCTTAATTGTTACGAGGCACATGTGTGTTCCTCTGCAAAGCCGTCAAAGGTTCGGGTGCGGTTTACAAGCCCTTTAGTCACGGTACAGTGAGGGAGGGCCGTGCGGTTGGTCGTTTCACTGCTGGGTTTCTCCAAAGGTCCTTCTACACTGTAATGCTCAGCCTGCTCACTTCTTACTTTAGACTATGACTCTCTCTGGATGCACACATCCCTTTGTGTGATTTGTTGAGGATTAACCATTAAACGGCCACGTGGGCTTCCACATGTTGTTAGGAGTGAGTGTGAGCTAAGAGACGGATCCTCGACACACTGATGGAAACCCTGCCTCTTGTGCCAATGACGTCAAATGCAGCGAGAGATTCATGCACAATCATATACGATCATAATTATATACAATTTATGGTCCGAACTAATGTGCTAACAGGCTAACAGTATAACAGTTATGCTGCTGAGCTGAATATTGGCATGTAAGCCCCACAGAGCTGTTAGCATGGCTCTAGACTAGTAAAGATTAAGATTAAGATGCATTTATTTGTCCCAAACACATGCACAGACATGCACAGACATACTCATGCAGGTAGGGAAATTTAACCTCTGCTTTTAACCCATCTGGTGAAGGACACACAGAGCAGTGAGCAGCCATGTACGGCGCCCGGGGAGCAGATGTTGGGGGAGTAAGGTGCCTTGCTCAGGGGCACTAGACAGGGTAGGGACAATCCAGGGGACACAAGCTGCGTACTATAGTATTTTATACTATCAGTCAGTATATAGTGAGTTTGGCTCTGAATGCAACTAATAAAGCAGGAGACCTACACTCCAAACTGTGCCTGAATCCACCACTGTGCAGACACATAGAAGCTGCTGCTGCTCACTCCATTCCCCCTGTGTAGATAGACTGAGTTGGTGGTAGCCATAACCTGCAATTCTCTTTATCGATTTTAGTGGTCTTAAAAGAATCAAAGTCAGTCCTCTTTAAAACTGAACACTTCTTGCCTGACTACCACAAATAACAGCCTTGAAGACATGAAGGACTTTGAAAGACAACTGAAGGGTCTTTCAGTGCAAGCTTCTCTAAACCAGTTCTCCTGAGAAGAGGGAGGTGGTGGGATTGGTCAGGTTAAACATCCTCTGTTGTTTCTCAATTTCTGGCCCCGGCAACGTCTCTGAGCACGCCGAGGAAATTTCCTACGCCTCCAACCATATTCTGGATGACTTGAGTTGTTTTTGGACTCTGCTGACTCTGACAAGATTGGATCTGTCTCATCCTTGACTGATAGCAAGAAATTCTTACACAAGAGAAAAGGAAATGAGCAGCTTCAATAGCCTTTTCCACCTTCAGTGAGCTGCAGCAGAACAGTCCTCTGTGAAGATGAGTGCCAGCCCGAATACTACGAGGAATTCAGAAGAAAGAAAACTCTTTTATTTGTGCTGGCAAGAGGAGCGGGGAGGCTGCACTGCACTTCTGTGCCTCCACCAAAGGCGGGCTATGTATATCATTATGGGCTGATTTGTTTTTAAGTCATTGAAAAACAAAACAAAGTTATTTATGGCCTCTATCGTGTCTCAAGTTAATCATTTTCATCTTATTCATGTCTCCAGAAAGAGCCCCTCGCTGTTGATTCGAATTTAGAAATCTGTTTCTAATTTTATTTTGTTTGATGGAAAAAAATGCAAACAAAATCTTAAATGTTGCTAAAACAGGACAAGAACCTGGCGCGTGCAGCTTTTGTGCAGCTGTGTGGTTGTCTCTATTGTATTGTATTGTGCAGTTTTTCCATGCTGGGTGTTTCCATGGGTTTTACTGTGTTGCAGGTGTGTTTATGGTGCAGCAGGTGCTGCTGACTGCCATGCTGTGAAGCGACGGAGGGAGAGTGTCATGGCCAATATACGAGGGAAAGAACCACTCACACATGGCGCTGGTATATGTGGGCCTCTGGAAAATCCATTTAAACTCACACACCCAGCCATTTAAACACACACACACACACACACAGCCTGACACACGCTGACAGCGAGTACTGAGACACGCACATAAGTCACATAAATACACAAACGCATGCATGAGGAGAAGACACATGTGGATACATGAGACAGTTTTCTCTTCAAATTGACAGAAGCACACACACACACACACACACACACACACACACACACACACACACACACAAAGACTAGATCTCAGATACTGGCTTGTTTATACATGAATGAAGCTGAAAGAGTATTTTCTCAAAGAAATATAGATGGTGCAAATTATTTTGTGCATGAAAAACATCTTATCGTAATAATATATTAAAAGAACCTTCATCATCTTTTTAAATATAGAATTATCTAAACTGGAATTTATTATGAATATGATTTGTTGCCAGTTTTTAAGTTTTATGTTATAACTTCAGATTTTTTCCACATATATACTTGCGTAGCACTTGTTGATATAGTAATATCCATCAGTCGTTGCATCAGACAGGATCTCAGAGCTCTTTTTGCCTTTCTCTCTCTACTTTTTTTCCTTTGTCTCTTTCACTCAGTGCGAAGGTCACTGCAGTTTAGAGTTTCCTGTGCTCTCTGTAGGGGGCACTCTCCCTCTTCTTCCCTCCCTCCCTCTGTCATGTTCCTGTCATTCCATAAGTCCAAATTCAAACACTTTTCTATCATCTCAAGCACTTTTCTAGCTTTCCTAGAGTCATGTTTTCTACTCTTTTCTTATTTTTCTCTTTTTTTGTCAGTCACACACACTCACACCTCACTGGTGCAAATAGAGAGATGACAAAGGCCTTTTCTTTGACTAACTATAGGTGGGTTGTATTAGTCGACAGTGGGATGTATGAGCATGTCTCAAAGACACAAGGGTCATGGGGGGTTGCTTGAAACAGTGAGCCGGTGAGACACCTCCCTTCTTATTTTACGCACACACACCAGCATAGATACACACACACACACACACACATACACACACTGATACTTTTCTTCTCCCGAGTTTTCCACTCAACTAAATCCCCAGCTCGTTATCACAGAGCAACAAATATTTACGTCTACCCTAAATCTCAGCGAAACATTCTCATGGCCTTCCTGATTGGTTATGTCATCCACAGCCCGGCTTTGCCAGCGCGAGTTCATTTTTAGCCATGAATCATTGTCCAGTGAGACGCCTTTACTGACTCCCCATGAGTGCCCATGGGACTTGTGGGTAATTACTATATTTACGTCCCGGTGGATGGAGCCAGCCTGGCTGTCACCTGGGTAGCTACGCAGGTATTCCTGTCGTACTGTGTAATTTTCATTTTATACCAAGGGCAAGCTAAATATTTGCATTCCCCTGCCGGACGAGCCTCCCCCACAAACTGCGAGCTCTCCCACCGTATAAAACTTCCAGCGACTCTTGTCCAGGCCCCCTGAGAAATACTGAGGTGTTGGTGCACCCCCCCCCAAAAAAAAACGTCAAGGGTTTATGTGAGAAAGTGGAAACAAAATTGCTGGGGTGATGTATTTGTAGATATACGTGTCTGTGTTCTAATGTGTCAGGTGTAGTGGTCCACTCCGCACAGAGGAGAGGAAGAGAGTCACTTCCTCTTTGGACTTTGATGTCGAGACTCATTTCCTGTCGTCACAGATCTTAGAAAGACCAGGGAAGAGGAGGAAAAGAAAAACGAGCTGCCTTTGTCTTGGCTAGAGGCCTTTTCTCATTACATGAATAATGGTGATTGTTCCTGTTGGGACTGTGTGAGCTTTAAAATAATCGAAGTTGTAGACACTTCCATATTCCAGTATTGTCTATGTGATGATCATTTTATGAATGACTACTCTGATGAGGAAAAACCTTGTGCTTTAGAACACAAGCGATCATTCCGGGTTGGGTTAGGGTCTATCTCTTCACACTGTCACACTATTTGTTAGACACACTGCTCCTCAAGGATGACCAACTTCTACATTTAAAAACTGAGGCTGGGAATCTTTAACTGGCCCCTCGGGAGCTAACGGGAATGCTCTGTTATTGTATCAGAGAGGAAATAATCCGTTAGCAGTACGATGCGCTTCGCTGGTCGCCTCATTTATTTCCTTTCAGAAGCAATTAGGGTCTGTTAATTAAGGCCATAAAAATTCTAGCCGAATTTTGGGCTCTGGGCGCAGCCGGCGCAGCCATGGCTCTCAACCTGGCAGGTTTTGAGGAAGTGAAACAAGGTTTAATCATTCATTGGAAATGGAAAAGACGAGTCACTGGGGGAGACCTTGTCTCAATCTGAAGGAAGCACATTTAAATTGTGCCTCGCCATAAAGGAAAGCCACTTTGGTAACACTTAATTAAAAGGTGAATAGAAAAAATCAAGGCCTGCAGGGTAGATTTGGTTACTGTTTCCTTTGGGCCTTCATCAAGTCAAAAATGTGAAATGTCCAGTAGCAGATTGAGGACTTTTCTAAATCAGGGGCCATAAAGGGGCCACAATTTACACACAGTGAATAATATGTTCAACAGCTATTCACAATACCTGATTCAGTAAGGTGCACATTTAAGTCATTTCTTGTTTACTTTCTTTAGCTCTCTAGCTTTAATTCAAGCACATTGTATACTTAAAAAATGCTTAGAAAATAAAAACTCATGAACTGTCATGTGAGTATTGTTTGTAAGCGACTTTCTTTATCTTGTTACTTATTTGTTTGTTTGTTTTTTAAGACCACTGACAGGACAGGGGCCCTTCAGGGGCATTTTGGATCTGCCCCTGTACATAGTTTGATGAAGCTTGATGTCTAGTGGAGCAGGTCACAGATGTTTCTTAGTTGTTGGCTTCTCTGTGATATCGAACTCCTCACAGCCCTCCGCCAAAGGGGAGAGTCCACAGAGCTGCCTCACCAAGTCTGACATGTCAGTGTGTCTGTGCCAATAGTTGGTCAGTGTGTTGTTGTGAATCCTTTAGTATATAGTACTCTGCATGCAATGCGTTTTTTTCCCCCCTGATAAATTGCTAACATGTGTGCGCATGGATTAATAATACCAAACATATGGAAGTACGATTGTGTGTGTGTGGGTGTGTGTGAGTGTGTGTGTGTGTGTGTGTGTGTGTGTGTGTGTGCGTGTGCAGAGTTGTCTAGGGATCAGCACACCTGTAGGTGGGTGTTCATTACAGCAGACCTGAGTGATGGCTTGGCCTATGGGAGGCCGTTGTTCATTGTCATCTGCCTTCACTTAATTAGCCCTCACTCACAGGTCAGAGGAGACCGCTGAACACCCCGCACACACACACATGCATGTTTTTGAGATTTAGCCTTGCACTTCATATGGGGCCAGGGGATACACACGTGTGCACATGTATGCACACACACACACACACACACAGAAACACACTGTATCTACACCTCCTTATCACCAAAGCACCTGTGTATCATTTTAAGACGGATTAGACTGGCACCGTCTGGTCCTTGTTTCATTGATATGTTGAAATTACTCCTCACTAGTTGTTCAGAAACAGCAGCGTGGCATCAAATGTCTCCTTGTTTCCACCTCTATCAGGGATTTTCTCTCCAGGAGATTAGCATTTGAGTCATTACGGGAAATGCTGTAAGCAAGCGTCAACTGAGCTCCTCTGCAAAAAAAACAATTGGCAAAGGATTGTCCACTCTAAACATTTGATACATTCTAGACTGAAAACACTTACATAAAATATGCAGCACAAACGTGAGTTGTTGGGACCCAGAGACTGGATATGTGTTGAACATTAAGAGCAAAGTGCTTTTAATCCCTAAAAATTGCTAATACTTATAACTTTCCCTTTACTCAAAATATTAGATTGTTGGTATTCTTATATATATATATATACACATTGTGATTCTGCCAAAAACAGAGAAAACGCTTGTTTGGTTCATTTTGTACAGTGTAGATCTCTCTGTGGCATGTGTGCTGGAGTTAAGCTGCTTATTAAATGACATCGCTATACTCCACCTCGGGCACGGACCCACTTGGCCTCCGGTGAGTAGGGATGAAAGAGCGCGGAAGGGAAATAGGAGCAGTGGAGGAGAAAATAGAGGGTGTACAGTATTATTTTGTAAGGACAAAATGTGAAGATTGAGAAATAACTTAGTCTAAAGGAAACTGAGTGTGGCTCAGGATGTGTTCAAATTCAGATCAACATTCAAACAATGGCCGTATCCCCAAAACTGCAGCAACAGAATTCCACACAAACTAGTACAGATGAGATGCTGAATTCATAACCAATTTTATAAGTTTGATTAAAAAATAAGCTAAACAAGAACTTTATTTAAGCATAACTCTAAAGAAAAGCTAAACATGCTGGGTGTTTTCAATTATGTGTGTGTGTGTGTGAGTGTGTGTGTAGAAAATAACCCAAGAACTCATGGAATGGATATTCAGATGATTAATTGGTCAAATGTCAAGAGCAATGAATGATCCGTTTTTTTTTCAAGGTGTCTCTGTATCTTAGAAACTTATAAACATGAACAAAAGATTGTTTAGAAAAAAATATCAATGATCATATGGTAGAAACCATGTCATCATGATGTCATTGTGAAAATGACATCATACAGTGTAGTAATGCAGTAACTTACAGTAACAGATGATTATACATCTTATGTAGATTAACCAATTATTCTTCATCATGTGGTGTCATGGCGATGTCATTATTGCCATCTAAAAACCTAGCATTGCCTGATTGGGGTTTACACAGTAAATTGATTGTATCACGCTGACTTCCTCGGCGCTGGCAGCCGGAGGAAAGTCGAGGTTTCAGGGGGAGTAGTGGGTGCTCCCAGCTAATAACATTCCATTTAGTGGAGTCAGTAGTATTTATGCTCTTTGCTCCCTAACTTACACCCGTCCACTCCCTTCAGCTCCGCTCACATGTGTTCTGGCATCGCTCCGGGTCTGGGGGTGGTGGAGGACGGGGAGGAGGAGGAGGAGGAGGAGGAGGAGGAGGAGGAGGAGGAGCGGGTGGGTGTGTGGAGCAGGCGGACTCCTCTAGCTCCTCATCGCTTCCCTCTTTCGGACCTGTCGGGCAGCCGGCCAGGGAGTAATGTGGAAATGTGGCTGGCTGGCGTCGACTTGATTAAGTCTGTGCACGTGTCTCTGCAGAGAGGAGACCCCGGGCTTAATCACCCCTAGCCCTGACACTCTCCTCCTCCTCCTCCGCCTCTGCTCTTTCTCTCTCACTCACTTTTTTTCTCCATATCTCTTTTTCTACCCCTTTTCCTCTGTCCTCTCGCTCCTCGCAAAGCAGAAGGCAGGATTTTTTCCCCCTCTCTGCCCCCCCCCGCCCTCTTTTTTTTGTGCTGATTTTCGTTTTTCATTGCTTTTTTTTCTTCTCTCCCCTGCCCTCCGCGCTCCCTGTGTGTAACTGACTTTTCTTTTGTTTGCGCAGGCCCTTCTTTCACTCGCTTTATCTCGTACTCTTTCTCCCACTGCCCTTTCTCTCGATCTTTCCCTTTTCTTGCACCACCCCCCCAACTCCTTTTCTTTCCCTCTTGTTGTTTCTATGTGCTGTGTGTTCGAGGCCGTCTTTGTGTGAGCATGTGTATCCTTATCTGCGCGAGGAGCGTTGAATACACATGAGCTTTTGTGTGTGTTGTGTGTGAGGTTGTGTTTCCCATAGTGCAGTATAGTGGGCACCATGCAGCGGTGGACAAGTGCCGCTCTCGACACCTCCTGCACAGAGAGGATTTCTTCCATGAGATATCCTCCCTCCTGGACTGGCTCCAGGCCAGCTGTAGCATATACAACCCTATACTTTAACATCCAGTCACATGTTGGTCATACTGAGCTTTTACCTTCGCCTGTGAGCTTGTGGTTCAGGTTGAGACAAGTTAATGATTAAAATATTCATAGATCTGCCGTCTTTATGACAATACTGAGCACAACGTTATTGTATCTCTGCTATTCAAACATACAGAAGTGAAGTAGGACGTATTAATATTAGCATTGAAGGCCCCAGGGATTACAAGTCATGTTAGGTTCATGCATGTTAAATATTACCTTTTTCCATCAGAAATCCTCTTATCACTGTGCCACGAGAAATGTCTGTAAATGCTGCGGGGACACAGGTCTCATCACTATAGTGAAGACCCCAGGAGAGTCAAATCAGAGCTGTAACAAACTTAGAATAATTTGATTTTGCAAAAATTACTGATTGGATTTCCACTAAACTGAAAGGAAGGATGAGAAATACACCAAGAACAACTTTTCCCTCTTTCTTTAACATTGTAAGATATGGGACATTATTAGATTTCCAAGGGAATATTTCATGGAGCTTGATGGTGTAAAAGTTCTGGATTTATATAAAGCTTTTCTAGACTTGATGTCCGCACATTCATACAGAGCATCGATGGGCAGCACTTTCTATATGAGGGGTAATTCGGGATTCAGTATCTTGGCCTAGGACACTGGTGACAGGTGGTGACGACTGATGTGGAAAAGATTCAGGCATATTTAGGGAATCTAAAGTGTGTTTGCAACTTGATGCAGCTTGATTGAATTTAAGGGGGCTGCTATGGCCGTGGCAGTGGTACTTTTGTATCATTTTAGATTTTTAACGCGTTCAGGGATAGACTAATGCTCGTTGCATATTGTCAAGACGGCCTTTCGCATGCTCACATACACTTCAGTGTCAGTGCACACGTTTAAACACACACAAAATCTGATGCCTTCAGGGGCGGCACCTACCTGGAGTCAGCAGGCTAACGTTAAAACATTCTCATCAGCAGCAGCAGCAGCAGCAAACAGATGCAGGGCCTTTGCTCCATCCATCACATGCTGTCGTTATCCCAGTGTGCTAAATGATTCTATTAGCGCGTCACGCTGGCCCCTCAAAGCTCCCACTGTTCCCACCTCCACAATGTGGCTCCAGCCATCCAGCCCATGCGTTGATAATTTGCCTTGAAAAATTGGCCGAGGACAAGCATCCAATTATGGCTTTGTCCCCCCCCGTTCCCAGCGCCTTGTTTCAGATAACCGCTCTCATAACCGTTCTCTTTGAAAACAGGATGAATCCCGCTCTCCATTTTCTCCTCTTTCTTATGTTTTCTTTATTCAGGCAGTTATTTCTTCCCCGTCCCTCTAAGTGTTTTTTTTCTTTCTGTTTGATGTAAACATTGCTGACACAGCCACTCAGAGTAGTATCACTCCAAGGTTAGATGGAGCATGTTGACAGATATCAGCTGTATCTCGAGTTTAGTTTAGTATTATGACAAATAAATGCCTCTGAACTTCAGCCTGTCATTTACTGCTCTGGGCCGCGAGCCAGCGTGTCTGTTTTTCCTGTCTGTCAGCGTGGAGCAGTGTTGGAAGTAATTTTTCATCATTTTTATTACCCTGGCTCGCAGACTGTATCATGTCATTAGGTCAGTGTTGTTAAATCCTGGTAGTATTACATCAATTACAGTAAATTGTGCGTGATTATCTATCTCTGTGTCATGTTTGTGAGCTGACGTCCTCTCTCAACAGTGTGAATATTATCTTAAATCTATATGGCTGTTTGACATAATATTGCTCTAATTATTGCAATGCAACACAAATATAATTTGGCGTTTTGTTTGAGTTTGGTGATTATTTTTTATCTCCTGGAGCAATAAATCAGACGTTCAGTTCACTGTGTTCTGTTATGAAGGCTGGCAGCCGCTCCTGTTTTCAACATTGTCCCAAATGTTCTGGCTATTGTTTGTTGTCCCACTCGAATTAGATTTCAAGATCGGGCTGATCTGGCCGCTCACTGTTGTATAACTTGGATATAATAACAGAAAATGATTTGAAGCCACCCTGGAACTGTGTTCAAACATTCAAACCTCAGTGTATCAGTGAAAGGCTTCGACAACAAATGCATCATGTTTTTAAGTTCATGTCAAAGGCGGTGATACACTTCATTTCTTTTTTTAGATCATATTCACACGACACTGAAATATGCTTTAATCAAGCATATTGACTCAAAATGTTGAAATGACGAGGCCAGGATTATCAATAACATTTTATACATCAGTATGGCCGTGGGGACTCGAACCATATTCAGATGTTGTTGAGACAGTTGAGCAGTACCACTCACAACACAGTGCTCAACCAAAAGTTGATCATTTTCAGAGGAGCTTAAGGGCAACGATGCAGGCCCATAATTCCATAATTCCCCCCTCTTGGATCTCACCTTACCGGAGAACGTTAGGAGGGTCAATTTGACCAATCATAGACCCCGCTGCACCCACCGAGCCCTCTTATCCTCTTTCAACTCCTCCTGGGCCTGTGAACTCTCAGTGTGCAGACATCCGATCCCACTATAGGAGCGAGTAAGAGGCAGTTTCTGAACTTGGACTGCGTACACACTCGTAGCGGTGGGATCATAGCTCGTAGTCAGCCTTTCAAATGGAACAGTGTCGCCCGCTCTGTTCCTTTGCTCTCAATGCACATAAACATACAGAGGAATCGATACAGGGGCTGTCATTTGTTCCAGTCACACGACACCAAACCGAGCTCAGCTTTTCCTGCTGAAAGCTCAGAATTGACCCTTGCCTGTTTGACCGCTTAAGGTTAAAGGATAATTCTGGTTATTACAGTGGGATGTAGTTTCCATAAATGTGGGTATATGGATTGTGCTAACTTTGCATTCTCCATCTCTGTCGTATAGATTCAGGGAAAGAGCGGCTCATGCAAAATAGTTTGAGTTTGAACACTCTCGGGCTGCGTTGTTTTCTAGACGAGCAAAGTGTGAGACGCAATCCACTGCATTTGCTGATCGGCTCAACAGTTTCACCTCATCGTTGTTCCAGGAAAAAAGAAATCCCTTATCTCACTTTTCACCATTATTGTGTCTGACTTGCAGTATTTGGCTACAGAGAAACATTTCTGCTTCCTGTTTAAACACGCACATGCCCATGTCTATGTGCGTGTGCATATCCTTCAATCACTTTGGGGGGGCGAAATAAAAGCACCTAGCATAATAATGTCAATTTCTTGCAGCTACACTGCTAGATGTACTATCATCTGTAAGACACATCCAGGTCTATAATGAGCATTTCACACCCGAGTGTAAAAGACATGCCATGAAATGACTGAATGTTGGGTGCAGAGAGAGTGTGAGTCTTCCTGTGTCTACCTGTGTGTGTGTAGTGGTGTAATTATGGTCCAGGCAGGGACAGAGATGGAGACAGAGGCAGTGTGTTAATTGTACAGTAGACCAGGGGAAAGAAACTATTAAAGCAGGTCTGCCAAGACATTCTCAGCCTCATCTGCTGCCATAAATACCTCCTCCTCCTCACTACAACTTACTTACTACACTTACTACTGTCACCACCACCACTCCCTCCATGACGGCCTTCTATTCTCTCTAGGAAACTTCTACCTTCTCTTCTCTTTCCTTTCTCAGTTTCAGCACATCATCAACTTTGCATGCTGATCATCTTCGCCTTCCTCCGTCAAACTAGAATTGCCTAATTCGTACCTTCCAGTAATGACTCTACTTACGAAAACCAGTAAACACATTGCAATGGAAAAAAAGAGGAGTATGAACTTCCTTAGGCTGGAGATCTACTTGCTTTAAACTATGTGTGCAACATGGCTGCATCGCATATTCTGCGTTTGTTGGTGCGTCACTTGTCCCTGTCCTCGGGAATGCTACGTGTCTGCAAGATGCAATATGCACATGAACAATAGGGGCAGTGTAGAGGCAGATACTTGTCAAAGTTAAAGACATTGTTTAAAAGCCACAGACCTTTCTGCCATGATCTCAGAAACATCACAAGCCAACTTTCTTCAGCGTCGCCTTGTTCCTAATTTACAGATCACAAATCAGGAAGTTTGACATTGTCTGACTTCTGAGGTGTGCCATCTAGTGGAACACCTTTGTAACATGTGTACTACTTGTGTGGTATGTTAGCGACTATGCGAACAATTACGCAAACATGTGACTAAAGTTATTTCTACGGCCTAAGGCTATTGATTAAGGTGCTACTTTGCTTAATTTAGCTCTGATGAACAATGCTGCCTGTAAACATCTTTCTTCTGCTCAACTGCTTCTTTCTTACTTTCATTCAAACACAAACAGACTCACATCAAATGCTATTCTGTCATTAGGGAGGCCAGCCAGGCCTCCCATAACTGAAAGCAGGAACAAAAAGGCTGACCACTGTAGAAAGACCTAATTAAACAGCAGTCTTTAAGGTCAGCCAGCCCCCCCACTGTAGCCTCAACCGCACATGAATGAAAGAATAATGCTCTTTTGAAAAGTAGCAAAGTTTTATAATCTGAACCCATTGGCTTATGAAAGGGAAGCCCCTTAGCTAAGAAGGCCCACAGGTCACCCTCCACCTCTTCCTTTCTCTCTCTCTCTCTCTCTCTCTCTCTCTCTCTCTCTCTCTCTCTCTCTCTCTCTCACTCTCTCTCTCTCTTGTTCTTTTTTCCCCCTCTTCCCTCTTCTCCTCCACTTCTTCTTTGTCCTCCTGCTGCATCCAGAGCCAGGGTTAAGCCAGGCTGAACCTGAGCAGGTCTGTGACCGCCACCTCCATCCGGCTCTTGCTCCCCCAAGGGCGAGGTGGTGCTAATGGTCCCCGAACATACACAGACACACAAAAACACACATGAACAGCCAGCTGTGTTGGCATGATCAACCACTGGGCTCATGTGCTCGGATGATCAGAGAGCTATGAAAGAGAAGATGGTGGCTCTAGTGGGACTAAGAGCAGAGACGAGGGGGATGGGCTCGGTAGCTCGGGACCCTCCGTGACAGGGGTTATCCCAGAAAAAGGTTTCAAGGGGTCTAGAGTCCCCCCCCCCCCCCCCGACCTCACCTCGCCACCCTCTACCCTAAAACCTCCCAACCCCACCCAGGAGCGGGGACCCCCTGACTGGCAGCAATAAATAGATTCTTTCTCTAACATGCCTAATCCTGCTAAACAGCAACAAATCCTATTAGGCCATGAATTATAAATCCTTCTTTGCCACCTCACCCTCTCCTCCCCTACCAGAGAAACCCAATCGCCCTCCTGTCTTCATAACGTGCACGCGCAAACCCACACACACTGGATCTCAAGAATGTTTGCTCCTCACCCGAAGGGAATGTGATTTTGTTTGATTTTCATGCGCGAATATGTACGTCTATGTATATGAGCATTTTTGCTTTGTTTAAAAATGAATGCTGGTGCATGAGGATTTGTGTGTGCAGCCCTTTGCGAGGCTCACTACTCCCCACTCTTCATCCTGGACCGAGTAGAGTCAGACAACCTTTAAAAATATGTAAAAATACATGTGCAAGCAGAGTGAAACGAGTGAAAATGAGGCATAAGGAATTCTCCCAATAAGTAACAGTCTGCCTTTACACATTTGCGTACTATGCACAAGAGTTTTTTCCTTCGTACTGGTAAGACAGAGTTTTTGTGTGATGTTTAATATGTTGATTATGACATGTTGGTTTTCGACGTGAAATAACCGAGACGTAAGCTCCTCTCGCAATGGGAAAGGAGTCAATTGCATTTTTTTTAGGTGGGGTTACCCGCGCTTTAAAAAACAAAGCATACCCACTGATTTTATGGGAGGGGGTTGGCCTATTACAACGTGCACAGAAACAATGGCTGCAAATGGTCCGGTGTGTCATACTGTATGCTGCCCTTAAGTCCCCACAGTAATGATGCACATTTTCAGTATGTTGCTAGAGAGGAAAGATCTAAATGTAGCTGTTTTCTCTTACTCATCTCTGCAAATTACAGCAAGAAGTGGGTGTGAAAGCTTCGGAAAGTTACACATACGCCCCACGCATTAAGGAAATTGGACAGTTGACCTGATTTGGGTCTTCGACAAAAGCTGCCGAAACCTTTAAATTTGGAGTAAAGTGGTCGCCTGACTGACTGTCCATCCCTGGGGTAATGCTGTGACTTTAGTGACTCACCATAGGTTGGAGACTAGAGGTGGGTCTGGCACCAAAGAGGGGGTCATTAACCCTGAATCTATGTGAGTCTCTAATTAAGTTCACTTTGAAGAAGCCGCAGTCTCTCTTTAAGCTACACCTGAGGCCTCAAACACTAACCAATAACCCTGTATTAGACTTGCCAAATCTACAAGGCAGCTATTGTCCACACCTCTTTTTTTCCCTCTTTTATATCAGTCATTTTTACTGTGAGAACAAAACTGTATTTTACACTAGAACCCATGGGAACTAGTATCCTTGAACTAACTAAACTTTTTGTGTGCATTTTCCAGATTACAATCTTAGCTCCTTGTGGTATTCACACCCCAGTAAAAGGCGTTTTTTCCCACGGCGGCACTTTTTCATTTTCTCGCCTATCTAACTGGAAACCTCGTCGCCCCAGATCTCTTAGTTAATTTGGCAGTTAGAGTTGTGTCAGGAGGAGTTCACCAGTCATTAGTGCACTTGTGCAAAGGGCTCTCCTCTCCAATCTTCTCCCTGCGCGCTGGAAAAAAAAAGAAGCTGTGGCTCTCTGTTCTCCTCGAATAATGACATGTTGTGAGAGTTGGCATCATTAACATTAAACACGGGCGGGACTTTTCTGAGGTCACCGGGATGTCGACCATGTCTAGAGAGGAGATATTTTACATTGGTGGGATATTCACACGAGTGTCCTCACAGATACCTTTTAGATTTATGTGCTGACTGTGTATGTGTGTGTGTCCATGAGATCAAGGGCACAAGAGCTAAAATGGTACTAAGTTAAAATCATTCTTTTACCAAACTTGAACAATCCCTATCTGCACAGAAATCGTTGATATATCGTCCGACTAATGAGCCTGATTTTGAAACTTAAGTTGAGTGAATTATTCACTAGAAAATTTACACAAATGTTGAAAAATGTCTTTTGTTGTAATGTCATATAATGCTAGTAAACACTGTAAGTGCCACTTAATCTGCATCTGCACTGATATTTAATGGGTTCTTCTAAAGCCCAGGCCCTGTACCTCCACCTAGTTTGGTGAGAATCAGTTCAGTCGTTTCTGCATGATCCAACAAACAAAGTTGAAAACATGAGCTATGATGAACACTACAATAAGTTACCACAAAGTTCAAATCATTGACTTATTGACCGTGGGGTCCGTCTTTTTTCAAATCAGTTTTTCAAATCGAGAGAAACAGATAAAAGCAGATGTGTGCTAAGAGTTTGTCTGCATGTGCTTTACTCCTGCCTCTATATGCATATTATGGCCCTCTTTCACAGTATACAGTCGTTTAACTCTGTGACGGTCACTCAGTGAATTCAGAGTATCTTGGGGCGTTGCTCTCTTGTTTTCCCTCCCTCTATGGCCACACACATCAAACATGGCGTGTTCTCTCTGTTCTCTCTTTGTCATCAGCTCTTAATGGACGCCGGTCTTTGATGTGGTGTGGTTGCTGCTTTTGTCTCCAGCATGTCTCGATCAGCGCCTATTGATCTGGTCATGGGGGGGGGTGGGAAACCATGAAAACAACTGGAGCAGAGACACAAGGAGATGGGAAACTGTTGTGTCAGAAACTATATTTAACCAGCTGCATGATGCTCCCTGTCGTAAAAGTTTAAACCTTTGTTCAGATTCATAATTCTGAAATATTTGAAAACATATTTTACAGTACTAGACATAACGATAATGTAATGCAGGGGAGTGCAAACATGGAAGAGGGAAAGACAGTAATAGCTGTTTATTTGGATCAATGTTAACAAGTACCATTCACACAGTTTTGGCCAACATGTATGCTCATCAGCACACCCACCCGCTCACATGCTGCCCCTCTGGATACATTTAGAAGCATATCTGGAGTTCAACGCATGTCAGCTGAGCTCACGGTTATGTCATCTTATAGCTGACCCAACATTGGTTGTGATGCACATTTTCATTATTCCCCAATGGAAACAGAACATAATTTTTTTTTAAGATTCTTTCTTTATTTCAGGTCCTCTTCATTTTATGTCTTTTTCCCTAAAGACATTTTCAGACTTATACCACAGTCTGAGACCAAGTTTGTTCTTCTTTCGTGCAAACCACTGCAACAGCTGGTTTAATATCTCATTAGAAAGCCCCTCCAAAGTGACAGGTCCACATTGGGGGAACTTCTTCCATTAGAAACTTCAATGAAGCCCATTCATTTGAAATCAGCAGAGCACCCTTATAATTCTTACCACGACACCCTCTGGCACGCCATCACTTTCAGATCAAACATGCCTGAAAGAATGTAGTCATCTTATCCCTCCGAGATATGATAAAGGAATGTCTGTTTTTGCGGAGAACAGAAGACGAGCACATCTCTTTGATGGACCAGTCACTAGTCTTAAAGCTTATCTCACACACACACACACAGGCCAGCTGTCTTGCTGGGTCCCGAACACAGCACATTGATGTCTGCAGCAGCTTTCTCCCGGACTGACTCCGAGGTTATTGCTGGGCACCATGGAAGCACAGGATATTTGACAGTCCCCCTGCCAAAGAAAGAGCAGAGTGGGGGGGTGAATGAGGGAGAGTTGCCATTGACAACTCTGAGATCTCCAACGTGGCCATCTGAAAATGAAAAAAAAAAAAAACGGAAACGTTATTTAGAGAGAAGTGTCCAGGGGGAGACCATGGGGCTCAATCTGTCACAGCTTTTCAAGTAGGGGGGCCAAGGTCAGTTCACGACTCCATCAACAATAGCGTGCATATAACTTCTACTGTTGAGCTGGAAGCTGGGGTTTAATCCACAGAGGAATGAATAGAAATACACACAGCCAACGTTTCACTGTAGAGAATGAATCATATGGCGCAGGACAATGGAAAGAATATTGTCATGCGTGAGATCTGAGCTCTGCTGACTCACACAAGGACTGCACAGATGAAACGTAAACACAAAGAGCAGAAAAAGACAGAGGAGGATGAAGGCAGAGGGTAATGAGTAAGAAGAGTCGGAGCGAGTCAAGTGTAGAAGGGGCGGCATCAGTGGAGAGATGTGGGAATCACATTCGCGGTGGTGGTGGAGGTGGGGTGGTTTGACTTCTTTCCACCCAAAACAGGGCCTCACACTCTTTATGTCTTGAATTGTTTGTGTGCATTTCCTCCTGTAGCTCGGGCAGGCCAAGCATGGAGGGCAGGAAAAAAGAGACAGCCGCCCTTTGATGTCCAGGTTTTATGGTCCCATGTCATTGCATTGTCTGCTAAGTCCTTTTGTTGTTCCTCGGGCCTAATTAAGACCTCAGAGCGACTTGTTGACTCCACAAAGACCCTTGTTTGGGGAGGGGGAGGGCGGCGTATGTGTTTTCTGTCTGTCAAGGGTGTGTGTGTGTGTGTGTGTGTGCATGTGGGTGTGTCTGCTTTGACTGGGACATGGCTCGAGAGTTGGCTCAAAAACAACACATGCGTTTCCCCCCTTACATCCAAAAGTGTAAGCGCTGACGTGCGAATGGAGGCATTCATGTTTTTTGTTTGCTAGCCGTTTTAAGTGGAGAAGAACTTATCTGTGGCTGCAGTCACGCACATGTAAACACACACAGCATTCAGAAAACTGCATTTGAGCATGTTATTATGCACAGTGTAGTATTATAGGCTCCAGACAAGTGTGTGTGTAAAAGTGGGCGCCTGGAGTCCCAACAATCATTTCTGTGCTTATAGTGAACACGTGAGCGTTTTCCCTCCACATATTTGTTTCCATTTCCTTCTTTGTTTATGTCATTCTAGGCTGCTTTCTACGGTGGCTGAAAAGAAAACACAAGCAAATAGAAAAGAGCATGTGCAAATTGAGTACACAACTTCGTCAATTTGAAGACAGATTCACTCCAAAAAGGCACAAACACATACAAATACAGAAACACGCTGCAAATAGCAAAAAACGACACCGGACGTGTTTCCAGGGGACCCAAAGAAGTGATGAACCTGGCTGTAGTTCAGTGCTTTGGGTAGTTATTGAAGTCTGCTACTCGTCAGACTTGTGTGTGGAGTGACACACACACACACACACGCACACACACACACACCAGCTCGTGACACACCAGCTAACTTTGATGTCTTTGATCGTTGTCACCTGTCTCTGAGTCACACCGTACGTGAAATAAAGGACAGACAGAGAAATGAGCACAGAAACCGGGAGCAAAGCAAAGCGGGCAGAGTGTTGCAGGACAACAGGCGAGAACGCTGAGTTTGCACTTATGAAACAGTGATTTGATCAACATTAATGAGGACCATTCACAGTGTGAGCCATGGCCAAGACCCTGTTCTCAGTTGTCTGACAATAATTACTGAAATGGAGGACAGACAGACAAACAGGCACAAGAACAGGGAGCAAAGAAAAAGAGGAGGAACTGTTTTTACTTTGGGGGCTTTTTTCACTTTGTACTTTTATTGCTTTTATATTATGCAGATTACTGCAGCCTCACCGTGTTGGAATAAACATTGTTAATTGGACTAGTAGTCGGTAGAAAGAAAGGGAGGGGGGAAAGCTGATGTGTTGGACTTTATATCACATCATTAATATATGGTGTTGGGAGCTTCCTATATACTGTCCTGGGACATTAAACATAAAACCAGGTTCACTGGCTGATGAAGTTGAAAAGCCCTATCGCAGGTTATCACACTTTGTTGCACAGTCTTTAGTGTGTCCATGTGTGTGTCTAAGTCTGCACTCGGTATTTGTGTATTTTTCAACCAGTGGAATCCAGTCACTCAACAAAATTTCCCCTCTGTGTTTTCTCATGATCGATTTCCACTCGTAGCGTGTACATCATCCCAACATGCTGCTGTCACACACTGCACACCCAAGGACATGTTACGGCAATTGCCTACAAATAAACCGATTGAGTGCCTCTCTGAAAAAAAACAACACGAGTGCACGCCACACAACCACCACGATTTGCAAGTACGAGTCTGTGTGTGTGTGTGTGTGTTGTTTGCATCCAGCGGTTTCTGTTTCAGTGTTTAGCTCAATACCAGTGGGTTTTGCTTTGTGTTGACACAGATGTGCTGCTTTCAATCGGGGGGGGGGGGGGGGGGGGGGGAGAGACATGTGTTGTTGGGCTCTTCTTGATGTAAACTGAGTCTGGTTGTCATCTTTTTTTTCGTCTGCACCAGTTTTCATATTCAGAGTTGAGGCTGGAACAATCAAGCTCAGGCGTTAATCTGTGATGATGCACATTGTTAAAGGTTAAATGCGTAGTTTCATGAACTTTATGAAATGCAGTACTGTCAACCCAGAGACTATAGAACTGTAGTCAATCAACCAGAGCAGCTTAAAGTGGCAACTGCGAAGTCTTCATCTGTAAAACATCATGTGCTTTTTCTGTGAACGGAGCAAAGTCTAAAAATTGACTGCAAACTTCACTATTTCTAAAAGAGCCACCAAATCCTGGTTATCTGAGCAACAAACTTGCACATATACACAGTCTGCAAATGTTATAATATGCTCTTTATTTATATTTCATAAAAAGCTCACCGGGAGACGGCCTTGCAAATAAGCGTCGGCTGGAAACACAATGATACCTGCAGTAGACGATTGTTGTCAGTTTGTCTGTTGCTGTTTTTTCAGACATGAACTCCTCAAAATGTCCGCAGAATTGTGTCTGGACCTTCTGCAGAGTTTGCCTTTCACACATGGGCAATGCAGCAGGAGGTTCTCCGCTCAGACGCATTCACAAACACAGAAAACTGCTGAACATTCTGGTGAGGGGTGACACGGCAGGCAGAAGCCGAATGTCACAAATTCTGCTGCTAAGATCACGTGTGTCGTGATCGAAACTCGGCTGGTTGGAGAAACTCCGGAGAAACTCTGAAGCCTCTCAGTCGGATATTTGGGTTCACACATACAGCCCCCCCCCCCCCCCCCCCCCCCCCGCAGTTCAGTCCATGTCCGAAAGCATCAGATACTCGCACTGGACAGCTGTTCTTAGTTTATACATGTAAAGTGAATCTGTCCCTAACAAACCATAAACAATTACATCAAAAAAACTTGTGTAGCTTTAACCGTTCTCCCTTTTCTGTCGCAGGTTGTCCCATGCCCAGAGGTCAGCTGTCAAAGTCCTCCGCAGGATGCAGTACTTTGTGGCAAGAAGGAAATTTCAGGTAAGAGAAAGAAAATCAAGAGGAGGAGAAAGAAACACGACAGAGAGGAGAGCAAGGGAGGAGTAAACACAGAGCTACAGAGAGTGAGGGAAGTGTGTTGTTTGTATGTGTGTCTGTGTGTGTGTGTGTGTGTGTGTGTGTGTGTGTGTGTGTGTGTGTGTGTGTGTGTGTGTGTGTGTGTGTGGTTGTGTGTGGTTACAGGAAGAGGAGGGGGAAGGCCCCCAAGGCATTTATCAGCTGCGGCGGCGCTGCTGTGCATGTGTACGTGTGTACGTGCGTGTTTGTGTGTAAATGCCTGGAACTTGCACCTGCATGTCTTCTTTGTGCTTGCTTCAGTTCGGGCGTAGTATCAGGGGAAATCTTCTAACCTGTCTCTGGGGCTACAGTAGGAATTAATTTATTGTACTGCGCACACAGACACACAGCGGGACGTGGCCTCATGTTGCACTGGAGTCAGCAGAAATGTGCAAACTGTTTTGTGCAGTGAAATAAAAAACGAGTTAAAGAAAAAACAATGATCGTGTTTGAGACATCGTTTTCATACTGCATGTTATTGCAGAGTGGTTCCTGTATATTCTTACCGTCTCCAAGTATTCTGTATGTTTTCAATTATGGCCTAAGTGATGTCAGCTGCAGGGGCTATACTGTGTGTGTACCAGGGATACCCTAAAGAGTTCACTGGGTTCTTTCTGATGTTGCTTGTATCTGTGTCGCACTAAACAAAGCTGTGAAAGGAGCTTAATACGATTGCTTTCTACATTGGCCGTGCACTTGTTGGCGTTCACATGCACACGTAGACGCACGCACAAACACAACCCAATGAGTTAGCGATGCCACGCACGCATGCACACATGCACACAAACACACACACACACACAATGAGTTAACAATGAACCCTTTGAACCCGGGGGGGTTGGGGATGTTTTTAGGGACCAAGCAGCAGAGGCTGTGGTTGACAATGGCTTTTGTGTCCCTGTGTGTGTGTGTGTGTGTGTTTGTTCACGCTCATGGATCCGCAGCAAGCCCGGAAACCCTACGATGTGCGGGACGTGATGGAGCAGTATTCCCAGGGTCACCTCAACATGATGGTCCGCATCAAGGAGCTACAGAGAAGGTGGCGTGTGTGATGTTTGGTTTTTCTTTCTTCTCTTTTTGTCCCTAGCTTGTGTCATTTGTTTCAAACCTTTATTGTTCCATTTTGCCCCATAACTTTGAAAACCATTACGTATAGTTATAGGAAGAAGGAAGAAGTGAGAATGGCAAATATATACTTCCATTTTCTAAAACTAAAAAAATTGGGTTGAACAAACTGGGCCTCTGTTTATCTTGCCCCTTAATGAGGAAGCTTTCACACCGACGTTGTCTGGTCCAGAGTGTAGGAACAGGTCTGGAGTTCTGAAAGGGACCAAATGATCCTGACCCAAATAAGTGGTCTGGGTCAAACCAAAACGTGGTCCACTTACTTCGCAGGGCAAACACCCTTTTATGGGATAGTGAAGACTTTGGATCCAATTGCATGAAGTTACACAATTATTAAACAATAGAAGAAGAAGCACATTGCAAAAAACGCATAAAAATGCCAAGAAGTACATTCAAACGGGAAAACTACTTCCCTTTATATCAGGGGTGGATCCAGGAGTGGTGCCAGGGGGGCAGTGGCCCCAGCTGAAATCTGATTGTCCTTGTCTGGTCAGAAGTCTTTTTTTAATGAACTCATCACTTAGTAACTATACCAATTTGTTAAGAATGAGAGTTTTTTGAAGTTCACAATGTTCTTGAACAAGGAACAACTTTCAAAACATGTTCAATGATGTGTTGGCTTTGCTCAGAGCTATAGAGCTAACAAACAACGGATGACTCAAATGTGCACCTTACACATAATTGTCCCCTCTGAGTAACTTGTGGTCATGTATGGCCCCGGATTTAGACAAACGTAGAGCGGACACTGTGTCTGACAGAAAACTGCTGCGTGACAGCTGCACGCCCATCTAGAAACCAATTAATGTCAACTTAAATTTACACTTCAACAACTTTATTGCCACCGAGGGGAATTTTGTTTTGCAGCGAGGGCAAAAGAACAAAAACAGGAACAGGAACAGGAAGCACAGGCACACAGGCTGTGGCACAAGAGGATCTCGAGGACACTGTAAGATGTCTCGAGCCTTAGCTGAAGCTCTCTTTCCAAAGGTGAGAGACAGGTCAGGTAGCTTAACGCCAATGATCTGATCTGAATGACATGTTGCAACTTACTCTTGTCCCCGATACAGAGGTTACCAAACTAGTCGATAAAGCTAAAGGTAGGAACAGATTCTACCGTTGAGTTGTAAAGAAGGTGTCACACCAAAACAATTGAGCCTCTGGAGGAAGCGGAGACGTTGCTGCGCTTTTTTTTCAAAGAACTTCTGTATTTTCATTGAATGTTAGATTATTATCGATAACAATAACCAGGCACTTACAACTCTGCCTTGTTCAAAAACCTCTCCATTGATACTAATCTAAATTGCTGGATATGACTTGCTCGCTCTTGAGGAGGTTTCCAAATGCCTTCATACCCAGTGAGGTCAGGGCCACAGGTCTAAAATCACTAAGGCCCTTAGGGGACCTGTTCTTGGCCACAGGCACTTGTTGACCTTTTTGAACAGTGAAGGCACCTTGTGCTGCTCTAAGGAACTCTTGAATATGTAATGGAAAATAATAGATCATTGATCTGCACAGTGTTCAAGTAGATGACCAGATATATTGTCAGGGCCGGGGCTCTTGTTAGTTTTAGTTTTACAGAGTATGTTCCAGACCTCTTGAACATCAAATTCAAGTTGTGGAGTGAAAGAGTTTTTTTTTTAATCTCATCTGATCAACTTGTTCTTTAAAATCGTTTGAATCGAACTAAAGACAAAACTATTAAAATGAACAGTAAGCTTGTCTGATTTAAAACCATCCAGTTAAATATTCCTGTTATACCCTTATGTGTTTTTAAATCACTGCTATTAAATTCCTCCTCAATTTTATCTTCAAGTATAGGTAGACACGGCCCAAATGACAACAGATGACAAAATTCTTATGTGTGCCCCCTAAATCTTAATGTCAAACCAAAGCCAACCAGCTCGGATGTAAACAATGGAGCACAGACATGAATGGACCGTGGTCCTCAACTGAACCGATCTGCGTCATGAAAACAACAGGAAGAGAGAGATGACTCCATTGCAACTGTCTCTTTTCAGCTTGCAGTAATTTTGCCGCACCTAATGGTTTCCGTCAGCTGCACCTTCATCCTCCTCCTGTCCGTACTGTTGCTGTGACAGATCGGAGCCTCGCTGCTCTCTGATTTGTTCCACCTTGTTGCACTTTGTTGAGCTGTAATCAACTCCAGTCCCCGCTAAAGTAAAAGCGTTTCGTCCTCTTCTCTGAACCGTTCTGCTTTTTTCTAAAGTGATTTTCTTTTCCAAACCAAACCGCACTCTCCCACGCAGGAGGTCTGTTAGATAATAAATTGGGTCAAACTTACGTAAGTGTGTCACCTGGACCTCATAACACCAGTACCTCAACTGAACCCCGGTAACGCACTGTGCACTCCTCAAACCATGTATCAGTATATCAACACAACACTGAAATCATTTGACTGTAAATTCGAAGTAATCGTCTGCAGTAATAATACTGGTGAACCCGTTTCATGGAATCCAACTTGTTGACAGATTGTTTTGTAACCCTGAAAAAGATTTTTGCTGAGATCTCAAATTTGAAAGCAATGAAAAAAAAGACAACATCCCAGGGCCGGCCTCATCTGACTCGTCTGAAAACACTGCAATAATGCAGCGACCGCTTTGAATCAAATGTGTCACTGGCATGAATAAGAGTTAAATAAAGACATGTGGTGGCTGTGATAAAAATCCACCCTTAATTTATGGTGATGAAAAGAAGAGAATGGCCGCACAGTGCAAAGTGAAGTGCCTCCTGCTTCACTGAGTGTATGGTTGACTAACGGGCCACATGGGCAACTGGAACCTCTCCTTCTCTCACTGTTTATTTTCAGAGCTTCACATCTCAATGGGAGCATTGCATTCATATAATCACCCATTTAAAATGTGTTTTCTGTCTTAAAGCAATGCAAATTCTATTCCTGCTAATGCCATTTTTTTTTTTTTTTTTTTTTTGCCACTTTACTTAATTTGTTTATATTATTTTACTGTTCAAGTATTCTGGCCAGTTAATGATAAAAAAGTTTTTCATATACACAAATTACGACTTAGTTTGTGTTCTCAATTACAACTTTATTCTCTTAAAAACTTTATTATCATAAAACTGTGACTTTATTGTCAAAATCTCTTCTTTCACAACATGGCCCTTAAATCCTGAAGAAGGATAAAGTGCTGGCCTGTGATTGTTTTTTACCTTTCCTTGTCTTATATATTTTTTTGTCTCTTCCCCCAGACTGGACGGCACTCTGGGAAAACCAGGAATGTTTCTTCCAGGTAAATCCACAGCAAACAAAACAGTCTGTATCTGATAGACAGCCGTCACTCCTCACTCCATCTCTGTGTTTAGAGCTCACACATACACAAACTGAACCAGACTAAATAAGAGAGGAAGTGAGACAGAGAGACGTCCCTGATGTGTGTGAATATGTCTCTGTTTGGTTGTGGGCATGTTTACCTACGTGTGCTGCTTGTCTCTCTGTGCACATAATTTCATGTTTTTGGGGAGTTCAGAGTGAAAATCAGTTATAGATCATGAGTGAATCATTAGTATCTGCTAATCTAAAGAAAAATATTAAAGAAAATAATTTATCAGCATTTTACGGATTGATAACTTTGCATCAGTAGTATTTGAGTGTGTTGTGTTTAGTAAATAAATTAATACATATTAATACATGTATGACTCTTTCGATTACATTGACATTATTAATAGTCTGGTTCAAGCCCTGTGAATTAGCACATGTATTTATTCAGCAGTTTAAAAAGGGTTGTGTCCATGTTGCCACTTTGTAATAGCTAACATTTTGACACAGTTTTCGTTGTGATAAAAAGTCTAAATATCAGAATGATGTCTGTCATGCTCTGGTTAAAGACACAACTAACAAGTAAAACTTTTGTAGTATTTTATAGGTTTAAGAATGGAAATGTTATGAGCCTACATAGCAAACTATGTATGAGATCTTTGGTTTGTTGTTCACGTCTATTCATCTTCCTTCCTGCCCTTTTACCTTTGGTCCAGTTTCCAGATTCTTAGTAAATGCTAATGGTGCCTCTCTGACTCTGGTCACTCAAATGTTTAACTAGTTGTCGAGGGGGACTAGTGAATACATTAAGATAACAGCTCTGGAGACCTGTATTCCTGGGCTGTATTTTGTGTACTCTAACAGTTATCAGTGACGTTTAGGAGTTGTTGCATTCAGGGTTCAGGGATACTCAGAAGTGGAAGATAATTTTGCCTGAAGTCAGTTTACCCAACATTTTGATCACTGAAGAGTGGAAGAGAAAGTTTTCTGAAAATCAAGGTCACATATAGCAACTCTTCCTGACATTCATTTATTGTGTTCAATTCAGTAAAGAACATTGTAAACTACCACTGTGACAAGTGCCCAGAGAATAAATTAACCAAATAAATGGATGTTTTATGAATCGTGAGAATAATGTAATTTGCTACACACGCACACATTAATTGATCTGACGCTATACACTTTTCTGCATCTATTTGTATGTCCTTGTGATTATTTTTTAAAATGTATTTGCAAATTCTTGTAACCATGGTTTTTACACATAAATATTTGTATAGATGTTTATTGTTTCATGTGTTAATACACAATAGCCTTAGATTTGTTTCCACTTTTTTGTTATCCAGGAAAAGGGGATGATAAAGAATACCCGACCGTTGGAGCAAGACTGATCAGGCTAGAAGATAAGGTAGGCACACTCCTGCTGTGTTAGTGTGTGTGTGTGTGTGTGTGTGTGTGTGTGTGTGTGTGTGTGTGTGTGTGAGTGTGTGTGTGTGTGTGTGTGTTGTAACAGCCATAAAATGATAATACCACCCTTGCTGTTCATGAGCAGAGGTATGTGTGTGACGACAGGACTGTGTGTGTGTTTGTGTGTGAGTGTGCCGGTTTGTGTCTCTTGTTATCAGATCAGTGCGTGTGGTGGAATCTTTTGATATGACCTTGTTGTGGCTGCGTTCAGCTCAGTTCGTGCCACCATCAGATACACGTACAGGCTCCTGTCTTTTCTCCACCTTATCATCATCATCTACTCATCATCCATGCTGTACTTCAATTTTACTCGTTTTTGTTTTTGTTTTTCTTGACTTTAATTTGGGGCGTAGTCATTTTGTTCATTTTCCACACCAGCCCTCATTATTTCCTGTCATCCTTGCTTGGTAAGTTGGTTCCAGGTCTTGTACGTTTATGTTTCCATAAGAATACACGAGTACTGGTGGCATTGGGGTGGCTACAGCAAAAAAATCCTAATGCAGTGAGTTATAGCTAGAAGGCAACAGCTGTGTTATGAAGCCCACGAGTATGACTAGGTGTGTTGTTAGCTCCTCGTTGAGGAGCGGGCCCAATGTGATGTCAGCATGATGCGGACTCTGGTGCCAGCGTGATGCCAAGTTAGACATTCCCTCAGTGGGCACGGTTGTACTGGTCGGACTGGTCTGTGAAAGTGTCTGCCTCCCTGTCTGTCTCGATGTCTCTCTGCGTGCAAATCATAGGGTATGAAATGTGTTTGTTAGCTTTGGTGTGTGGCTGCATCTGTTTGTGCGACTGGTCGCATCGTTAGAAAGCGAAATTATGTTTGTGGATTTGGAAAACGTTTGGTTTTATGTGTTTGTGCATTCAAGCATTTGTTTTAGTTTTTTTACAAGAAACAATTCAAAATGGACACCGAACCTTTGTAGAGCTCAACAGCCTGGAACCAGAAGCACAAATCACATTCATTATCTGAATAGAGATCTTTATTATCAACCATAAGTCTGTAACCATTCAAGGTAGATTCACCACAAGATACGAGATTGGGACACAATGATATGTTCAATAGAAGCCACATGTCTGTATGATATCAACTGCGTCTTAAGAAAAACGTGTTTTACTACACCACCAACAATCCTCGGGTGTGTTGACCATGTCTCTGATTGGTGGAGCTCGCTGTTACCATTGAGATGTTTCCACAACTGCAAAAATCACGTTGCTATTGATGGACGCGGTGATTACAGTCAGGAACCAGACACTTCACCATGGCCGACAGCACTAACGTTACAAAACAACACTGATAGCATATAAGAAAAGCTACATACCTACAAGACGCAAACTACAATATATTACAAGACTATACAAACAACAATGTTCTAGTCAAGAAGAAGGGTGCTGGAAGTCGAAAGGAATCATTCAAAATGGTTTATGGGATGTGTGGTTCCATCCTATCCATCCATCTTCTGTACCACTTATCCTTAAAGGGTCGTGGGGGGACCTGGAGCAAGTCCCAGCTAAAACGTGCAGTAAACTGCAGCACCAGTGTATCTCAAGACAAACATAAAGAGATTAACAATCATTCCCACTCATATTCAAACATACGACCAATTTAGAGTCTTCAATCAACCTAGCCCCAATCTGAATGTTTTTGGACTATTGGAATAAGACAGAGCACCCGAAGAAAACCCACGCAGACACGGGGACAACATGCAAATTACACACAGAAAACCCCCAACCACATTTGAACCAGGAGCCTTCTTGCTCTGAGGCGACAGCTGCGTAGTTCCTTCACTCTTAAAATAATGATGTGCACAATTAACCTTCTTTTACTCCGAATCCAATGCTTTATGGTCACGTTTCATCCCGTGGCTGCTCGGCCTGGTTCCAGTGGGCAGTCACCTTTACACTCAACAGTCAAGTTGTTCTCACATCTTATGGCAAACGATAAAAAAAACCTGTACAATGGAACAATGCATTCTGCAGACCCTGCTTTTCAATTCAACTCAGGATTTCCCCCACTTTGCTTTTTACATTTACCTTCCCATCTCTGTGCGCTCATCAACGCTCATGTCCTCTAATGTTTGCATGCGTTGGCTGTTCTTAGAGCCCTTTGTTACATGGAGAGGAGTAATGATCTTGAACCGATGAACCGTACGCCCCAGGCCTGAAGACCTCCCTCAGTGATTGAGTTCAGGCCCATTTGCTGCGGTGTACACGTTGTGATGATAATCTCCTGATTGGAAACATAAACGTCCGTTCAGAAGTTTCTCCCCTCTACCTATGACTCTCCCCTTCCCTTTTTCCTCTCCTCATTTTCTTTCTTTCTAGTGACATCAAGACAAAAATCAAACCGAGAGGTGGATAATGGGGAAACAAATCAGTGGAAGCCTACCGATGCTAGCTGCTTTTCCTTCCCTGTACAATGTGGAACCAATCACTGTTCCCCTAATCAGAGCGACGTTCACATGCGCCGAGCGACTTCTTAAAGTGGAGCGGAGGAGCGGCAACAGAAACCATAGCGACGGCTACAGCCGCCCATCCCTCATAATTACTGTTTTCCTCGCCTCAGCGCCCACCCCCTTTCCTCGTCTCTCCTTTCTGCTCATGTTGAATTTCTTGTTTTGATGGTTGTGACGGGCCAGCACACCTGTTATGTGGGGGGGGGGAAGAGGGGCTTCCTTTCTCCCTCAGGCAGCAGGTGAATGAACCTGTCGACCCCTGGTGCGCGCTACATTCCCTGGTCCTCCTCCAGATGGACATGCACCCTTTAAGCTCCACTACAGATCTTAATGTCTGATGAACTATATATGACTGCTCCATGTTTCTGAAAGGTGGTGAAATTCACTTATACATGATAATACTTTTATTTTCTTATTTGTTTACATCGATTTTTAATGCGTAAACAAATTAGATTGTGATCTGTTTGTGTTTTTGACACCTGAAACAACTTTCGACATTACAACCTGCGGCGCAGTAACAATATAATACCTCATCAATATTTCACTCACACCACTCGAGCAAAATCCACATTACTTGTAGTTTACAGATCTGTAAGGTGATAACGTACAAAAAAAAAGGAAGTTTGTTGGTGTGACCCTTTAGAGTTCATCTGCGAGCAAGTTGTTAGCCACAGAATCTCCGGCGCTGTCACCTTTGTTTGCCTCGCGTGGCTGCGTCTATTTCATAACGTTGTGTAATTTACCCCCGGGGTTGCGTCACCTCTCGCGTGTCGTCCATAATAGTAAACCTAATCACGCAGCGCACAAACCCTGGTGTCACAGCTGATTCACTTCTGAATGGAATCTTTCCCAATAACCTTGAGGAATGATTCATCAACTCTTGTGCCGGGATGTTTGTGTGTTTTGGGGTTTGTGTGCGCATGAGAGTGTTCCCATGCCTTTTCCAGTATTCACTCTTGGTTCGCCCTCCAGCATTTTGTCTTTTTTTTCTTCTCCAGACAAATTCCCACTTTCTACCCCAGCGCCAGGCATCGACCACTCTCACTGCTCCTCACGCTGCGGCCGAGCGAGGGAGATAGAATCATCCTCTTGTCCAACTATTGTCAGCACGTCACTTGGAGATGAATTTATCCTCAGTGGGCTGAAGGAGGCTCAGGCATTGTGTGTCCTGTACAGGGTCAGACAGTGATTTATCACACAGACAAAGACACATAGGTCCGCTCTCACACACACATGAGCGCGGAGTTGATTAATCACCGATGTGTCTAACCCCACACTCTCAAGATTGAATTCTCCAGGAGCGACTTGGAAAGGAAGATGGATGGCACTGCGTGACAGTGTGTTATCTTTCCGTCAGACACACTCAGTGAAAAATACCCGACAGACAGGCTCAAACAGTGGCCAGTGTCTGAGGGCTTCAGCGTGGCCTTTCAGAGAGGAGCTCGCTGCATGTTTTCTGATGAAGTCAGCCCCCTGCTTGTGGTAAATCTCTCCTAGTTTTATAGGGAAATTTTTCCTCTCATAGCAATAGACAGAAGAGGCAGTTAGAGCAATATGCTTTCACTGCCCTGTAAATGTCTGTCTGAAAACGAGCTGATGCTTTTTTTTAAAGTCTGATCCTATTTGTTTTGGGGTGATTTGTGCAGTCCAGAGAAAACGGCAGCTTTTATTAATGTACAAAGAGGAATCTGTTTGCTTCAAAGTTTAAAGGTTTTCACACGGTTGAAATATTAAACTAAATTAAATTCTTTAAAGGTCCAATTTACTATTTGATGGCATTAGATATGGAAGTTATGTGCTTAAATTGATATAAACTAATATATAATTTAATCATTTATAAAATAAGTTATACATTACTTATTCATATAAATTTTATAATATAGCATTGAACTCTATGATTAAATACATTTATTAAATACAACTAAAGCATAAAAAGTCAACAATTAAAGATAAAAAAGTACAACATTCAAAAGTTAATTGCCATTATCATAATATACTATCAACTAGCACTACATAAATCTTTTGCGTTACATTGCTTTAAAAAACGATAGAATTAAAAGACAAACTTTTTTCGTTATAAAAGGAGTACGCTCAGCATCATGGGTGCAATTTTTCCGTTTTTGTTTCATATTCTATATTTATTTCACCATGGTGTCATCATTAGTAGTATTTCTGTTGTACTTGTAAATTTGCACAGGGTTGTTGGGTATAAAACCATCAGCTGTGTGTAATGTGGAAATCCTCATCTAAAGTGCCCTGCAGACCTGCACAGACACGTCTCTGCTCAGCACATCACTATATTTGTTGACTTCAGTACAGCACACTCACTGTGTGGTTTACTTCACTCTGCTATATTAGGGCAAGTACACTGCGCTCCGTATATATGTCATGCTTATATCATGTGCATTAGCACCAGGCGTACGCAGAAGAATGCCATGCTCTGACCTTAATAGCATCTCAATTAGGTAAGTATGCTGTAAATTACAGCAAGGCCAAATACTGGGAATACTTGAGGGCCGAGACAGAGTGTTGTGTTTGTTAGGAGTCCATCTGTAAGGCATTAAGGGCCCCTCGTCTCTAAAAGCATAGCTTTGAGGGGGGCAGCAGTGTGTGTGTGTGTGTGTGTGTGTGTGTGTGTGTGTGTGTGTGTGTGTGTGTGAGAGTGTGTATATGTCCAGTCCAGACCCAGTGGAGGGCTTTCGAGATAAGGGCCTTGTACATGCACATATATTTGTATATTAGGCTGTACACAAAAATATAAGTGGACGTCCTGACACAAATAAATATACAACTCCACGCATGCAGGCACACACAAACACACTTTCCAGTCAGCAGCCCCACAGTTCAGCTCTCAGCAGAGCTCCAGAAAACAGGAACAGCTTCATTATCTCTGCAGGATGGGTCGTAGACTGAACAGCTGGGGGTGAGAGCAGAAGAGTCAAATGCCTTTCAAGCTGTAAACCTATGAATGACTTGTTGTGGGCACAAAAATAATCAAGAACAGGGTTTCTGTGGGTCTTTTAAAAAGTCTTAAAATGTTGAAAATCAAATGAAATCTGGATTTTAGGCCCTAAAATACAAATTTGCTGGGGAAAATTTGTGACGATCACACAGTAACAAAACTACAAATTGAAACCATAATTGAAATTATAGCCACACAATATTAAATTGTTGAAACCTGCAAAATCCCTGAGTAACTTAATTTTCTATCCAGTCATGTTTTCCTCAGTTGTAGATATTGGCCCTTAGAACAAGTTATGCTCACATCAGTACAAAGTGTAATCCTCTTGTGATGTTAATTTCACTACATAAAGTTTTTGTTTTACATTCACTACTAAATTAATGCAGAAGAGTCAAGGAATAGAGGAAATATTTAATTTTAAAATAAAGTGATATTGTAATAAGCTTAACAAACATTTTGTTATTAACTAAATGCAGAGATATAAAAGGGTTTCTGGGAGACTTCAAAGATTATTTAATGCACAGTGACTTTCCCACTGTTCTATGTCATTTTCACTTAAATCTTTGGAGAACAGCGGTTTTTCAGGATATTTTCAAGTGTGTTAATGCAAATGTTTTATTTAGGAACAAAGGATTAAAGCATAAATCGTCCCTCTTAAATGCACCCTGCTTTGTTATCTGGCTTAATTAGACAAATGGTATTTATTCTTTTTTAAATTTTTAGATATTCCATTATAAACTCACACATTTGTTTCCTGTCAAGTTGAGGTCCCACTGTAATTCTGTGCAACCCCTTGTCCTTCCTCTCCTCTGGGTCACTGCTGTTGCTCTATTCATTCTTCCACTTCTCTGCATGTTCTTCAACTCTTTCCATTTCCCTCTGTAATTATAGTGACCCTCTGTCTGTCCTTTTCCTGCCCCTCTGCGAGAAGGGGTGAGTCTGCTTCCATCCCCAACTCCCCTGCCTGTCAGTCTCTAGCTCTTTTTTTACACGGCCCGTTCAAGGCGGCTGCTTTAAAAGGTGCAAACAGCGAATAACGGGGCATTGTTGTTCCGCCTATGAGGTAGTGACAGGACAAATCCATGGGTGTGTCAAAGGGAGATAGGACGCAGTCACCCATAATATCACACGTCTTACCTCTGATTGTGGAAAGCTGATGTGTTATCTAAAATCCCACGTGGGGGGGGGGGGGGGGGGGTTGGCAGTGCTGTGTGCCTGCTTGATTGGCTCAGTGTGAACAAGTAAAAGCAGCGTTTTGAGGGGCCTTCTTAACAGCAGTATAGCATGAATAAGAAGCAGTTCAGTTTGTCTTGTTGTGTGTGTTCCCCCTCTTTTTGTGTTCTCCAGTACAGAAACCAGTTTGTCTCTCTCTGAACTCCCCTTTGCTCCTATTCCCAGCACCTCTCTGCCCTACGAGCACCGCGTGTGTTGTTGTGCTGTGTTTTGATATATGTGTGTGTGTATTTGGCTGCAGTGTGCTCAGCGGGGAGCCGGACTGACCGGGCCGGTCTAAACAAAGAGAGGAAACTTGGCAAAGGAAGCTCGTGCGAGTGCGTGAGCGCGTTCACACACAGGCACACAAATCCTGGAACACAGAGCGTCAGAGCTGCAGCCGTGCTCCTAAATGCCCCACGCTGCAAACAAGCCCAGACAGAATCTCCCAGCATGTCTGGACATGACCTGCAGTAGCTTTTCTTTTTTAAAATTAAATCTAGGTCTCCGAAATCGTCTCCCTGCCGCAGGGAGGTCAGAAGTTATCCACAGCCAGGTGGAGTAGTAATGGATTACATGTGATCAGGGTTTCTTTATCAGATTAGTTGTAAAATGCATTCGAAAAGTGTAATTATTACATTGTCAAGAATGTATTGATTACGTTTAAAATAAAGAAATTATGAATTATTCTCATGATAACCAAACCTACTAACTAATGAAAAGTGGATCTCACATACAGTGTTACACGTCATAGACAGGAAAGTTTATGCCCAGTGCAGTTTGTGCAATCCAGAAATAAAGTTGCAGCGAAAAGCAAAGATTTCACCTTAAAATCTGAAGAAGCACTTTTCTTTCCCTGACAAAACATGGGAGAGAGTTTGCTTTCAGGTGAATTTTGTTTCAACCATGTTCACTGCAGTGCTCATCAGCAAATACGCATCTGCCAAATGTAGCATTGTTGATAATCGTAACAATGGCTTAGCCAATGTGCAATTGCTGAAAGTGAAAAATGCATTCGAAATATTTTCAGATATTGCAAAAGAAGAAATATGTTTTTGTATATCAAAATGTATACTATACTATACATACTATTGCAATGTTTATATTACTAACGACAAAAATTGCCAGTAATCCGACACAACTCTTAAAACAGCACTCGTCTGAAGCTTTAAAGCTTCCAGTATTTTGCCGGAAAAAGATTTCAGTAGCGAGAGAAAGCTTTAGTACTGTGATGAAAATTCAGCCTCATTCATGTCACTGGGATGACTGTGCTGCTGTAGCAGAGCTGGAGACTGAAAAGACTCCAACTCATTGAGCCAAAAACCGTGGTGAACCTTTGCTACTGCAGTGCAACTTAAATATTATCTGTTGCGTTGGCCACTTGACTACGAGCCAGCATAGTAGCCCTGAAGGCGATGGACAAATTACAGTCACAGCGAAAACCTCCCAGAGTTGTAAAAGTCTTTCACACAGGGTTATGAATGGCTGTGCAGTGTCTGATAAACCTCTGAAACTCCAATATTACATGTCATCCTCTCTCTTGTCACAACTTGCCCACACTAACTAGCCTGTGTGTTGTTTTTTGCTATAGTTGCCCTCAGGCCTGCTCCATCGACCTTCCTTTGACTCACTGCTGCACCGGGCTGAACTGGTCTTTCTCACTTCCACACTTCCTACCGCTGATGTGGTATCTTTCATAACGTTGTGAACTTGATAGCACGCGACGAGTGGTGTGCTGCCTGGAGTTAGATAGCGCACCAGGAGGAGCGTGCTGTTGGTGGTGCGGCCCCGGCAGTAAATCCTGTTTTGACCGTGCGCTGGGGATGCAGCCTCTGGCAGCTCCCAGACGGTCTCTGGCTCTGGTTCCCTTCTCTTAGCGCCACTCTCTAATTTCCGAGCCGGGACCCTGCCTTACTACTGTGTCTTTACCGCATTCCCACAAACCAGAGACGGACAGTCTGCCTGCATGTCTGGCTGCTTGCTCTCCATCTCCCTGACTCTCTCCTTTTCTATCTCTCTGCTTTTGTGTCTGTCTATCACTCTTTAGCTTTTGCTCCCTGTTGTTTTTTTTCTTTTGCCCGCTGTCACAAACTGTCCTTTTCTGTGGCCTCCTGGTCTCTCGTTCCCAGCGCTTGCCCCTTCGCCATCGTCTTTCTGCGTCTGGTTCTGTGCCTTCAGGATTATAGGTCTGCACTCTCACTCGCAGCATCTAAATCATGTCCTACGCTGCCACTGTCTCTCGTCAGCTCCTCCCTTCTCCTAATCTCCCCCTGCATCACTCAAGTGCCCATGTGGGCTTGCTTTTTGGCTGTACATACCCATACTACATTTCCATTTTAATTGCCTAAGTTTCACATGGCCCCGGGATACATTTTTTTGCAGATATTTTATTATCTTGGCCAAATGCCCCGCCAACTTCTAGTTGGGCTTGACCACTAATATACTCCTACATGGACCAGTTCATTATCAGCGGGGAGGTGTGAGCTTCTTTAAAAAAGGTTATGAAGGGGTCAATGTACAGTTCATGAAACAGAGGTCTGTGTTTTATTGGGACCTGCAGCTCCACTAATACATGGTGCTAAGTAGCCCTGGTGCCACCCTACTTTTGAGAGCTATTAAATCAGTCTACTGCTGGAACAGTAAACCAGATGTACATAATGACAAACTGTGTAAATTACTCCAGAGAAAGTGAGTGTAAATGTCACTGCTGTTAAGTCAAGCGAGTACCTGGGGAACATATAATGGGCAGTATGTGCTTATGTATAATACTGTAAGTATGTCTGTACTCTATGTGTGTTTTTAATACCTTCATAAACCTTCGGTTGGGGGTCAAACCCCCATTTTTGCTGAGCACTGATAAAAATTTGTCTACAGAAATGCAAACACAGATTCTTAGTTATTTTTTCTGCCTAGTTTATGATCAGCTGTTGGTTTGGATGCTTGTTTTAACGTTAAACACTGCTGAAGATTTGACATTTTTCAGGATGAAAGGGATTCGTAGAAAAAACAATGGATGTCACTATCTAAATCAAAGGCAACATTACCAATCCATGTTGCAAACTTTTACCAAATACAAATGTCAACTCACGGCATCACCAGAATCTGCAGGCTTCATCCTCAGTGGGCATGAATATCAATCCATCCAATAATCGTTGAGATATTTCCGTCCGAGCCGGGATGTTGGACCGACCAACACAGTGACATTACCACCCAATTATACGGGAGCAGATTGGCTGGATGCTGTGCCATGGCAGCACCTCAGGTTCACGGAATGACTTTAACTAGCTGTTGCTAATGCAGGCGTGTTTATGACTATGTAAGGAGTTGACTGGGCCACTTGTGGTTCAGACATGGGCCTTGTGGTACTCTGTGCCCAGACACACCCCTTAGGCATAAGTGGTGTTGGTAGTGCCCTTTGTAAACCAGTGTGTATGGGTGTGTGCGTGCACACCTATGTGTTTGCCCAACTCGCTCCATCGACTCCTTGCCAAGTCTCCGGTCGTCTACCACTTTTTTTTTTTTGCAAAAACGTTTAACAAGCTTGTCCGTATTCCATAGTGAGTTCTTTTTTCTTGGTAAATGACTAATGATTTTATGGAAGTGTAATGGAGGGTGGTGTTTGTCTATATAACTCTGGGCCCTGTGTTTCCCTGTAGAACAATTAAGACGGCACACCTTTCAATTGTGTGTAATTAAGTTTGTAGTCCACACAGGATGCGGACCTCGCCCAGTCTTGTTCGATACAATGGGTAAAATCAGGAAGCTGTTATTTGAGGCTGAATGAGGGAATGAGTCTGTGAATGGGAACTACATATATATAAATATATATACAGTATATGACACCTTGAATGGGGCAGCTACCATCTGATAGTACGGCCACAGGTGGCGCAGCGTATCCTGCATTTTTTTATATTTCTACTTGCACAAAACACACCACAGAAAATTCCTTGTATTTATAAACCTACTTGGCAATAAACTCCAAATCCTGATTGTGGCTGTGCCGGCAGGGGTTTTGTCGTAAGGAGGTGCTGTATGAATGTGTGAGGGAATGGGTGATTGTGACTTGAAAAGCATTATATAAATACAGTCCATCACCATCAAAGAAAATGGAAAAGCATGTTTTGTAATCCTATTTACTACCCCTAAGGAGATTAAGTTTACAATCCTGTTTGTTTTTTGGTTGGTTGGTTTGTCAGCAGGATTTAGAAGAAGCTACTGAACAGTTTTCCAAAAGGGCCAAGAAAGAACCAATTGAATTTTGGGGCACATCCGGACATGTGGGCAGATCCAGGATTTTATAATCACTTTATGTAACATTGCCAGACAATGCATTTGATCCTATCCAGCGGATTGCGATGTGGTTTCATAAGGGGACTGTTGCATGGCCTTTGGTGGAGGTATGTGCTCCACTGAGTGCCATTCTAGTTAAATAATAAACTGCAGATGTCATTCAGAGAGAAGTTCCAGTTGGTAGAAAGCACCAGAAGCTCCATCAGGGAGGATGAGGTAATACCTATTGTCTTCTGTGGTGGAGGAGGGGGATTGCCGCCCTGACTGGTTTCGAGTGAGATACATACGTTGTTGATTATCTGTATGCAACACGCTGCTGAGGACCTTACTTCCAGGAATCTGTGAGACGGGTCAAGTAGCAGAAGAAGTGACACTGACAGTGTTGCTGACTGATAGGATGTTGCAATGACGGTTTTGAGTAGAGGCATCATGGTGGTCACAAGAGAGGTGTGTTCTGCAAGCATTGCTCAATATAAACAGAATGACCATGTCATGTGGGAACAACCAACATTACAAAACTATACACTGGTGCAGGATTTCCAGTTCTGCTTTGTTGAACTTTATTATCACTCAATTATTGTGTAATTGTCATATCGGTGTTATATCATCATGCTAGAAGTTAAAAGAAACCAAATACTGCCTTTTTTATGTCTGAAGGAAGAAATCTACACGAGCACAAACTTCAACATATATCACAAATACTATGTGCACACAACAGTAAAGCGGAGCACATCCGCCTACTTGTATGTCCCTGGTACTTAAGAACCGAAACGCACACAGAGATAGTGACAGAGTGGCAGATAGGGAGAGAGCTAGACGCAGACATTAGTCTGGAGATCTTGATACTGTATGTCTCCTCCATGACATACTGCTCAGGGAGAGGGAGGCCAGGAGTGTCTGAGCTGAAGTCGGCCTGATAAGCGGGGCAGATAACGGGTTGAAGTGAACCTCAGACAGACGAGGACGAAACAGAAGGACAAGCAGACTGAGATACGTCTCTCCCTACAAACGCGAGGAGGAGTTTTTAGAGGAGGCCAGGGAAGACTGGAACAATGTCAGAGAGATAAGGAATAGACAGTATTCCGACGTATCTTCACTCTCACAGATACCCACCCTAACCCTAACAGTAACCCATCCAGAATAGGAGCTGCTTGAATAATCCAATCCCTCAAAGTACAAAGTCGGACGGTAACGCTAGTTATATTTTTGTTTCATCTGTCATATGTTTGTCCACAAATTCATGGCTGCTATTCATGCAGGTCTTCGATTTCAAATGACTTTTTTCTGTAGGATCAGCAGTGCACACACACACACACACACATGCATGTCTCTCTATAGTTATGAGGACACTCATTGACATAATGCATTCCCTTAACCTAATTGTAACCCTAACCCAAAAACCAAGTCTTGACCATTAAATAGGCACAAACAGGTTTTCTACCCTTATAAGGACTTTGCATTGACTTCCGTTCATCATGAACAGCCTAACCAAAACCTTATCTTTAACCTTAACCATGACCACTTCTGTCTAACCCTAATCTTAACCTAATCACACTTCACATCTGGACCCTTAACCTTAACTCATTTTTCCTCATTAGGACCAAGCTGTGGTCCTCTTTGGGTCTACTGGTGCTGGCAATGTCAGTGTTTATGCTGGAAGAGGTAACAAATATAAACTACATACACACATATCCACACATCAAGTGTACACAGGGGCAGCTGGAGGTGAGAAATGAACATCCAAAGGTCACTGTCTGCCAAGGGGTCATTCCCACCAGTCCACCACTGGCCAAACAGCCTGTGTCTATGGGTCAAAGGTCATCTCAGCAGGCCTGGTCATTAGCGCACAATGGAGCCCATTCTGGCCGTCTGTACCACTGTGTGTCTTGTCTTGTCAGTTTGTCTCGGCTGACAGGAGGTTTTCCGTGGATGGAGAGAGAGGTGAAGAGCGAAGCAACAACCGAGGGAAGAGGGGTAGAAAAGCACTTGTGGCCTCAGTGATCCTGTGTGTGAGAGTGTGTGTATGTATGTTTGTGTGTGTGTGTGTGCGTTCAAAAGCATCTGAGAGTCTGTGTAATGTGCAAATAGATAGATAGATAGATAGATAGATAGATAGATAGATAGATAGATAATGTATTGATCCTGAGGGAAATGTAGTAGATGTTTGCGTGGATTGACTACTGAATCTTTCAGGAAGGCAAGCGAGGAGTGTTTGTGCATGGGGCTATTTTTGACTTCCTCTGTGTGTGTTGGGAGCTCCCCTTCTTGGCTCACTCAGCACCTTGACATTGGCACGGGGCCTCAGTGGAGATCTGCTGCCTCAGCTGGATCACTCTCCTCCCTTTTCCCCTGACCATTACCCCCCCCCCCCCCACCCCCTCCATCACTCACTCCCCAACTGCTGCTCGACTCCCACCTCCTCCCCAGGCTCTTCCAGCTGCCCTTCACCGGGGGAGAAGAGCTTAAATCACTCCCTTCTCTGTGGAAGGATTTGCTTCGCCCCCCCCGTCACTCAGTCCGTCCCTCCCTGATAGTGTCAAGGAGTTTGGGGGGGGGGGGGGGGGGGGGGGGGGGGGCTCTGACTGTTCACTTGGGCTACTGTGGGAATGTAGGTGCCATGTGTGTGTGCGTGCTTCGAGAGCCCCTCCCAGTGCTCGCCGAGCTGGCCCAGTGTCCGTCATCAGGCTGTGCTGTCATTGCTGTGACAGCATGCTGTGGCAGATGGCTGCCAAAATATCAAAACAATCTCTTCTTAACTCTCATGCAACCAAGGGTTTAGTCGGGGCTAATTAGGTTCTGGTGTTTATTCATTAGTGGTGCGCTGATTATTTTCATAAACAAATTTTTGTTAACCAAAGCAATTTTGAGGTTTGAGAGGTCAGAATAGTGAACGTAAAAGATTTAAAGGATTAATTAACTCCGTTATTTGGGTAATGCTTTTTTTTATGTTTGTTTGTCTGTTATTTAGCAGCATAAAACAAAAGGATTACCACAAAACTTGGTGGAAGGACATGGTATGGTTCAGGGAAGAATTCATTAAATGGTGTGGATCTGGATGAGTTGGCAGACATTTTCAGACAGGGCGTTTTTTGTTTTGACATTTTTTGTAAATATCTTAGAATTAGAATATTAATTTAAAAAGAAAATTGCCATATTTAGAGAACTGATATCTATGAATGTGGCAGTGTAACATGGCTTAATTTAATTTAAGGGGACTGTTGGGCCTTGGTGGAGGTCTGAGCCCCCTGAGAGCAATTCAGGTTGGTTAATTAAATAGTTGTTTGGTTGATTTCATGCCAATAACAATCACTGCAGGTGTTGAAACTCTGTTGTGAACCTCAGGACGTTACTCCTACGTTGGCCGACTGTCCTGTGAAAACTTGAACAAAACAAGAGGACGCTGTGACTTACTGTTTAGAAACAGCCTGTTGTAACCAACTGTAAATATGTGGCTGGTCTTCTATAGCTGTAAACATAACAACGTGACTTTCAGCTGGTCACCAGAGAGATGGTCAATGCGCCAGAACGAAAGCGGTGATAGGCCTGATCGTGTGTCACTCAAAATGCAGTCACCCAATCAGAGAAGGGGCTCTAGAGGCAGGCGAAAACAGCCTGTTCTGTCTGCAGCTCCAGAAAGAGGCAGGAGAGAGGACATGGAAATACACATTGCAGCAGTTTTTTCCACTTTATACCACTGATATATCATCTTAGGGGTACCAATACCTCAAATCAAATCCCCAAAAGGTGTAAAATATGGGCCCTTTTAACCTTCCTCATACATACACGGTCACACACATGAAATGGGTTATGTCCTCCTGTTTTTGTTGTGTTGTTGTAAAAGTATGAAATGTGAATTGTTGCAGCACCTGCACGCTCCTGCAGCTGTCAATGTGTTTCCTCAGTGACAATGTCTGGTTTATCAAAAGCTAATACTTGTCGGTACTTTTTACTAATACCGAAGACACTAGGAATGCTGATTTAGATATTAAAAATACCACACAGCCATTTCAATTCCTAATTTCTCCAGGAAAAAAAAGTTCTCACACACTGCACACACTTATTACACTTTTAACCAGGCACTTACCTGAAAAATAATATAAATATATTATGTATCTGCTACACAACTTTTATGAAAGGACTACTCTTGATAATTCTAAAGTGTATGTTACTAAAGGAAATGAACAGTTAAACCCTAATATCACCCATTTAATTCAAATGATTCGTGATCTAACGATAACTGAATAAAATCTTAATATACTGTATGTTATGGACGAGGGCCTATTTTCCAGTGGAGCTATTTGATAATCACAGCCTTTAAAGCCCCTGTCGTCCTTATCTCTCCAGGCCCAACAATGACAGATGGTATCTGTTGCAAGTCGCAAGCCATCATGTCATCGTGCACAATAAGTCCTCCTACCCCACGTTTCCCCTCTTCACTGTAAACACAATGCACAGCAGGTGTGTCACACAACCACACAACTTTGTTTTGCATTCAAGTTTCTCTGGACCCGCCCCCTTTAAGGCTGTCTCTATATTTGTCTCCTTGTCTGCGTTGTCTCATCTTGTTTTTTTTTTTCTTCCGCCTTATTTCCTTTCTTTTTTCTTTCCTTCTTTTGTTCTGTCTTTCTTCTTTCATCTCCCCGTTCCCCCTCTTCTCTTGGCCGTTGAGGTTAACCACCACTTGTATTACACTGCATTACAACTCATCAACAATATGCCGGGCAGAAAGAAAAACAACCCACACTTGTTGTCCTCTCGCTGCCTTCTTCTCCCTCTGTCTTTTCTCTCTTTAGCTAAATCAGGGGCCAAAAACTGTGAATTGCCTCGAAACCCAATATGGACTCCACCCTGGAGATTACACGGTCAACTCAGCCAGCCTGCACTAGAATAACAGCCTGGCCTGCTCTCACTGTCCCCTGCCCAGTGTGTGTGTGTGTGTGTCTGTTTGTGATTGTGTTCACAGGAATCTTCTTTAACAATGTCACAACATGCATGTGGGTGTGCAAGTGTGCATGCCGGGACACATGCATTCGAGCATCCTCACGCATGTAAATCTAAAATGGTTTCCTGTGCAGGTTTGTGTTTGTGTGCATGTGAGCTTCCTCGTCACGTGGGCGTTGGTGAACCTCCGAGTTTCAGGAAAGAATCACTCATTGTCAGCTGTTGGAGAGGAATGTGTACTACTGCCCACAGCTATTGTCTTGATGTCTGTCACACCTACACTTCAGATCATTTCACACCTGCCAACAACAAGCACATCGCTCTGCAGTGACACCTCTGTCGTTGACTGATTAGTTTTTTTATTTCATGTATTAAAATGATATTCTAAATGCATATATTTGAGATAAGTTGCAGGAAATCGGCTGTGAGGGCTAATTATTCACTGGACGACAATTGCTGGATTATGTAACAGTGACCCACATACCACACAACAAAACTGCATGCATAACAACTACAAGTTTAGTAGGTCATGTCTGCAGAATTTCTGAGAACATTTGCTACAAAGGACCATTACACTGAACCATGTACCATGCAACATTTCATTATAGAATGAAGAACAAAAGTAATATATAAGTAATTACATTCAAACTTAAACATATATATAAAGCATGATTTATCAAGAAGGGATAGTTTCTTGCAGATTTAGTATGTTTTTTGTTGTCAGAGTACACAGCACACGTTAACTTTTAGACACTGTTTAAAATAAAAATATCAACAAGTTGTTTCGATAACATGAACAATACCAAAAGCTCAACTGTGGAATGCATATTCTAGAATCTAATAAATAATAGTGATCATGCCAAAAAATGTACTTATGACCTTCTTCAGTATATTTATTCTATTTGTATATATTTTGTAGAATATACACAGAAACCAAATGCATGATTAAGTTATATCTGTAACTATTTACCATGCACTTTCTCTTTCCATGCTTTAACAGCGTTCACAAATCCTATCACTAGTAATCTGTTTGTGGTGGTTGGACTCATTTTTTCCAACTGTATCAAAAGTCTGAATTTGACCATACCCGACCAATCAATAAATTGTATGACTAGGCATCCAGCATATATGGTTAAAAAGGGGGAGATAGACTATTTTGATTTGGTTTTGTGATGATTTGTTGTACTACCCATAGTTTAGAAAGCTGGATCCAATCTGAGGCCAGTCAGCCTGTGGTGATCGAGGCTTTGCTAATGCTAGGTCTGCAGGTCTGCAGCGCCTGAGTCAGGCCTACAACTGGGGCAGAGAGGCTGATTGTTTCCAGCCATGGTGGAGGTAATGAGGGGGTGGTGGTCATTGTGATACACGCAAACACACAATACACACACACACAGGCTGACCTATAAGTGAATGTTCATGCATGCATGTGTGTGTATTTGATTGCGTTTTTTTTTGCCACAGCACATTGTCTCCTTCAAACCACAGGGTCACTCGGCTATAGCTGCGCATTAGTGGTCACCAGTGCACACACACATGCATGCATACACACATACATGCAAACACACACACGCACACAAATCAACCACCACTGGCCTTGCACATGTAGATTTGCCACACACACACACCTTAACTTAAATCCACTCATCCACCTCACAGTGTTGTGTTTGATGCACGCCATGTTAGAGGCTTAAAGTGAAACCACATGCAGATAAGTTCTGGCAGATCGGCTAAAATCTCTGTCAAAGGGTGGCTGAGTCATGCCGGTACTGGGCGTGAAGTCATGCATGTGAGGTTGCTGCATCACAAGATGTAGTGTGACAAGCCTCGAGGAGAAAAGCTGACAAACACATAACACAAATATCCACTCTCCCGCACCGATGCACACAGACAGACACACTTACGTCACAGTAGTCTGGGAACAGAAGCGTTTGAGGAAGTAAACCCCTCTTGTGATAAATAGGACGTGTGAAGAAGATGCATTTCTATTAGAATAAACTTTCATAAGACAAAATGACTAATAGCCCAAAAAATTATAAGAAGCATTTCTCAAGTCATTTTCTGTAAAGATTGGAGAAGTGAGTTTTAACATCTTCGGGCCTGTTAACTGCCCCCCCCCCAAAAAAAAACTGTATATCCCCCGAAATACAACACATTAACCACACTATGCCCCAGTTTGTTCCAATGATCAGCACACTGACATTACAACTGCTCTCATGAGTTAAGACAATACTTTGTCTGCTTCCTTTCAGGCTGCTTTCTTCATTATCAAGTCTTTAATGATAAAACTAAGGCTATCACTAAAGCTTTATCACACTTTGTGACACTTTAAAAGCACCGCCATGAAATTGAGCGTGAATGGTGCGGTAACATAGGATCGCATTTTCCCACGCTTTAAGCAGTCGTACGCTAAGACTTTCCCATAGCTCAGACCTTCTTCATCAGCCAAACGTTCCAAATCTAGTGTGGGAGGAAAAGCCTGCTCTTCAAATCTATGGTTACGAAGGGCTGGGGCTGACCGAGTGTCGGTCAGCGACCACTGGCCGTAGTTTTGGCAGTTTGTCTTGTACCATTGCCACCAGTCAGTTTTTGTTGGTGTTTACTGCCATTGGCCTCCGAGTAGTTTGTTGGGTATATTAAGGCAGCAGGGCTTAATCTTTGCGAAGCACAATGTAACATAAAATAGTCCCTTACAGTAGGGTACGAAGAGGTTTAGATCTGCTTCTTTAACGTCGTAAGTTTCAAAAATTATATTTTGTCTCACAAATGCAGTAAAAGCTTCAATTTTTTATCAACACGTGGCAGTTTGAGCTCTAAATACCCACCAGATGAGATGATGGAAGGAAAAATGTCAGCCACTTTTCAGAAATGTGTTCACGAATTTGTGAGCTTGTGAATCACGTGATATTTTCTTGCAGCGCTGATCTGAAACTCTAAAAGTGAAAGTCCGGAGAAAAGTCCGGATCCTGGAGACAGGGGCATTCATGAGAAGTCGTAGAACAAATATTCATGTTTATTTTCAGCTGGTCGTCACCTCCAGACATCACTGCAAGTTCAAGTTTATTTTCTCTTACTATAGGATGAATCTGCATTTCTTTGCATCTTGCCTGGTGTGCCAGGGCTGGCAAGGATCTGAATTCAACCAACACAGTTAGTCACTTGTTCCTCCAGCATCACTGTAGCACATTAAACATTAAGCTGCCACGCGAACACTTGTTCTACCACAGAAGCTCCTGTTTCTCTGCTGTCGTGATCTGCACTTACTGTAGCATATAAACCCACTAAAGCATGAGATTGCAGTGGAGGAAAGTTTGTAATATCCTCTCCAGTAACAAATGAAACAGCAAGGACACTGAAACAGTTGAGTTAAGCTATAAGTTAATGTGTACATGAAGTCATGTCTTTGAGTGGGAATTTAAGAAAAACTCTGACACAATATTTGTTTCATTCAGAGCAGAAATAAATTCCCAATGGTATCTATGGTCCGTGGTTAGATGGCTTCCAGACTGCGTGAGTGACAGAGATAGTGCTTTTATTGTGTTATTCATTGACTGGTGCTAAGTGTCCCAACCAGGTGTTTCTCAGTTCATCAAGCACTCACCAGCAACCTAAAGAAAACAGAGCACAGGTTAATCATTTCAAAATCACCAGTTAAAAAACTGATATGAAATAAACAAACATAACCTCCTTCACAGAGGTAACAATTAAATCAAATCCAACAGAACAAAGTATATTTAGTGAATATAGTCATTGAGGTACACAAGGCTAACAATAACACAAAGAGTAAGTGGGTTTTCACTCCTGCTTCGTTTGATCTTTTCCATTTAGTCTGAACTAAAATAACAGTAAGGTGCCTCAGTCTTGGTCCCTGGAGCAAACTGATCTACGCTTCAGTTCATTTGTAGTTTGAAAATACTTCTTTGGAAAGTGGAGACAGCAGTAAACAATAGAAGAAGAAAAAGAAGCAGAAACATCTCTGGTCTCTCCAGAGTTGCCCAGGCTCGCAGGATTGCTTACAGTCTGCATCTGCGATGATGTAATACAGTTATTCATTTTAATAATGAGGAGGTTCCTGGTCTGGGTGAGTGCTGCGCCTGAAGCTGGTGAAATAGGTAGTGATACCACAATGGCATTACAGTGCCAAGGAAATTAACAGAATTAGCAGGTGAATATATTTTCTCCATTCAAACGGAAAGACATTAATTGACTATTTTACATCAGAAGCAAACAGAAGTCTTTTGTTAGTTCCCTAATTTTCAATATGAAACCAAAACTAACCGGATCAAATGATGTTCAGACTTTAAGACATGAAATGCCCTTAATCATCTCATGTTAAAGTGTTTAGTGTTGGTTAATAGCCTTTGTCACAGGATGGCAAGCCCTCTGTGACAGACCACTAATAATATGATGGCATATCATCTTAAAAATGTTAAGATTAAGATTAAGATGCATTTATTAGTCCCAAACACATGCACAGGCACACTCATGCAGGTAGGGAAATTTAACCTCTGCTTTTGAACCATCTGGTGCAGGACACACAGAGCAGTGAGCGACCATGTACGGCGCCCGGGGAGCAGATGTTGGGGGAGTAAGGTGCCTTGCTCAAGGGTACTAGACAGGGTAGGGAGAATCCTCTTGGATTTTTGGACAGATCAATCCAGGTTTGTCTTTTTGTTGTTTCTCCGTGGAGACGAACCAGAGATGAACCAGAGACCTTTTCTGCCCATAGTCCAAGTTTCTGCCACTAGTCCACCGCCTCTCCCAAAAGGTCTGGAGGATGTTCTTCACAGTATACCCCCAGTTTGTCATTCCTTTAAATCTTTCAGCCCACATCATTATGTGTGTCAGTGCCTAAGCTCCCACTTGCCAAGTCATCAGCCCCTTTTATGAGATGCTCATCTGGGCCTTGTAGGAAAGGAGGAAATTCCCGACCCCACTGTGGCTGTGAGGAGAGAAAGAGTCCGGAGCCTCGGGATGTACCACCTGGGATGGCTTCCCTGTTGATGTAGGCATCACGTAGCAGGGTGTGGTTCATAAGTACGCGACCGTGGCTGCTGCTCAAAGTCTGTAGTATATGTGGGTCAATCATTGGCAGGTTTTGTCGGTGGTGTAAACTTATTAGCTGTGGTTTTGGAAAGAAGGAGGAAGCACAGGAGATAGGTTGTCGACCACGTGCATTAAAGACAAATGTCCAGTAGATGATATATGCCCGGACTTCTGTACATCAGAGGCTTAGGATCCTTTCTCATAGTCTCAAATACCAAATGTACCTCTGTTGATCAAATTCAAAGCAGCCCTAACAAGTAGATTAGTGAACCACATATATTTGCATGGAACCAATCCTCAGTTTGCCCCTGTTCAACAGCCAAAGGCCATATTTGTATGATATCTGCAGTGTTTTGCCAGTTCTAATAGATTTACACTTCATATATATTTGCATACCGACGTGTATATGCTTTGCACATCAATGGATAACTTGTGTCTGCTAGACGTTCCCAGGAAGAACCAAGCAGAGAACGCGAGCTGGTTCCATTCAGGGCGCTCGGAGAAGGGCCAGCCCTGTGTATGAATAGCCTGTAATTGCAGCTTGATGGAAAACACTAATGCAGCTCGTAAAAAATGGGACACTGAAGACATGGCACGATTACTTTTTCCAGCAGACACAGCCAAGAGAACGCACCATGCCGAGCGCAAGTTATCAGGCCTCTGACCAACAAACAAGTAGCGATCAATACCAACTGCTGTTTGTTTTTGTTCTTGCTTCTTCTTCTACTTCTTCTTTACAGCTAAACCAATGTCCCATTATATTAAATCACATTTAAAAAGCCACCGCAAAAAGAACAGTTCACGACTATGAATCTGTCACTAAACAAGACAGCATAATGGTTGCATTATTAACAATATTGCATGCTTGTCCATAACCATAAAAAATATCAGCTGCGGCTGCGACTCATCACGGCTGTTAAGAGACAGACAGAGAGAGGGAGTCTGAGTCTTCAGGGGTGTTTTGCTAGACACACGCAAATCGACCGACACAGTGTTCTCCAACCACGGCCGATAAGGTTGCTCTGACAAACGCTGCAGGCTGATAATCATTCATCTCTCCATGCAGGATTTCTGCAGACAAGAGCCCCCATCTTGAGAACTAATCCAATGTCGCTGCACAATCGAAAGAGTCATGAGGTCGTGAGAGATCGGACTAAAGCTTCAGGCCCATTTGCAGTGAACCTTCACCGCCTTTGTTTGTTGAACAGTAAACTAGAGCAATTTCCATCAAAGTGAGGAAGTTTGCAGAGCGACGTCTGGATGAGCCCACATCGAGCTCCACAGACCAGAACATGGAAAACTTGGCTGTTTGCTGTTAATCTCCGGACTCCTGTAAAGGTGTTTGTGCGTGTGTGTGTGTGTGTGTGTAAGTATGAGTGTGGACTTTGTAGAAGGAGAAATGATGTACGTGTGCGCATGTGTCCTTGTTTGTGTGTGTCTGTGTGTGTGTGTGCGAGCGCTCAGCCAGTCATTCCCACACGTACTGATTACTACCCCTGACTCAGAGTTCCCATAGACCTCATTGTGCTGACTCATCAACCCGCCACTTTTGCTCCCCTTCTTCCTTTCACTGGTTCTGCGCTGCCGCCCCCCTCCATCGGCCTTTGTTTTGATTGATGGCAACATTATTTTCACCCTCTTGTACTAATTATCCCTTGTGATGATGGTAATGAGGGTGCGTCACTTGGGGACAAGCTTTGTAGGGTTTTCCCACTCTCTTTTTTTGTCACTGCGGTTTGTCCCCAGAGCAATTTGCGGGTGCAAAAACAAAGAGGAGCTTGTTGGGCGCTCACAATCAATAGATTATAACTGTGTTGACTGATTGGGAAAGAGAGGGAGATAGAGGGAGAGATAACGAGCAAGCTACTGGGAAGTAAAATTATATGTCTGTGGTTTGTCGTGTGTGAAGTATGTTTGCCACTGTACTTCTAAACGGTATGTTGACTGCCTTCTCATTAGATTTTATTTTATGACGATTTGGACTTGCATGGTTTCTAAATCTTGAAAATATAAAAAATAAAGTCTAAAATTTGAATTTTAGGCCTTAAACAGTGTTAAAGTAGGTACTACATGCTTATCTCAGTACTCTAGATCATATTTGAGGGTTATTCTGTCCCTGTCTACGTCATCTCATCGTCAGTTAAGGAGAATAAATTCTGGGACACATTTAACATCAACTTCATTTTATTATGGTCGTAAAAATACCTTTTAAAGTCTAAAATTGAACTTGTTGAAACATAAAAGTAATGTTGAGCAGGAACATCTTCAACTAACACTATGATTTTAATTTTTTTTAATCTGTTTCCCCGCAATTATTTGCAGAATTTCTCAGAATTCTCCAAGTCATTATTAAATATATCACATAACCAGCAGTTACAAATATATATGCAGTATAAATATATTTTCACTGGTAAAAAACAATGAAAATCACTAAGTCATTACTATTTAAAAAGGTGTTATAATGAAAGGTTTGACATTTTTAGCTGTAGAGGTGACTTAAATGATTCATCAAAGTATTTGCTCTTTAATATTTTGTTGATTGATTAATAGTTCCGTCAAAAAACGTATTTCAAGACTGCATATTAACATTTAACTCTTTGTCCAGACAAATAAAATCGTAGTAATAATTGAGTCCAGATCACACAAGTATTGAATACAATGTTGGACATTATAGGATTTTTTTGCTGAATTCAGTCATATTTGCATGATATTGCTACTTTGGCTTATTGTTCCACTAGATCTCTCAGCTAAGAGCCTGTAGATATGTCTCACTATGGAACGTCTTATTAAATATCATACCAGGATTGTGGGACGTAGAAATCTGGATATTTGTCCATTGTGACCGACAGAAGAGTGAACAGGGAGAAAAGAAGACAAAAAACTTTGACGCCGGAAAATAGCACAGTGTTGTAAACTGTTGTGTCTACCTGCGCTGACATGTGGCTAGCTGCTGCTGCTTGGTGTTTATACTGAAGATAAAAAGGCGGCGGTTTTGTGGCACACCGTTTGGTGCCAGTGTGTTTTGGACTTGACTGGTCATGAAGTTTGATGTGGGTGTCCATAACCCTCAGAGAATGGATGTGTTTGTTCTTGATGACCCCAAGACCTGAAATTAAATATTTATTCAATAAACTAGCAGCCAGATTGCTGTTGAATTTTATAAAGCAGACATCAGATGCTGTCTTGCTGTTACTGTCGGGACTGTGAACAAATAACAGTGTGAAACGAGGTAAGATATTTATCCTTAGTAAAAAGAAACTATCCATACTGGTTAGGTGGAGTTAGAAAGTTTCTAACTCCACCTAATCCCTTTTCCATTCACCTTCTTGTTCAGTTTTACAATTTTTTTTCTCTCGGATTTAACTGAAGAGAATAAACCTGTGGGAAGCCTTTTTTCCATTAAACTTCTACCTTTCCACCATCTGAAAACTACAATTTCAAAACTTAATGTCCTCTATTTTACCAGAAAACAATTGTTAGACCAGTGTTAAGTGTGAAACCTAGATTACTCTCGTCGTTCCCAGTCGTACGTGCACCGTCCAATCATTTGGGCTATTCACATAACTTGTCGCATGCTGTGCGTGGCTCGCCAATACACAAACATGGATCAGCTGGAGGCAAGAGAGTGCCAACAGGTCTGTCTCTACAGACATCTCTATGCTCCCTCATTAATGTCATAACGAAGGAGCATAGTTTCCAAGATGGCTCCTGGAGCGCGACTGCAGATTCTGTTATGTGGCATTCTGCAGGAAATGACTGAAAGAACTCCTCGACCAGTATGTCCACGCAAAACAGTGCAGACCAGCCCGATGGCTGTTGGAGGAAACAAGCCTTTTTTGCCTTCTTGCAGCGGTGGGGTTGCACTTTTCTCAGCAGCGACACCTGCAGTAGACTGCCCAGAATCACTCACGCCTCAAGTACTGTAAAAATGAAAGGCGAGCATATCACTGGCTTAAAGTGGAATGTAGACGCTGCCTGTCTTCTCAGTAGTTTTTGTTGTGAGTTTTATAATTGTCTTATAACATGAAGAGACTTTCCTGCTCCCTCTTACATTGTCACTGTCCCGAAGTTTCCCGCCACTACATGCAGCTTTCCTTCACCCTATCCCCCCCGTAGGCCTGCTCTTGCGGCCCCGTATCACATTCCCGCCGGCCTGTCCATCACTGGCACAAGGCCCCTGCTTAGCGGCGGAGAAAGTCCTCGGGGTCAGCTCATAATGGACCTAAATGCAGCTCATTATCCTGATAAGGCCCGGGCGGTGGCCGGGCAATGGCTGCCTGGACTGGCTGGATGACAGCCACATCGATCTGACAGGTAGACAGAGGTAGGCACAGCCATGGCGGCTATCTGATGGACCCGGCTGACAGATCCAGTTGCACCGGCCTGCTGCTCTGAGGCAATGGAAGGGGGTGGAAACTGGACGCCTCCAAAGCCGCACAATGATCTCTCCAGTTCCAGCCCTCTGCTGTGTAATGGAGTGATGTGAATGTGACTTTGATTTCCCCCCGGGGCTGTGCACTACAAAACATATGTAGCTTAATGTGTCAATTTACTGTATGTGGGAGGTATTAAGTCATTGTTTTTTTTTCTTTTCTGCAGCCAATTGATTATAATATTGGACATATTGGGTCAGTGCCTACCGAGACTGGATCTGTGTTTGTGTTAGTCATTTTTTGCAGTTGCAGGACTTAGATTTTCATACTACAAAGATCAAGGATGGAGAGTTTTTACTTTTTTTGTGGATGGAAATGCAGTGATCTGTCTTTTCTTGAAGTTTATTCCCAGATGATGGGGAAAGTGAAAACTTATCTCACCTCAGTGGCTCCATTTTCTTCTATCACTTTGATTTACGACTATGCAGGAGTGAAGTATTAGATAAGAATATCTTTTGCAGTATGTTTACGTGTGTGTGTGTGTGTGTGTGTGTGTGTGTGTGATTTTCTCTGTGGTTTATTCACACATGGACGAAGGCCACATTGTCCGGTCACTATCAGGCCTTGCCATCAGGCTAGGGGAGGTGGGGGGGGGGGGGGCTGTCAACAGCCCCAGGCCCCTGGGCGTCTAAGTAGCCACAGATTCTCTTACAGCCAGATGTCGGCCATAACACGCCGCACACTCTCACTCACAAATCAACTTCTTCATGTCTCTCGCACCCACAACAGTATCCTTTCTCCGCTCTCTGCCCTGAGGTCTTTCAGTGTAGGTGTCTGCCTCCAATTTCTCTGCTTGTGTGTGAGTATGTGTGTGTGTGCCGCTGTGGTTGTGTGTGTGAGGGTGTGTTTCGACCTGTGTTGATATGCCCGGCGAGGGCATGTTGGGCCGATGCCGATTTTCTATCAGTGGGTGTTTGGCAGCCATGGCGAAGGGGGGATGAGTGTCATACAACGTACAAATCTCACTCTGCTCTCTTGCCTTTGGCACACACTAATGTCGTATAGGGTGACGCGGTAAGAGATAGCCCCAACTGGTACGCTTAGGGCACTACACACACAAAATAATTTTACTGCACATACACACAAGCATCTGGGAAAAACACAGGCACACGTACCAGCTAAATGCACCAATGGAAAATGATTGCACACACTACCACACACACACATACACAGCGATACCAGCTCTTGTTTCATGGTTTTATACTTTGCAGTATATACTGTATTGAGCTTTCCGGAGGGGAGGCATTTTGAGGGCAAGGAGGTATGTGCCTTGATAAAAGAGTGGTTGTTGAATGGGTATCATGCTGCTCAGCATACTTAACCACAATCACACAGAGCCATAATTTTGACAAAGCATTCCCGGTGAAGTTAGCAATTTACCATCTCCAGCATGAATCCATGTTATTTAGACGTGTGCTATACCTGCACGCCTCTTATGGAACCGTGTGCTTAAGCAGATTAGGAAACGTTTTTCATCCTCAGCCGGTGTTCTCGACGGATCGTCTGCTGCCGGCCCGCTCCACACCTAAAGATGTCAAATGCCTAATTACTGCCTTCTGTCAGACGTGCAATTACAGCCGACTGCTCTTGGTCTTTTTTTTTTGCAGCCACCAACAAAGCTGTGGAATATCACTTAAAGTCTCATCTGTTTTTTCAACTTGAAGTCGAGCCAAGGACTGAATTAAAATATGGGCGTCAGTGATATTCTCTGAAATGTACCATGTCTGCTTTTTTATGTGGTATTCAGTCTAGCTAGGAGGACCGGAGGTGACACTGTGTCCTGATGTGACCAAAGTGACATAAGCTGATTTCAGACCTGCACTGAACTCTGGATAATCTCCAAATATTTCCAGGGTTTGTCAGAATAGAGAATAGGAGGCATTAAACTCAAAAAAACATCTAAAATATCTTAATTTTTGCCGATGCACAGAGAAACCTGAAAGCTCAAGAGATTTTTGTGCTGTTGTGAACGCATCTAAAGGAGAATCGCCTCCTGCCTTCTTCATATGTGAAGGGCTAACTCCAGAGAAAGTCAGGAGAACATTTTCAAAGTTAATGTCTAAAAAAGGCTACACACTATTTCTCACACACACACACACACAAACACACACACACACACACACACACACACACACCCAGAGAGAGCACCCACCTCTGTTTCTCACATCACTCTGAAACAGCTCCTTGTTCACCTCCGACGAGAGAGAGGTGGGGGAGGTAGTGAGGGATGGCGAAAAAGAGACAGAGAAATGCAAGAAAGGGTGAGAGTTGACCTTTGGGTCTTGCTGAAGCGAGCTCTGTAAGTGAGGGGGCGGGTTGCTGAACTAAGCGGCTAATTCATTTCCCCAGAGACCCCCCCTTCCTCCCAAGCCCTTGCACACACACACAAACACACACACACACACACACACCCTTCCCCTTGTGGATGGGCCCAATGATCCAGGTGCTGGCCTCTGCGGAGATTGCAACATGGCCTCAGTTGACCCCGAGGGAGCCCAGCTGGGGTGTAAGGTCATGGCAGAGTCCTCCCACTGTCTGTCCGTGTGTGTTTTTGGCTGTGAAGACCACAGGCGGAGCCTAAGGAAATATGGCTGCCGCAGGGCCCCGCCTGACCCCTTGTCATTTTTTTCCGTCTGTCGACAACAGGAGACAGGAGGAACGGAGGTCTGCAAAGTTCAGTTGAGTTCAGACGTTTAGTTGGAGATGTGAAGAAACGGGAAGCAGCTACAATGTTACCGTGTTGAAACAAGGGGTGATTTAGGGTCGTCTGACTTTAATACGGCACAAATATCTGCTCATTATGTTTGGTTGGAATATAATTGGCTGTTTTATGATAATTAGCTTGTTTTTGGATCGTTCCTCCCGTCATTGACTTGTCAACCTGGCAATATTTGCATTTCTCACCAGCATTTCTATCAACACTGTTGAAGACAAGGATCCCCGGCATTCAGCATCGTGCATATGAACTTGGCACACAAATAAATTTCTCCCTTTCGCGCCATTTCTCTTTTTACCCTCCTCCCCTCCTCGATTCTCTCCATCCCTGCCCTGTCGGTGTCTCCTTTCAGCCTGATGCTAAGTCAAGCAGCTGTCTTGTTTTGGGTTACGGCGAATGACGCTCAGGTAACAAAAGCTCCACGCTGCCCTGTCAGCACTTCTGTCTGCGGTGCGCTGAGGCAGATGTTAGCTGAGGCTGGTGAACCAGTGCACTGCCCCCAAACGCTGCACAGACGGCACTGAGGGGTCTATAAATAAGCAATGATCACTTTGTAATAGACATAATGGTCATGAATTGGAAATGCTCTGTGGGGAAATTAAAAGCCCAGCATGGGTCTTGTATTTAAAAAGCCTTTTTACTGTTTTGTTTATTATGCAAATGTTTCCCATCCCCTTCTTCAGAAGTTATTTTGTCCTCACAAAGAAACTGAAATGTTTCTGTAGGTCCAGTAAGTCCAAAGTGATTAATTACTTTTAAAGACCTCTTTTGACTGTGTGCAGCTCAAAGGCACAGCAATACTTTGTTACTGAAATTATTAAGTCATAGCTTCAATTTGTCAATGTTTAGCTGCATTACTTGCTGACAACATAAAGTGAAGAGAGCACGAAGAGGCTGAAAGCTTAAAGGCAGTTGTAAGCAGCTTTATTTTGGATTTATTTTGATGATTTAATAGTAACTAGTAGGACACTCAGTGAGTGCGGATTGGCCCTTCTATCACCATATTGCATTTTGACATGAGATATATATCCTGTGGAAGAAATTTTTTATTAACTGCTCCCCTTAAATACAGGGAAAAAATATCCACTATCTAGTTGAAAGAAATTTGTATTACTGTTCAGAGACTATATAAAGATAATTCCTCTGATAAAGATATTTATTTTTGATTGAAAAAATCCAAATTAAGATCTCTGTATAATTTCTCAAGAAATTCACAAAAATGAAGAACATCTCACGGATTGAAAAAAAAAATCCCTGGATCAGCACCACAATGTAACAGGTTCTTCCTTGACACACACTGCATCCTTCTACCAAGTTTAATGGAAATCTGTTAAACAAACAGAACGTCCTTGGCGAAGGTTATTAAATTGAATGTTGTAGCGGAAAACACATGTTACACTATTATGTATTTTATAAAGAGTTGTTCCCAAGAGGGATTCAGGATCCTGACACTAAATTCACGAGCGGGAAAAGCAAGTGAATTCTCTGTCCGTCGAGCGTAATGGGCCCGCTGAGTGAAGACAGGATCTATAGATGTGGTGCAGTGTCGTGAAAGTTGCACAGACACGAAATTGACGCGGCAGGAAACAGACGACAACAAACACACAGGGAGCATCTGCAGACTGAATAATTACAGACTGAACAGAGACAAAGATGGTGAAGAGACACACACGCACACACTGTGCAGTGAGGGCGGCTGGGGTTTTAGGGGATAAAGAGGGATAGACTTTACACACTCGAGCCCAATCCCCGCCCCCTCCCTTCACTCTATGCTGGATTCAAACAGGGAACCGAAAGATACTACTCACAAAGATGCTGAGTGACAGGAAGAAAGGGAGAAAAGAGGCTCCAAGAGAAAGACGGAGTGGCACCTAGTAAAGGAAGAGACAGCGTGTCTTTACTACTTCCTGCCGCCTGGCAGCTGAAGCCGAGAGGAAGAGCCTCGTCTCCCTCTGCCTCCTTTTAATTATGGCCAATTACAAGGCTAGCACGCCAGGACTTATTACACGGCAAGCAGAGAGCCCCCCTCGAGTATGTTTGTGGGACTGAGGCGCATATTATGGTGGTTTAGCGTAGCGAAATTTCCAAGGCCCGGGCTCCAAGGGGCCTTTGCAGTTCTCTTTTTGTGGTATTAATGAGAACTGAAAGCATGAAAATGCAGCAGTGGAAGAAGGCCCCCCACTATAAATGAGAAGCGCTCTTCTCTAGTTTGAGGCAACGGGGGGGACAGTGCTCCTATGTGTCGTTCCTCAAACTATGTTATGGTAGCCGGTAATGTCTTTATCATAATTGTGTAGGATGAAGGGGTAAAGGGGCAATGAGACAAAAGAGCTGAAATGGTGGTCCTAGAGAAGTTGCATAATAGGAAGAGAATGAGTGGAATTAAGGCTCCTATTATACTCCCATAAGTGCTGTTGGCATGTCAGGGTTTTCCCGGCCGTTATAAGACTTAGGCTCAGGGCCTAAGCATTTCTGCGCAGCTCCTAAACTTCACAACCAGAAAACAGTACGCTGAGGGTTCTCTACCCCTCCGGAGAGAGAGGGAACTGTAGTGTTCATAATATGGACACTTACAGTTACGTGTTAGGATTACGTCTTCAGTCCTTCCGCAGCTGTTGCATTATGGGTTATTTGTAACTCCATTATGTCGCAGAATGGCAAACCTTATGACACCCGGATACTAAAGAGTCCAGGCTCTTCTTTAGAAACATATGAGTCTACTTCTTGGCACACATCTTGTGTTACATCCCTCCTCCGGTTGGCAGGTGCAAATAGGGGGGATCCCGGGCCTCGCTCGGCTCCTTTGTGGCTGTGAGTGTCTCGGACACCTCCTTGGCATGAGGTGCGAGGGCACGACTGCCGGCGAGTGCCAAGTTTGTGCACTGGTGACACGGTTTGCGCAGAATAGGGATTTTCATGCTTGAGCATGTGACAATGCAGCATGATGTCAGGTGGGTGGTCACTCCATTCGGCCTCGCCGGTTTCTCCATTCTGTCAGTTAAATGGGTAATGATGTGGTAACTTCACATCATCCATGAACACTGACCTAACCCGCGGGGAGAGTTTTCCTTCCTAGTTACGTCCTTAATGTCACACACCTGTGGGCTATTTTTGGAACAATTATGTATTAGTAAAAAAAAGAAAAATGTCAAATATTAGTAGACAAGGGATTGTATAACGACAACATGTGGGTTTGCCTACAATCAGCTTGCGCATGAATTTCCACAACGTGTTTCAGTTTTTTTTCTCCTCCTCCTTCCCTCCCTTCTTGCAGCTGCACGCTGGACTTAGCACAAGCTTTTAGTGGTGCGGGGAGACGTCGGTGGCACAGCATGCTAAACAAAGCACCTCCTGATATTAAATCACCTCATCTCCAGCTCACTGCGGGCCAGTTTTCGGGGGGGAAGTGGGATTCCCGGGATTTTGAGGAGCATTTTAAGCCGCTGATTTATACCCTTGAGCGGCATAAAAGTGATGAATTGCTCACCATGAGGGGAACATTGTTAAAATCTGCAGCGGAGGAGAAGAGGGGAAGGTGACGGGGAAGATGGTGAGAGGGGAAATACTACACGTTAAGGGGAACAATGCAAGAGCCGTGAAACATGTAGCTGTCTCTCGATTTTTTTCACTGGGACAAAAATCAGGACTTGAACTGCACTTGAACCACAGTGATTAAAATTAAAAAGTTAAATGAATCCCTCAAATCACCACATGTCCGCTATCTCAAAGCCTTCCCGCATTTACTGTAATCGTCGGAAAAAGATTTTAGGCAAAATGTTGTCCGTCTCCATAGTGACCTGTGATGTTTTTATATGAGAGCAGGAACCCACACTTTTTATTTTAAAACACCCCCCCCCCCCCCCCCCCCCCCCTTCCCCACAGAACGGAAGCCCCTCCGGCAGGAAGCTCACAGCAAACATTAACGGGGCTCTGACGTTAGTGACACATTACAAATCCCATCCGCCACAAAGCTCCGGTCACCCACGCTTGTTATTTGCGCTCAGTCCCATTCATCCCCACCAGGCATTTCACACACTCTGCGATTGTCTCCCGCCTTCTCTCCTCTGTCTGTTTGTCTCGTTCTCCTTTCTCTCACTCTCTATCATGCAAACACACACACACACACACACACACACACACACACACACACACACACACACACACACACACTCACACATTCACCAGACTGAGCTCATCCGATCAGCATCTTATCAGCCGTCTTGTGAGCGTGCCGTTGTTATGACTGAAATAGTTTCTATTCCAGGAATAGGGCTGACACTGAAATAGAACATTCCCATGAAGCCTCTCCGTTCAAACATTCCTCCAAATGCTGCTTTCAGGAACTTCTCGTCATCACGGGCAGCTCAGCTCATCCCTGAGCTCATCCCTCCTACCATGTTTTTCATCCAAAGGCACGGGATGTGTGAAAAACCATGAGCTGAGCCAAGAGCAGATTCTCCAGAGAAAAGATACATTCTTCAGCCATGACGTCTCGAAGACCTTTTTTCATGTGAGATTTGTAAATATTTGGCTTGATAAAAATGCAGATTATTTCAAACATTTGCAAGTGTATCGTATACGCTTGCTTGGGTATGACCTTGAGTAGTGGGATTACTTTAGAGAGGGCTTAGACAACTGGTTGCAGCCTTCTTTCTGTAACTCTAAAAGTGGCCTGCACTAATTATTTAAGCTTGACTCAGTACACAGGACCCTGAACTGGAGAATCAAGTGTTCCATTGTCAGGAACAACAATGGTGCTTACGTTGATGGGTTCCAGCCACCACCGCTGCAGAGTGCTGGCTGCCTGTGTATTCAATATTTATTAACATTGAACGTATCACATGTCCAGATCCCACCGAAGTCGACACTGCACCGTCACATGTGAAGCTGGTGACATGAATGGTTCTTTTAATATGCAAGCAGCAGCTGTTGGATATAGCAGATAGTTGCCATGTTCCCTCGACGTTTGGTGTCACTTAACGCGAAGGCACATTTTCACTAAGCCCCCTAATTAACGGACTTTTCTCTCTGACACATCCCCTCTCTTTCTCCTCTCTTTTCAATCCCACCTTCAACATGTGGCCTCTCACACACACACACTAATGCTCTCGGCTAGTTGGGCCAGAGAAAAACAATGAGCCGGAGGTCCGACCGTGTTCCCTCTCCACCCAGTGGAGCCTTTGATGGGGCCAGGGGTAGCCATGGAGTGTGTAGCCTGAGGAGCTCAGGGGAGCTCAGGGGGCAGCGAGCAGCCGTTCCTCCCCTAAACCCCGTAACTCCATCTTGGGTCATGAGCTAGAGGAGCGGCAGGCACGTGCCACAGGAGCGCAGGAGGCCCCCCCGGCCCCGCTGTTGCTCTTGGACGATGTGGCTGTGTGAGGCTGCTATTGAGCAGGACCCGGTATCGAGTTCTTTAGGGGGCCTCTGAGATGAGACGGAGAGATTTTGTACAGGTGCTGGTGCCTAAACGAACACACACACACACACACACCATGCATCGACATGACCTATGAAGATTTGCACAGCTGCGTGAACAGGACTCCTCCCTTGCCAAACGTAGAGGTAGCTCTCTGTGAAGCACACTCCAACACACACACAGAAGAAGAACGGCTTCTCCTCACCGGCCCACTGCTCACCAGGCAGCTCAGGAAAAATAAAGTTCAAGGGCCTGGCTCGCCCTTCTTCTACATTAATTACTTTTATGTGTTTATTCAACTCAAAGCAAAAGGGAGTCTCCTGATAGAGCTCGTTCATTTCAGACACCACTACTTTTCCTTCTCTTTCGTGGTTTTGGATGACGTTCCGTTATGATCATTTAAATTAATTTTCCCTCATCAATCTGCACTCAGTACCCTGTGATGACAAAGGAAGACTGAATTCTAGAAATGTTTGGAAATGTATTTAAAAGGAAAAACTGAAATATAACATTGATAAGTATTTATTTAGTACCCTTTACTCAGTTCTTAAAGTTGGCAGCACCGAGGAGCCCGACAAGCTTTGCACAACTGGATCTAAGGATTTGCTGCCGTTCTTCAGTGCAGATCCTCTGGAGCTCTCTCAGGTTGGTTGGGGGCCTGCTCATCCATATTCAGGTATCTGGGGATTTTAAATTAGGTTTGAGTTAGACGTGTGGTTGGGAATCTCATCAAGCCATACCCATGTTGTCTTGGCAGTGGAAGGTGAGCCTTCAGCCCAGTGTGATGTCCTTAAAGCTCCGGCCCAGGTTTACACTCAGGAAAACTCTGTACTTACTTCATTCAGCTTCGTCTGCTGCTGAGAAACCTCCCGACAGCATGAAGCTGCCACCTCCATGCCTCACCGTTGAGATGGTATTTGGCGGGTGATGAGAGCTGCCTGGTTTTCAGACATTTGAATCGAAGCCATGGACTTCAGTCATGGTTTCTTTAGACCAGAGAATGTTGTTTTTCTCAAACTTCACACATCTTCTGTCTGGCCATCATAAAGCCCCTTGCTGGAACGCTGCAGTGATCCTTCCTGAAGTTTATCCCATGTTCTAACAGCTGGAGCTTATCCGAGGTGACCATTGGGTTCTTGGTCACCTCTTAAACCAAAGCTCTTACCCCTGATTGCTCAGTTTGCCTGGGTTGGCTCTGAATTATGAAGGCCTCTGAGCTCTGACGTGGTGAGGCAGCGCTGGAGTCTGCATTGTGCGGATAATCAGCTCACTACACATGAAGTAACTGGAAATTTCCTGCCCGGCTTTAAACAGATCTTCATCTAGGAAACAATTCGTCATCGTGAGCTGCAGCTGCACACTTCACTGCCACTCGCTGGGCAGAGCTGCAGCACTATGTCACATATGCCTCTCTTCTCTTTTTTTTTATGTCCTTCACACTCCCAGCCTTTTCTCTTTTCTCTGCTTCTACATCTGTTCCTTCGGATGATTTTTCTTCTTCTCCTTTTCTCTGATTCCGCAGCCCTCTCACTTTCCTACGTTGTTTTTAAGTAAAGTTACCTGATCGACTTGACAGAATCCCTGTTACTAAAGAAGTTGTATGTACAAAACATAGAAAATCCATAAGGACCAATTGATTTCAGATTTTTGAATATGTTTATTACTGGGGCACAATCAGTCATATGTAGTCGAGCAGACTTTTATTTATTTTTTGTTGAGTGTGAAATTAGATTCCTCCAGAATTTAAGTGCAACATTGGAAAATGGGAAAACACAGGAGTAAAGAGTTATCTGAAGTTCAAAATGTGTAACAGCATGAAACAAACACAAAATAATGAATACACAAGTTCAATAAATGGAAGCAGAAGGCTAGCTTTTATCGCCAATGAAAATGCTTTACATTGGAGATACACACACACACACATTAATACAGCTATTCCATACACAGCACTGAGCCCTGATGCACAAAGCTATTTTATCTATTTTACTTTAAAAACAGTTGATTCAAATATCAAACAAACAACTGCAAGTTTTCATGGAAAACATTCTCTACAGTCATGACCCTTTATATATACACAAGCACATCTCTGATCCACACACACACACACACACACACACACACACACAGCCTTTGCGTTTTTGCCATTCACCACTCTGCACTCTCCTCCCCTCCACTCCCCTCCGCTCCACTCCTCTTCCCTCCCTCCTCTCCAGATGTGCAAAGACAGAGGGAGCCCAGTCACATTCAGTCAAGTCAGTCACTTTCTCCCTAGAGTGAGAGTGAAACACCACCTGTGTGTCTTTCTGCATGTGCTTCAAACGCCTGAGCCGTGACCCTCCGCCTCACCGCAGGCCCGTCCGAAAAAAAGGCCTCGCTGATGGCTTCCCAAGCTGGAGGACGATGAGGTGATGTAGGGGGAGACAGGGAGTCATCTTCAGACTGCCATTTAAAGTATTTTACTCCACTCTTTTGCCTTTTCTACCAGTACATGAGATCTTTTTTTACTTGTTTGGGTTTAAACTTACTTCTTTATTATAGCCTCTGTCACAAATCCTTTCCAAGGACTGATCACTTCTCTTCTGTTGCTAAAATGCAGAATAATCACTTCTCTTTAGCTCCTTTCACACTGGACAAAAAAGTCAGAAACATCTGTGGCTCTTGTCTTCAGTGTGAAATGTTTCCCGGATGAAATGACTCTGCTGTAGTCATGAGAATTTATTTTCGCCGGCCCCTTTTCTGTGCTGTGACGTCTTTTAGAGATCCAAGCACTGCAAGCGGCCCAAAACGCTGCTGTTGAACCAAACAGATTCACCTCATTTCTAGATAGCTTTTGGGCTACATGGCACAGCATGGCTAGGTTTACGGTGCTATTCATACAAGGACTGCTGAGAATGTCTTGCTACTGTATAACTTATAAAAAATCAGTAGGCGAAACCACTACTACTATCTTTTGTTTTACACAGTTTTTCTTGTTTGAATCAAGTGTCATTTTTCTGGATTCTTGTGCAGCGATTTCCTTAGGTTGTCTTCTGTCTAGATTCTGACTTGCATCTCTACACAAGTCTTGACACAAGTTGACTTATAATGGGGGGGAAATGTTCCTTTCAGAGCTTGATAATAGGCTCGGGAGGACTTCTGCAAAGGTTCCCAAACTTGGAATTGATGTTTGTTATCATAGAGAAAAATTTACAATTATGAGCAAAAAAATTAGACTGACAGAAGAGTGACAGTACAATATTACAATATAGCAGCATTGCACTAGAGTACAGTTATGCCATTAAGCTAGAAAAGTTGAGCCTGTGTCATAGTAAAGGGTCAGAAAAGAAATAAAGTCTGAACCAATCAGGAAATAACGAGACTGGTGAAGTCAATTCAAGAGATGAAGAAAAACAGAGTGAATCTTTGCAGCGAGGAGAAAGAGTTCACTTAGGTGAGGGTGAGGAGAGGGAGAAAAAAACTCCCCCCCCCCCCCCAATACTGAGCCCTTACAGGCCCCAGCAGAGTGGTGATCCAACACCATGCTTTATAGCCCACAGGGACCAGGCTTAAATCTGATAGTGGGCCTCTTAATGCACACGTAAAGTCAGCACATCCCTCAGCCTGGTGAAAATGGTCCACGTTGCGTCACCTGAACAACAATAGACACTTTATGTGCGTGCCATTTGGATGAAGGTATTCCTTACATTCTTACTTAATTCTGATCTAATGTCCAGGGAAGCCGTGACATACGTATCTGCTGGAGAGAAGGAGGCGCTTGATGCTATCCACTCTGCAGCCCTGGACTTCTGAGTCTATACGTAGAACTTATCAATTACAAACTTCAGACTGTGTTCAAACCAATAATGCAGATGTGTCAAATGTCTTCCTTAGAGGCAGTATTTTCTCTTTGTCCCAATACTTATAATAGTAAAACTAGAACACAGCTATAGCTGCTGTCAGACATCAACTGAACTCCAGAGATTCTCCCGATATTATCTGGAGAGAATGTCCAAGTCAGTTGCTCTGGAGTTCTCTGGAGTTTCTCCTGCCAGCCCCCTCAAATAAGCCCATCTGTAAAAAGTAGGAGACTCTCCAGAGGATCACCATGAGCAAATGCGCGTGTTCTTGAGGTTTCTGACATGCTGGTGTCAAATCGCAAAACTGAAAACGGAGACAAATATTTCAGGATGAAGAACATGTGTCATACACAAAAAAAAAACTTGGAAAGATGACAAGATTTCACCAGCAGTATTTATTACTCTTTGTCCTGCTACATTTTCTCCTGTACTTGCTACTTATTTGTATTTTTAAAAGTAATAAACCACAAGAGGGGAATCGGTTCATTGATCCAATCAAGGTGGGTAGGTAACATTTTACTTGAGTATATCTTACTTACCACTGGCTGGATGATGCAGCTCTGCACTGCTCTCTCTCCAAAGACGGATAAAGTTTTCCTGTGTGAGGATTTTGTTTCCTTATTTGCAGCATAAATGTTTGGAAAGGTAAAGACTAGAAATATATATTCTAACTACAGGTTAAAATAGATTTTGTCAGGTTTGCTTCTTAACTTTGTAGTGAAATATTTGTGTCAGCCCTGAAGAGATTATATCCCTTGAAATGCTGAAGATGACTTTGACCTTGACTACGGAATAGCTGGAGCGATAGCCCGAAAAAGATATTTACTCTGCCAGGATTATCTCTATGTGACATATGGTCTGGAATGGCCCAAAGTAAACAGTTCTCTTCTTATCGCAGGCTCCAGTTAAGTCTCAAGATTGGTCTGTGTTATCTCGTCAGGGGGAGTGCTGCAGTCAGCGTTTTCTCTCCAACTTGCACTAGTGTGACGACTGCGTGAGCGCTGCTTTAGTTTTGTAGCTATCAACCCTCTGGCAGAAGGAGGTCATAAGAGATATGGTGATCATAAAGGTGATCCTAAAGCAACAAGCGAGGTTAAAGCACGCCATCGAATATCACTCCATCATGGTCCTAGCTGCTGAGCCAACACACTAACTCCACAACAAATCTCGGAGTTTGCCACTACAAAGCCTAGGTCAAGAGGCCAGGGAGACAAACAAACCCTTGTCTGTCGTTGTGTTTGGACAAGGATTTGTTCCGGAAAAGCCTTCACTCCGTCTTCCTTCCTGATGATGTTTTTATTTGCACTTGGCCTCCCACCAGCACATCAGCTGTTTACAGTGTTTGTTTGAATCGTTTCTATTTCATTTAAAAAAATCAGAAAGAACGGTTGTTTTGAGCTTCATCTTGTTTGGACAATGTTAGTTTGTTTCTTGACCTATAAATATTTCCAGACAGGATAGACATCCTTCCCATCAGCGGAGGTCAACCAATTAGAGGACGGATGTCATTGGTGTAGAGGGCTAATAGATATAGTTTTATGTCTGACATCACAGGGTAGAAGTGTGGAAACATTAAAACCGCTACACATTGATTCTCCTGCCCTACGGTCCTCAGGTTATGTTTCTGGAGTAGATTTTCCTGATACTGCAATACAACTGTCATAACTTCCTTGCCGCAGATTTAACTGAAAATAGTTAATTTCTAGTCAATACATAAAATGCAGCTTAACTAATAGATCCTTTCTCTCTAGTTTCCTGTGTAACTAACATGTGATCAGTCAGCTGGACGTCCCATGCCCATTCCTTCTTAACTGCATTAGTGATGTGTATTCTAACGATATTACAACATTACAGTATCATATGTGTCTTGCAATGTTGGTCGATTAGAATTAGTATTTTAGCCAAAATCTCAAAATTGAACTTCAGATGTTATTTCGATGTAGTTCTCCCTCAGTGAGAGTGCTCTTATCTTCACTGTGCGACTACCCCCGGTCTTGTTGCATCCTCCCAGTTATTTTAGTTGATGGTTCAGTAGTGTGCTGGCAGGAGTGGTCCGGATGTTAGGGGTTGGCTATAGAGAGGTTAATCAGGATCAGAGCTCAGACCCTCCAGCCTTGTTCAGAACCAGTAAAGCATTCAGCTCTCTGTTTTCACAATACACCCTCACTGGCATTAGTGCTGTGTCACCACACAGGGCCTTGTATGTGTGTGAGTGAGTGAACAAGTTATGAGTTTCTGGATTCAGAGAGCCCTGTACACACACCTACACGTTTACAAATTCAGTCACATGAATTCACCCACACACACGTTTGGAGGGTGACTCTCATTAGCCACCTTCTGACCCGGGTTGTATTTTGAGGAATAGGGCAGAGTGGATCTCTGCTTACTCATGCATGGAAGTGACACAACGTCAGACTTATAATAAAAAACTGTTTTGCAACTTGTCTTCTAAATAAGGCCATATGTTGACTGGCTTTCCTTCCTTTGACTTTTAGCCTTTTGGTGTTGCAATTGATGTTAACCAGTTTGAACCAGAGCAATTTCTTGAAATCTCTGGTTTGGAGACAAGGCCACGACAATATCCGATTTTCAGGACATAGGAAAACAAGACACGATTGTATTCTTCCGTCTTCAAAACACAGACTAGTCATGATGTGGTCAAATATACTACAATAAAAAATATATACAGAAATAGCCTATTACATCAAAAAGTGTGAATCTTTAGCAGTCGGTTAATGGGGATCAGTTATGTCTAAGGATACTTCCAAACTACTCCAGTAGCTTAAAAGGGAGGAGGTTTGGGAGCCCAATTGTAGTTTGAAAACTCATGGACCACGTTGTAGTCTGAACAGGAAGAAACAGAGACTTTTGGAGTGATGAAGAAACACCCACCTTCGATTCCTGATTCAACAACCAGAGATGACGTCTTATTGTCACATACTGTCAGCAAAAGCTCGACATCTGTGTAAGAAAATAAAGCCCTGCTCTTCTTTTTTGATTGTAACCTCTGCAACTGAGCAGATAAGACAGTCTGCTTCCTGTTTACGTCAGCACATCCATGCCCAGCAGTGTTTGTGAATAGAGTTTTTAGGGGTGTTAGTATGGACAGAGAATATTATGGAGCTAAAACGCATGTTTTAGTTTTAAAACTGTTTAAAACAAAAGAGAGTAGTAGTTGGTTTCGCCTACTGATTTTTTATAAGTTATACATTAGCAAGACATTCTCAGCAGTCCTTGTATGCATAGCACCGTAAACCTAGCCATACTGTGCCATGTAGCCATAAAAGCTATCTAGAAATGAGGTGAATCTGTTTGGTTCAACAGCAGCGTTTTGGGACTTGTAGTGCTTGGATCTCTAAAAGACGTCACAGCACAGAAAAGGGGGCGGAGAAAATAAATTCTCATGACTACAGCAGAGTCATTTAATCCGGGAAACATTTGACACTGAAGACAAGAGCCACAGATGTTTCTGACTTTTCTGTCCAGTGTGAAAGGGGCTAAAGGGAAGTGATTATTCTGCATTTTAGCAACAGAAGAGAAGTGATCAGTCCTTGGAAAGGATTTGTGACCAAGGCTATAACAAAACTGATTCCTACAAACTGGCCTACGGTGTATGTCTGATCCAGCAAAGATCACAGTGGAATACATCAGCCTTTCACTGCTGATTCTGTCTGAGTCATCTCACCTGGCATGGGATGACCTCAAGTGCCATGAGGTGTGACAGCGAGCAACTCCTTCTATTACAAACCACGGTTTGGGAGGAGGAGCGTCGCTCAGCCACTTGGGTGGCTTCCCTTCCTTTGTCATTGCATGTGCTCACCCAGGACAACATTTTACAACACCAAATTGTAAGTGATTAATACTCTGCCATGCAAGTGGAAGTTACATTTTCCTCTTACTCCCTCTCTTGCATTTACCCACAAACTTTTTTCTGTATTTACTGAGCCCAAATTAGACTCCGTTAGGTGGAGAGAGGTATAACTAATGGCCCACACGCCGTGTAACTGCATATTTCCAGCTTGTCCTCTAGTGTCTGTTTCAGCAGCAAGAACATGTCTTTTTATGTCTCTCACTCTCTCTGACAGACAGTGGGCACAGTGTAGTTAGTAAATAAAATGAGCTAATTCAGCCTGGCACTTGAAAAGATTCAGCTACCTGCAGACGTTTCCTGAGTAAGGCCACGTTTCCTCCCCTTATTTCTAGATCAACAATCATCTAAATGAGGACCGTGATGTGTCCTGACTGCTTCCTTTGAGCGGGACGGACAGTGACGGAGGAGATCGTGCGAGATGGAGAACCACGGGAAGGGGAGGGAGAAGTGAGAAGGGCAGGGGGTTGTGCTTGATGACAGCCCGGCTCTCTGTTTACCACAAGCTCAAAAATAATACCCAGCCTGGTCTGAAGCAGGCATGAGGCACGGGTGGGAGGGGCAGATCTGTGTACATTTGTGCGTATGTCGCCCCAAACCCAACAGCTGGAGGCTACAAGGCTGAGAGAGGGTCCCTCAAAGCTGCGGGGGGGGGGGGGACAATGGGAGGGCAAGAAGGCGTATGGTTCCGTGTTTGGACTACACATACAGACGTTAAGCCCGTGTGCAAGCGTGTGCAGAAATCTGTGCTTACAAGTGCACACATGTACATGAGCTTTACACACCAGCAGCCTTTGTAAAAGGCCGGGTGTCCCACAGACCCTGTATCTGGCTCGAGTCTGAATTGTCGTATTCATGCTCTCTAATCTATTTAAATCCCAACTGAGGCAGTGCTATGAATCAAAATTAATGAGTGTGTTGTTGATGCTGATGTTAAAGCTCTGGTATGAGTACTGTATCTGCCATTCACGGCGGCAGCTCGCTCACTCGGCCTCTATTTTTAAGAGTGTGTGTGTGTGTGTGTGTGGGTGCGTGTCTTTGCCCACGACTTGCTTTTACCCTGATGACTAGAGGCAAGTGGCCTTCTCAAGTGACAGCGACTAGGTACTGTGAGGGGGATTGTACCCAGGCAGCTGTGCATCTCTCCCTACCTCTCTTTACTTCTCCTTCTCTCTCTCTTTACTTCTCCTTCTCCTTCCCCTCTCTCTCTCTCTCTCTCTCTCTCTCTCTCTCTCTCGCTCTCCACATTTCTTAAACAAAAGTACTCACAAATTCTGTGATTAAAAACCTTCCTGTTTGTGTAGAGGCCGATCAGATAAGAGTTGCCACATAAAGAGGCAACATGAGGGCTAAAAACAAGGTAACGCTGATGGCCACTTTCCTGGCTCAGTACTGGCATACCTGAGATGCTGAAAACACTCCGGATGTCTGCACTGAAGCAGGAAATTCCATGTGGACAACAACAAGAGAACGATAGTGGGTCACTAGATGAATACATTTTTACCTCCGCCAAGGATGTTATGTTTTCACCCCTGTCCATCTGTTTGCAAGTAAGATTATACAAAAACTACTGGATGATTATTCACAAAACAGATCTGGATCATAGGGCTGATGCAGGTTGTTTTTTTGTTAGGACGTTTTTCAGCATGTTTACTGATTTCCCAGAGAATAATCTAAACATACGGAACTACTACCTACTATTCAAAGTTTTTTGGGGGGGATGTTGGCCCTGCAAAATTCTGGTGACCTATCCAGGGTGTTCCTTTATTCTCCTCCAATCTCAGCTGGGACAGTGTAGTTGGACCTTGGCAAAGCTATGCACTCTACTGGGTGTCATTCTTGTTTGTTTGTTTAATAGTCAGCAGAATTTCACAAAAAAATCCACATTTTGCAGAGGGTCGGCATTACTTAAGGAAGAGCCAGCTCCAAGTTGGTGTGGACCCGGATCAGGAAGCCAATCCTGCTTTTATTTTTTCTCTTTCTTTAACATTGTGGGAGGTGTTTTTCAATATTTTTCTCGATTTCTCAGAATCTTGATATTAATTACCTTAACTGTGCTATGCTCTCATCCAAGGTTAGTACATTACATTCTTCTTCTTTATGCTTTCTACTTCTTTTCAGGTTACGAAGCAGAATAGTGTGAACCCTTGGTAGTGTATTGCGTCCAAGGGAGCCACTCGTAAAACCAGTGCTCTGTGGCACTAGTAGCTGTCTGAAACTTCAGACGACACCTTTGGCATCTGACCTCATAATTATATGTTTAAATGTTTTAAATGATTGTACGTCTGCGGTTTCGTTGCAAAAAGGAACTTCTTGTAGTTAATATGACTTAACTACTCTGACTCATAAAAGGAGTAGAGAAAGAGGAATACAAACTAAAAAGATTTCAATCAGGAGAGACTTTAAGAGGAACAAATGAGAATGAGTAAATCAGAATGAAATTAAAATGAATTGCGTCAGAGGAAGAGACTTTGGTTCTTGGAAGCCGAACTTTGAATAAGTTGTTTTGGATAGAAGGGGACTTCCACTTGGAGCCTGGTGCTGGTGATGAAAAGGGAGAAAGGCGATGGAACATTGGATGAAGCACTTCGGATTGGAAGGTTGATGACCCTGTATCCAGAGTTCAGGTGGTAGAGAGGTGGAGGTCGGTACTGAACTGACAGCTGAACGATAGGAGGGAGAGACAACATTTAGAAGTTTGAAAGCTTACAGATGATTGGCTTAACGTGAGCATGTCAGGTTTCAAATGGATGAGAGGAGTGAATGAGCTAGTGGAGTTTGGAGATAACAGGAACTGTGCATGTGACTTAGGAGGCAGGTGCAAGAAGACAGACTTCCTGACTGAGCAGGAGCAGTTACTAGCAGCAATGGGGGTGCACGTGCACGAGGGTGCACACACACATACACTCTCACCAACAACAGATTCACAGTGACAGGTGTAGAGACTAAAGAAAGAAAAATATTTGCGTGAGATGACAAACTGGATTGCAGCTGAAACCATGAGATCTGACTGTCTGCATGGACGATAAAAATGTTATGGACCATAGTAGGTCGCAAGCGGCAAAAAGTGTCAAAAGTGTTTTGGTTCAGTATTACATTTTAATTTGTATTTTATAGTTTTATTGTGTTTTCTTATCGTACATATACACATGCAGATACAGTAGCACCTTTGAGACGGATGCAGTGAACACAGTATATCAAGTAGACCACAGTGAAAGGCCAAATGAGTGGATTAGTTTCATCTGGCCTTATCAGTGTTTCATTCAGATTCTCCTCTTAGTTCACAGGTTACATGAACAAGCATGATCTGTTGACCTTTCTGCATTTTCCCCCGTTACTCTGACCAACCGCGTGTCTCTGAACGCTGTCACTGGCCAACCAGTCGGGGGAAAAATCCTCCTCCCTGTGTTGTATGTTATGTTGTACTTACTCCTCATGAAGCCAGAGAAACATCTGCAAGGCTCCCTGCTAACGCCGCCTCCCATGTCTGCATCTGTGATGAGGAAAAGCTCCACCATAACAAAAACAGCGGGCTGAGTGGGACGGGGGAAAGATGCTATATTTGGAAAAAGGGACAAAGGGGCGACAAAGTGTCTCCCTTCTTTCTGGTTTTCTCTCTCGTTGCTTTACTGTGCCGCCGCCTCCTTTCCATCTCTCCGCCTGTGCATGAGGCCAGCTGTGGTCATAAAGCATAATAAGGCTCTCTATCTGAAATAATGGCTTTAATGCTGGTTAAAAGGGGAACAGGGGGTTGGTTGGGGTCAGGCTGACTCCTGCGTCCCAGGGATCAGCTGGCATGCCGTCGGGGAGCCGTGGCACCAGGCACAGGGCCACTGTCTGGACGGGGCAGACAGCTGGTGGAGGGGTTGGGCACGAGGGGATTCTCTCCGTCTAGGATACACACACAGACACACACACACTCACACACACTCGCGTACACATCATAATCTTTAATTCCTTCCTCTGTACCGAGGCAACTCTTGTTTACATCGCATGTGTTGTGGTATTTTGTGTCTCTTTCGTGTCCAAGGAACTTTTTGGTCTACAATGCAAGTTATTTTTATCGTAAATTGAAAAAAAAGGAAAACCTTAGGTGGTGCTTGATATAGACTCCAGATACTGCATGTTTTATACTAACACACCATCACAATAAACTGTTTTTCAGTTTTATTCAGAGAATTTTTGGCATCCTCAAACAACGGATTGCAGCAAAACCACAGTATCTATGGATTGTTGCATTTTAATGATGAAACGAATAAGTATATCTAATATTAACAAAAACATTGCCATAATGATGATGGTTGCTTGAAAAATAAAACAATGCAAAAGGTTGGAAAATCTGAGTGGTCTGAGGAAGAGGAAATCTACTGCTCAAAAGATCAATGGCAAATATCTAGGGTTAGGTGTGCTGACTTTCTCTTTGTGTAACAAGTACTAAGTGATCAGTCATTTGACAGAATATCATCATCAACAAGCACACACTTGTTGTAGCTTCTCAAATGTGACGTTTAACTGCTTGGTATTTTTTTGAAAAAACCCTAAATTGAAACTCAGTTTCTTTGTTGGATCAATGAAAGAAGTTATTGGAAAACCTCAGTTTCTACAGGTTTGATTTTCTAAGACCGACCAAATAGTAATTCAAAAGACATATAGTACTACTAGGCTACTAAATTTGTATAGTGTGTTTTATATCTTAAGGCCCCCCGAAAAACAGAATGGCTTGTGTTGTTGGGGGATTTTTTTCTTCCTGTGCTTAGGCCATGACACCATTATCCATCCAGTATCCATTTCAATAGTCGCCCTCAACCTAGACCAAAGTGCTGGCACGCCCCTTGTCATTTATAATATCAGGCTGACTGGCCTATTGATGACGAGAACAAAGCCACAGTGTGGCCGACCTACAGCAGTGGCCGTAGTAACATAGCACCTCCTCGGTGACGGACGATGCCACGCTGGCTGCCACCACGGCCTGGCAAGGGATTGGGGGTGAGGGTGAGTGTGTGTTTGAGGGGTCGGGGCGCTTTCGGTGGTTGTGGCAGCTGGTGGTGAGTAGTAGTTGTGTGTGTGTGTGCGTGTGTGTGTTTGTGTGTGTTAGGGGAGTGGTGTTTTCTGATTTATAAAGACTCCCCTGTGTGAACCCCAAGCATGGCCACGCCCTGGATGGAAGTCGCTCGCTGAGGTGCACGTACACATGCTCACACATTTGTTAACACACACGTGCACACGCGCTTTGATACAAAGATAAACACGCAGATATGCCAGACAGCAGAAACAAGGCAGCTGACAGCGTCCCTTTAAATGCACCAACTGCCAAAGCACTGGTGCTGCGTGTGTCACTGTCCTTCCATACTAGAGTGCACGTGCATATCAGTATATTATGTGTATGTGTGTGTGTGTGTGTGTCATCAATGGATGGATGTGAGTAATTCAAAGAGTGCTGCTGCTGTAGATGTGGTGTCCTGTGGCTGAGGAGTTGATCAGGAGACTGTAATCACACTCTCTTGACGGAGTGGTGACAGCCATTAGTCCTCTTATGTTCTAAACGTCTATGAAGAAGTGACAGTGTTTGCTTCGTTGGATGTGTTGAAATAAATCCTAGAAGAGAGGAGGCCTTAAACGATTAGATATGTGTGTGTGCGTGCTCATAAGTACACATTCTTTCTCCCTCGCGTGTTTGCGTAAATGTGTTTGTATTATATCTATGAATCGATGTGTTCGCGATTGAGAATTCTCAAGTGTCGGACGGATTATTTTGTGTCGTCTACTGTTGATATCCCCCTTTGAACGTACAGTATTAATGTGTGTGTGTAGTTGTCCTCGTGAGGGGAGCGGTTCAGCTGTCTCTGAGGACAAATGCTCCATCGGGCAACTGCTTATTCCCCCACCGCCCTCCCGTCTCCCCCCCTCTACCCTGCCTCCCTCCCTCATCTGCTCCTTACCCCCCCCCCCCCCCCCCCCCTGTATGTTTGATTTTACGCACTAAAAAGCATCTTGAGTGCTTTTAACAGTTTGGTCACAGGTATAGCTGCATGTGGTGACAGCTTCCTGGATGGAGTTTGGAGGTGTTTATGGACAGTTAGTGATTTGCCTTATGGGCTCTACATGTAATAGAGGATCTTGGGCATTTTACATTTTCTTTGTTTAATTTAACTTTTGGCAAATTCGGATTTGCAGAATAATGTGGATCAATCAGAAATCCGAGTAGGATTATTATTGTTTCATATAAGATACGATGACCCTTTGTTAGTTACACAGCAGCAAAGAGAACGGTCAAAAGATAGAAATAAAAAATAGAAAAAATAATGAATATGTAAACATTCAATGCAAACGTAAGGAAATATATAAATATTAATGGAATAGAAAAAAACAAAAACAGAACATAAACAGTGTAACAACATTGTATTAGCCATTGAATTGCACAGATAGATATGAGAACGAGGTGTAATATTTCCTTTATTCTGTTGAATTTTAAACCTAAACTTGCTCAAAAAATCACAGGTCTTTAATTGTCTTTTCCAGTCTATATAAATATAAGATGTTTAGTATTTATTTTACCCATATTTTCTCATGAAAATCTAAATGTATATTTAAAATGTTTATTTCTTTACTCGATTGACCGACACCTAAAAGTGTTCATGTTCATGTGGCATGCTCCTGGGAGCAGCTTCTTGTTGCCGCCTTCTCGTGATTCATCTCTCTTCGGCTTGTTTATGCCCGAAGATTATTTTGTTTGCGGTAACATTTCCCGACCTTCACATCTGTCAATGTGAAAAAAACGCTCATGCGCCTCCAACACGACATCAAAGCCTCTCCCTCACCCGACACTCTCTCTGGCTGCTTCGGCTTTTGACTCTTTACCTTGACACCATGAAAGACCATCAGTGTTTCCGTGTTTTCCCCCACACTAACGCATGTTCACGGACACACACACACACACACACACACACTGTAGAACATGGGTGTGCACACATGCGCATACAAAGTTCCTCGCTCTCCCGGCCTCGCGGCAATGTCTAAACACAGTGATCAGTAAATCAAATAAAACACCCGTGTTTCAGAGAGGAGGAGTGTGCACCGAACAACAGAGAGATAAAAAAAAAAGGGGAAGAAAACGAGAAGGAGGGGAGGAGTGGACTTGGGGGGGTTGTACGTCCTCGTGAAAGTAGCCCTCAGAAACAAAAGCAGCTTTGAGTGTGCGCCCGCTCTGAGGAGAGATTAGCCGGTACACACTCCCCTGCACACACCACCGTCCCCGCCGCCACCACCACCCTGGCAGAAAAGAGCTCTGGCTGCAGTTTAGCGGCACGTGGCGCAGCCCTCCACACTTATCATGTGCATCAGGTGCTCCCGCTCGGTTTCCTGTTCTTTAAAACATAACCACCGCTTCCCTCGTTCTCCCCCCTCCTCTTTACTCCCTCTCTCGGTGTCGAAACAGTCCATCCACACCGCTCCCGTGCGGCTTTGCCCTTCACTTTTCCTCCCTCTCTCTGTGCATCTCTTTCTCCTGCTTTTACAAAAACAAAGAACATACTGTATCTGCCAGTGTTAAAGTGAATCCATTCTCTTTGGCAGCGGCTTGGGCTCGTGGTGAATCGGAGCCGGGCTCGCTGCGTCTTCCAGTTGGCACCGAGGCCCCTGGTGGAGCAGATCGGCGGCTCGATGGGTTACTGAATTTGAGTTCAGCTGACACGTCGGTTTAAGATTCATTCACGCAGTCGGTCATTCTTGTTCTCAAACTCTCTCTCTCTCTCTCTCTCTCTCTCTCTCTCTCTCTCTCTCTCTCTCTCTTATCCGCTGTCAGCTTGCAAAGGATAACCCCAGTTCACCTCATATGGAGCATTTTCATTTCTTACACTTGAATGATGCTGACTTACAGTTTACTTGCACAAAGTATGACTACATACAGGAATTTCTAGAATATGACGAGCTTGGCGGTGTATTCAAACAGGATGGAATCATTTATTGAGGACAGTTTAGAAATGGGTCACATTTATATATCACACTGACAGTTATACACATTCACTGTAAGTTGCATTTCTTTATCTGCATGCAAAGGCCGTTTGGAGCTCAAAACCAGAGAGGAAGAATATTTTAAGATCATGTTCCTGTTTAGTTGTAAAAAATGTCAAACACACAAAGCAGCACGCTGTACTGTAGCCTGCATATGAAGCTTGAAACTACTGAAATATACAAAAGTCTAAATATATATAAGAACAGCATTCATGCAGCAGGGCTCAAGAGTGATGGTGTCCCGTCATCCTGGCTGAACACAGATTTTTCTCAGGACCCCTAAGAAAGGATTTCATGTAGGATTTTTCATTAATTCATTTCCAGCTGTCACTTAGCAAAGGTTAAATCTCTGCTACAACATGGCACCACGTCTTATGCTGTTGCTAGAGTTACGCTCAGGGCAAGATATGATGTTCCGGTGCAAAAGGTGACACCAGTCCGTCTTTCCCCTCAGTCATGGCTTACTGGCAGGACCTCACAAATACACTGCGCAGGATAAACAAAACAGCCAGGAGGGCACTGTGTCAGCTTCATGGAGCCTGAGTTGACCTACAGACCCAGAGTCTGAGGTAACTTAAGGACAAATTTCACGAAATGTATTTTTTATTAGTCATTGGATTCAAACAGTCACCAGCTGCTTGCTAGCTCTATTGCTTCATTGTGTCTGCTGGGCTGTGTCAGCACTGGCTTCGCCCACTGTCATTCTGCTGTAGAGGGGAAAAACGCACAATAACAATAGTCTTGGGTGGCACTTAACAGACTTTGGCACTCCAAAAATTGAATAATGATAATTCAGTTATATTAATAATAATAATCATCAGCCTCATCGTCGAAACTAAACTTTATTCATAGAACCTTTCAAAACACAGTTATAAAGGTACTTTACAAGTAAAAAATGAAAGATTGAAGGCAAACAATTGGAAACAGTCAGAGGCAATTTGAAGCTCACGCAGAGTTGGAGCACACAGAAATGAAAAAAAGGTTACTGATGAAATAGTGTACACACTGGTCACAATATGAATAGTTTCTTTTATCACACAAAAAACAGTGATTTTGTGCTTGTTGGAGGTATTTTTGCTCCAGAATACATTTTGGCTCATCTCTATCAACAGCTTTCTGCATATGAATGCAAATAAACTAAGAAGCAGATGCATTTGATCCATGTGTTCTGCCCTCTTTGCAGCGGAAGGCTGCTTGTCCCGAAATCCTGGCCCCTGCCTTCTTGCCTAATCTGTTCATAGAGATTAAATATGTGGAGACAATATGGTGCATTAACTTTTGCACCCGATAAGTTTAGAGATGTGATCTACAGCTTATTTGGATAAACCAATTATTTATCATCATCGTGGTATTAATGATGTCATGAT